>NC_137643.1:24626975-25024475 GCF_963383615.2 Lipophrys pholis
ACACTCTGTGAGCTCAATTCTGCATTGGAGCGCTCGACTTGCTCAGGGTCGTTCTGATTGGCTGATTCCATCCAATCAGGTCACTATTTCAGCCGCCGGTCTGAGGAACTGTTAATTTTAAGCGCCGTCATTCTCTGTGAGTATTTTCATATTGATTGATTACATGAAGTAAAGGAGTCAAAGAAAATGTGTCATAATCCAGTATAAACTGCAAAACTACAGTTCATCAGGTATTGTTGTTTTTTTTTTATAACAATACTGCCGCTTCCGTGTTTCCTGGCAAACAAATCAAAAGATTTTTGTTTCCACAGATTACCTTTTCATTTGGTCAATTTTTTTTTTCGGTGCTCACAATGGGACACTTTTGCATTCAGGATTGTGGCACAAATATAATTCCATACTTTTCCTTCTTTGGGGAACCTTTGATAGAAACCAACCACAGTAGACCAGGAAGAGTCCAGGAGACGTAGTTTTGGCAATTCTCCATCTAAGTTGTCAAACCATCACACTTTGGTCCTCGTCAGCTTGACTGAAGTTCTCACACTTGTCCTCGTTGCTTCAAGAGATAATCAGTGATGTCATCCTGTGTGTTGTCATAACGTCATGGCTGATCTGGTGTTCCACGGAATATGGTAAACGTCTATGTTCCCACCGTTTTTCAAGATTTATATGCATCAATCTTTATGTTCAAGCTGGGAGAAAAAACATGGATTGTTTCTTTTTTAAATGGGAAAAAGAATCCTGATGACGGAGCGGAGGGCTGGGCTGGACATGGGACTGGGTCTGAGACAAGGAAAAGGACAGAGTCAACATTTTACCAAGGAGGCAACAAGAAAGCCCAGTTAGAAATGTTTGAAACAAAACAAAGCAGAACGTAAACGGAGTGAGTGAGTCAAGCAGCCGCGTGAGAACCAGGCGGTGTTAATGCTGAGCAGCGTCTCACCGGCTCTATGCACAAACGCAGCATTACTTCAACATGATTAAACGAGGAAATACAAATTGTATTTTGTGTTTTGATGGTTCTCTGACGGTTTTCACGTCATTTTTTTAAACATCCCTTCAAAAGTGGAACACCTTGTTACGGGTATTCACTAAGATGAGGTGAGAAGCTTCAGATCGACACGCTGGAGGCTCAAACAGGCTGTTCATTAAAGACAAAACCAAGTCTGCTCTACGTCCATCACAGCCGAGTCGTCACTCTCAGGAAATCTCTCTCACCTGTGGTTCATCATCTGGACTTTGTAGTGCAAAACTAGAGGGAGTGAGACAGAGTGGAGTTGTGGCAGAGAGCAGAAAAATAAGAAAGAGGGAAAGTGAGTGACTTTAATGCTCATTTTGCTTCATGATTACATTCCTCCAATTTGTCGGCGGCACCCAGGAGTCTGTCAGAGCGGCTGTTTACACCGTCACCAGCACCGCCAGCAAACACGCTCATACCAAACACACCAGAACACACCAGAACACACCGGAACACACCGGAACACACACACAGGCAGGAAGCTGTCACCAGGGATTCTTCTTCTTTGATGAGGAGGAGCACATAATGACGTGACAACCTCTGTGCTGCTGCTTCTTCATTCTGCTGCTCAGAGAAGGAAGGACAGGTACGATACGGAGAGCACGAGCGTCACCGTGAAGGAAAGATCTAAGATTCTCAAAGAAATCTATCAACTCTCAGAGACTGAGCGGGAACGGTAACGATTCCAGGGATGCGGTATGATTCAGATGGTTACATTTCAATATAGTAGTAGTAGTAGTACTAGTAGTAGTAGTAGTACTAGTAGTAGTAGGTTGTAATAGGGAACATAAACTGATGACACCTGAGGACACGAGGACAATCGATGCCCTTCTTAACTGCATTTTAGATATTAAGTCTTGGACGGCAGAAAACGTCCTTCAGCTCAACCAGGACAAGACACAGGTTCTAGTTCTCGGTCCTGAAGGGCAGAGAGAGAAACTTTTACCAGAACCCATCTTCATCCGTACAGAACCCGGCCGTGACTTTTGACTCTGAGCTTAATTTGATCTCACACATCAAACATGTGACAAAGACTGTTTTTTATCAGCTGAAGAACGTAGCCAGACTCCGCCCACTTCTCTCTCAGCCAAGGGTGGAGGTGCTGAGGCTTTTACCTCCTGTAGGCTGGACTATGGTACCGCCCTGCTCTCTGGTCTCCCAAAAAACTTTATCAACACTCCACCTCCTACAGAACTCTGCTGCAGGAGTTCTGACGAGGACCAGAGGGCGGCCCACATCACGCCTGTTTTAAAATCACTGCATCGGCTCCCCGTTCGCTTCAGGATGGATTTAAGGTTCTTTTATTAGTTTTTAAGTGTCTTAACGGTTTTGCACCCTCCTATTTATCTGGCCTGATTTTACCATATCGACCCTCAACGGGCCCCGAGTTTAATTGTGCCTCAAACCAGGACCAAGACCCCCTGGGGGGCTGCATTCAGCTTCTATGGCCCCCGTCTGCCGGGGAGCCTCAGGGCTACAGAGACCCTTGAGGTTGTTAAAAAAAGGTTAAAAACTCACCTTATTAATCAGGTTTTTTAACAGATTTTTTATATATGTGTATATATTTATTTATCTGCTTTTATCTACTATATCTATTATCTATTTATCTACTTTTATCAGGTTGTTAACGGAATCTTTTACCTCCAGTGGTTCCTCTCAGGGGTCACTACACTGGTGGGACGTTCCCGTGGGTTCCCCCGTCCCGGGCACCTGGTTGGTCCCCCACGTATGTTGTGGGACCCGCCGGTCTGCCCGGGCTGCGGGGATCTGTGGGGCAGCGCCCCCTGTGGTTAGAGGCTGTGCCACTCCCAGTGTGGACGGCCCCCAAATGTGTCCCTGTCCTCACCTTAAGTCCTCAGTGTCCTGCCATGTCTCCATCCCACTAGGCTTGTCTGCATGTGTGTCTCTGTGTGTGTGTGTGTGCGTGTGTGAGTGTGTGTGTGTGTGTGTGTGTGAGAGTTCACTTTATCTATTGTATCTTCGTACTGTTTTTAAATCATGTTAAGGACTTTGTTTTACATTAAGTATATAAATAATTGCTCTACAAATAAGGTTGATTGATAAACTGGCTGTTCAGTTTGACTAAACTCATTATGTGTCGTTGGAATCTAATCTCAGCTGATGGATACATGATGTCTTCACAACACTCACATCTCCCTCCCTCCCTCCCTCCATCCATCCATCCCTCCCTCCCTCCCTCCATCCCTCCCTCATCCATCCATCCATCCATCCCTCCATCCCTCCCTCCATCCATCCATCCATCCATCCCTCCCTCCCTCCCTCCCTCCCTCCATCCATCCATCCCTCCCTCCCTCCCTCCCTCCCTCCATCCATCCATCCATCCCTCCCTCCCTCCCTCCATCCCTCCCTCCCTCCCTCCCTCCCTCCCTCCATCCATCCATCCATCCCTCCCTCCCTCCATCCCTCCCTCCCTCCCTCCATCCCTCCCTCCATCCATCCATCCATCCCTCCCTCCCTCCCTCCATCCCTCCCTCCATCCCTCCCTCCATCCCTCCCTCCATCCATCCATCCATCCCTCCCTCCCTCCATCCATCCCTCCACCCCCCCCCTCCATCCCTCCCTCCCTCCATCCCTCCATCCATCCATCCATCCCTCCCTCCATCCATCCATCCCTCCACCCCCCCCCTCCATCCCTCCCTCCCTCCCTCCATCCATCCCTCCCTCCCTCCCTCCCTCCATCCCTCCATCCATCCCTCCCTCCCTCCATCCCTCCCTCCCTCCATCCATCCATCCATCCCTCCACCCCCCCCCTCCATCCCTCCCTCCCTCCATCCATCCATCCCTCCACCCCCCCCCTCCATCCCTCCCTCCCTCCCTCCCCCCCTCCATCCCTCCCTCCCTCCCTCCATCCCTCCATCCATCCATCCATCCCTCCACCCCCCCCTCCATCCCTCCCTCCCTCCCTCCATCCCTCCATCCATCCCTCCCACCCTCCCTCCATCCCTCCATCCATCCCTCCCCCCTCCCCCCCTCCCTCCCTCCCTCCATCCATCCAAACACAAGCCAAAATACCTTCTTGAAAGAGGAATACACAAGATTCCATCCGCTGCCTCAGACCAGCTGAGCTGAATGACTGTACGATCATGGCGCTGAGCAGACAGTCTGATAATGAGCCACTCATTACAACCAGGGGTGTTAAAGCAGGGCCACATTAAAACTGTGACGGACCAGCAGTGCCAGGTCCTGGTCTGTTCCGTTAGGACGGTGAGGTCCTCACTACTGATGTGAACCGGTTCCCCGTGTTTCAATTCCCTGGAATCATTTGCCAAATTTGTGGGTGTGAATGACGTCACCACACACTTTGCGTAGCTTTCACAAAGTACACAACGTGTGCAGCCGGCAGGAAACGTGGCGCCAAGCAGCACAAACACTCTGAAGTTTGGTTCCATTTCAGGAGAAACGACGACGACAGGGCAACTTACAATACTTTCAAAGTGGATATTTCATCAGAGGGAGGAAATACCACCAATCAGGACAGAAGTGTTTTTTAAAACCATGAGCTCTGTGAAATATTTTATTAAAGATCATAATCTAAATACTAACACAAGCATGTACATGTACACAAGCAAGTTATCATAAGAAATTCTTTAATTCTTTAATAAAACATGAAGGTAGAAACGTTGTTAGAAATGGTCCATCACTCAGATAATGATCCAGTTCTTGCTCCTGCATTCTCATCAGCTGCTGGTGAATCAGACTGAGCCTCAGAAACAGCTGAAGGAGCACAAACTGTCATTTCACCAGGAAGAATAATAAAACACAGCATAGTGGATTGGCTGGTTTGTCAAAACGAGTCATTCTCTGCACCTCATACAATCACATTTTGCTCTTGAAGTGAGTGAATAATTGCAGTTATTGATTAGACATAAATTGCCACGTGTCAATCAGCTGCACCCTGCTGGATTAAATTGGCTTCAGCTGTTGTCATTATAGATCCTTTTTTTAAGACTGTGCAGCCCAAAGCAGGCTGTATACTACACTGTGTATACTACACTATGTATACTACACTGTGTATACACAGTGTATACTACACTGTGTATACACAGTGTATACTACACTGTGTATACTACACTATGTATACTACACTGTGTATACTACACTATGTATACTACACTGTGTATACACAGTGTATACTACACTGTGTATACACAGTGTATACTACACTGTGTATACTACACTATGTATACTACACTGTGTATTCACTACCAGTCAGTATGGACACACCCTCTCAGTCAAAATATATTTCAATTATTAAAAAGAAAAGAATAAAAGTGGGAGTGTCCTAACTTTTTCCACTCCATTTCTTTATTACATTTTACAAAATGTTTTAAAAAGTATTTTCTTCAGTTTCAATTGTTGTTTTCATTTCTTCATATGTGCAAATTTGTAAAAAGAAAAAAAATCACAAGCTTTTGCAGGGTGTCCTCATTTTTGCCCGACTATACATATATATATATATACACACACACACACACACACACACACACACACACACACACACACACACACACACACACACACACACACACACACACACACACACTGCTTGTGGACGGAGGGACATGCTGACCAAATAGACCAATCAGAGCTCTCCTCAGCTCCCTGTTGCTGTGAATGACAGTGCTTCATTACTTACTGTGGCCCAGGAGATTGTCGCTGCATTGATTTTTAGAATTACTATTCTGTGGTCTTTTTTCTCCCACCTGTGATGGTTTCTAGTGGAGGGCAGAGAAAAAAGCAGTCCTTGGCCGGGTGACACCTGTCAATCATGCGTCATGATAGCACTCCTTTGGGGAAGGAGGAGGAGGAGGAGGAGGAGGAGGAGGAGGAGGAGGTCTTATCTCCCTCTCTCATTTACCGCCTCTCTGTCTCTCCGTCTGGTTATCTTCTCTTTCTATTCTTCTCACACTCACATTCAGAGCTGGTGTTATCACGCTGACCCTCGACTTCAAACACCGCCTCCCCCTGCCGGTAATCACATGCACACCTTCTTATTGTTTGCCCTGCCCCCCCCCCCCCCCCCCCCCCCGCTTATCATCCCAACGCCATCAATTCATGTTTTCCTGCCTCAGGCAGAGAAAATGAATTCTGTGCAGGCCCCTGTTCAAATATACAGTGTAAACATGCTCACATGCTTCTCACTGTTTACCGCCAGCGCCGCTCTGTTAGAGCAGCCTGAGCTCAGATCCCGGCTGAAAACTGGGGACTCAGGAGTCTCGGGAGTCTCGGGAGTCTCAGGGTCTCGGGGGACTCGGGGTTCTCAGGGTCCTCGGGGTCTCGGGGGCCTCGGGGACCTTGTGGACCTCGCGGGCCGTGAAGACCATCAGACCACTGGCTGGTCTTCATATGCTGGATGAGGTCCTCTGAAGCAGCCGGACGGTGCTGCTCCTGACTCACAGTAAAACTCCAGACTGCTCTGGTTTCCCGCCGGCAGGCGTGGAACTGATTTCTTAACTTCAACACGTGAAGCTCCGTTCAGCCTGGTGGGGTATCCCCACCGTCACACACTCACCTCTGAGAACTAGTCTATCTTCACGGCTAAACCCTGAAGTAAGACCTGATTTCTCTTGGTGTCTCTGCCTGGATCGTAGGCCATCCCACGCATGTGGTTTTGAAGAAAATCTGCAAAGTTTTGTCTTGTTTTGTGGCAGACCGTATCTCATGGAGTCTCCATTTGAGCTTCCTCTGAGCTGTGTGATGGATCCTCAGGCTCTGCTCAGTGTGTCTGCGAGCAACTTGTCTCTTCCTGGCTCAGGCACCATGTCCAGATCAGACTTCTGGACGTGAAGCATCAGTCACTGGAGCGCTCAGTAGTGGTTCTCTTACCTTTGGTTCTATGGGCTGTAGATCACTTTGGATTGTCACCTTGCAGCCATATATGTACTGGTGGAATCCATTTTAGTTTACCATACCGATCAACCTCCAGAACCACGCCCCCTTTTTCTGGCTCTGCTTTGAGCCCATTTGATGTCAGGTGATGTCCAATGTATGTGGTTTCCCTCTGTCTCAGTCTGGATTCAGTGTGATCTTCATAGTCTGTCATCATGGTCACCCTCTCCTTTGTCTTGTGTTTACCTTTTCTCGTTGGCATCCTCAGCCACCTGTAACGTCCATAAGGAGTGGAAAACATTGCATCTTCCAGCTTGGTGTCAAGGTCTGCTTGTGAGGGGAAGGCAGCTTCCGGGACGTGTTGAGCAGCTTTGTCCCACGCTGGAGAGACTTCCTGTCCCGAGCAGAGCAGCTTCCATACCAGACCGTGATGGACGCTCTCAACTCTACAGCTGTAGAAGCTGCTGAGGATTTCAGATGTGTGGTGGGAAGATGTGAGATCCTCGCTCATGTAGGTGCCGAGGAACTGAAAGGTTTTATGGTGGTTGACTTGAAGAGCTTGTGCTACGGACATGTCAGAGATGTGAAGTGAAACCAGCATCCGTTTAAACCCGTTCACACACGCTAGTGCTCCTTAGTGTTGGCATCTTTTAGGGGTGTCCACTTCAACCGATCCTGCGAGTAACTCTACTTTTAGTGATTTAAAGCAGACATGCCGCTGAAGCTGCCGTCCCCAGCGTCTCGCAGCTGATTTCACCCTGTTTGTTTTTTACTTTTCTTCCAGACATGAAATGAAAGCATCTTGAGAGTGGCATTAAAATATTGATCAAAGGACGTGAACATGACTGGATTCCTTCACACAGCAGCAGTGTCTTTCCCTCCGCAGACCCTCGGACTTTCAGCCCGCTTTGCTTCGCTCGCCGGGAGCTGCTGGGCTGACTCATATTTCAGCTCTTGGCTCAGTCAAGGCCGGGGAATGTTAGAAATCCAGCGTTGCTTTTGGACAGAGTGTTATTCAGATTAGCCGTCCCTGCACTGCTGTCATGTGTCTGTTTGCCTGCGAACATAAAGCCTGTTTGATTTATTTATCAGTGTTTTGTCAGTGCAGCGGCTTCCGCTTCAGCCGCTGTGCAGGTGAAATTCCACCATGTGTACCATCGTGAGCTTTAGATATAACACATTTGTGTGTATAAAAATGTTGCCTCGAAGCACATAATCATTTGTTTTAAGGAAATGCAGAATATATACAATCTGATTAAGCAAAGCTTCACAGTAAAGCCAAATGCTCTCAGAAAAGCAGGATGAAATGAAAACAAGAGGGGCGTATTCAGCAACGTCTTCTTTTCTTTGACCTGCGCAAATGGGATATTTTGAACTTCAGAGCAGGCGACATGTCACTTGATCCTGCACAGTCACCAAAATAAAAGCATTTAAGACATTTAGAGGGAGGAATCACAGTTGGAGGAAAAAGAAGTCTGAAATGCATTTTTCACATTAATCAGTGAAAATTACTCATTTGTATTGATTTAATGTTTCATAGTTGGTGTAAGTTACACGTCTGAAAAGTTACAATGCCTGTCAACTGGATGTAGTGGATGAAAAAGTACATTATTTCCCTTTGAACTGGAAGTACTTCAGAATGAATACAGCCCTGGAGTAAATATGCTGTTTTACTTTCCACACAAATTGTCTATAACTCACCATTTTCATTCACTTTGACTATCTTTTGATCATTATTATTAGAAAACAATGTTTTGTATATTGGAGACATTTTGGTTTTACATCTAAATAAAATAACTAAAACAGATCATTTAAGTCCATGAATTTAAAGAATAAACCAAAAGCTTGAGTTCTCCGGCAGGTGAAACAGTCAATTAGTTTAGTTGACTTTGTGAGACTCTGACAATACTACATCAGTGAAGACAGTTTATGGATTGTTTTATATATTACGATTTCTGGGCAGTCATTACATGGAAACTAAAACCAACGTAATACTTATTTATCTGCAATTGAAATGAAAAACACATTTTTATTTTAGTTTCCCTCAAACATCAACATGGACGATAACATGTTTTAAACAATCAAACAAAAAAGAAGCTCACAAATTAAGTTATTCTGCTTTCGCCAGCTAGGGGGCAGAGTTGTGATCTATTCTCACAGATCGCTGCCAGAGAAGAAGTCAAAGGGAGGATGGAACACACATACACATAATAAAGAGCAGACGTCTCATCGACTGCTGCCGCCCACTAGAGCGGTGCGTTTACAGGGCGGCCATCTTGGACCGGTGGCAGTCGCTCCTGCAGCGCAGTACTTCTATAGAGGAAAGACGTGAGTACTATTAAAGTCGTCATAAATCATGACATTCTCAAGCAATTTTTACGGAGTTTGTTTATAATAAGACTCAGACATTATATATATATATACAAAGTGTATACTGCACATTAACACACTAAACAAAGTGTATACTGCACATTAACACACTAAACAAAGTGTGTACTGCACATTAACACACTAAACAAAGTGTGTACTGCACATTAACACACTAAACAAAGTGTGTACTGCACATCAACACACTAAACAAAGTGTATACTGCACATTAACACACTAAACAAAGTGTGTACTGCACATTAACACACTAAACAAAGTGTGTACTGCACATTAACACACACTAAACAAAGTGTGTACTGCACATTAACACACTAAACAAAGTGTGTACTGCACATCAACACACTAAACAAAGTGTATACTGCACATTAACACACTAAACAAAGTGTGTACTGCACATTAACACACACTAAACAAAGTGTGTACTGCACATTAACACACTAAACAAAGTGTATACTGCACATTAACACACTAAACAAAGTGTGTACTGCACATTAACACACACTAAATAAAGTGTATACTGCACATCAACACACTAAACAAAGTGTATACTGCACATTAACACACTAAACAAAGTGTATACTGCACATTAACACACTAAACAAAGTGTGTACTGCACATTAACACACTAAACAAAGTGTGTACTGCACATTAACACACACTAAACAAAGTGTGTACTGCACATTAACACACACTAAACAAAGTGTATACTGCACATTAACACACTAAACAAAGTGTATACTGCACATTAACACACTAAACAAAGGGTATACTGCACATTAACACACTAAACAAAGGGTATACTGCACATTAACACACTAAACAAAGTGTATACTGCACATTAACACACTAAACAAAGGGTATACTGCACATTAACACACTAAACAAAGGGTATACTGCACATTAACACACTAAACAAAGTGTATACTGCACATTAACACACTAAACAAAGGGTATACTGCACATTAACACACTAAACAAAGGGTATACTGCACATTAACACACTAAACAAAGTGTGTACTGCACATTAACACACTAAACAAAGTGCGTACTGCACATTAACACACTAAACAAAGGGTATACTGCACATTAACACACTAAACAAAGTGTATACTGCACATTAACACACTAACCAAAGTGTATACTGCACATTAACACACTAAACAAAGTGTATACTGCACATTAACACACTAAACAAAGTGTATACTGCACATTAACACACTAACCAAAGTGTATACTGCACATTAACACACTAAACAAAGTGTGTACTGCACATTAACACACACTAAACAAAGTGTATACTGCACATTAACACACTAACCAAAGTGTATACTGCACATTAACACACTAAACAAAGTGTGTACTGCACATTAACACACACTAAACAAAGTGTGTACTGCACATTAACACACTAAACAAAGTGTGTACTGCACATTAACACACACTAAACAAAGTGTATACTGCACATTAACACACTAAACAAAGTGTATACTGCACATTAACACACTAAACAAAGGGTATACTGCACATTAACACACTAAACAAAACACTAAACAAAGTGTATACTGCACATTAACACACTAAACAAAGTGTATACTGCACATTAACACACTAAACAAAGGGTATACTGCACATTAACACACTAAACAAAGTGTATACTGCACATTAACACACTAACCAAAGTGTATACTGCACATTAACACACTAAACAAAGTGTATACTGCACATTAACACACTAAACAAAGTGTATACTGCACATTAACACACTAACCAAAGTGTATACTGCACATTAACACACTAAACAAAGTGTGTACTGCACATTAACACACACTAAACAAAGTGTATACTGCACATTAACACACTAAACAAAGTGTATACTGCACATTAACACACTAACCAAAGTGTATACTGCACATTAACACACTAAACAAAGTGTGTACTGCACATTAACACACACTAAACAAAGTGTATACTGCACATTAACACACTAAACAAAGTGTGTACTGCACATTAACACACACTAAACAAAGTGTGTACTGCACATTAACACACTAAACAAAGTGTGTACTGCACATTAACACACACTAAACAAAGTGTGTACTGCACATTAACACACTAAACAAAGTGTATACTGCACATTAACACACTAACCAAAGTGTGTACTGCACATTAACACACTAAACAAAGGGTATACTGCACATTAACACACACAAAACAAAGGGTATACTGCACATTAACACACTAAACAAAGTGTGTACTGCACATTAACACACTAAACAAAGTGTATACTGCACATTAACACACTAAACAAAGTGTGTACTGCACATTAACACACTAAACAAAGTGTGTACTGCACATTAACACACTAAACAAAGGGTATACTGCACATTAACACACACAAAACAAAGGGTATACTGCACATTAACACACTAAACAAAGTGTGTACTGCACATTAACACACTAAACAAAGTGTATACTGCACATTAACACACTAAACAAAGTGTGTACTGCACATTAACACACTAAACAAAGTGTGTACTGCACATTAACACACTAAACAAAGTGTATACTGCACATTAACACACTAAACAAAGTGTGTACTGCACATTAACACACTAAACAAAGGGTATACTGCACATTAACACACACAAAACAAAGTGTATACTGCACATTAACACACTAACCAAAGTGTGTACTGCACATTAACACACTAACCAAAGTGTGTACTGCACATTAACACACTAACCAAAGTGTGTACTGCACATTAACACACTAAACAAAGCAGCTACATGTATGACGCTTTTAAAAAATCAAACAGTTTGGAAATCGGTTCAAATTTCAACTTATAATTCTACTTGAGATTGAGGAGAACCTCTTTCCATCGTCGATGTTCCTCCACCCCTGCCTCCAACCACCACCGGTCCAAGATGGCGGCGCTGGTGAGGTGTCACTGAGGCGTCTACCCCTTATTATGTCTATGGGAACACTGACATATATAAACTCTTGACTGAACGCTACTGGCCGGAGCCAGCATGGCCAATAGGTGCTGCCTTCCAGTAGTGGCTGCAGCGTTACAATGAGAGAAACCATGCGGCTCCTAACGGCTCCTAACGGCACCGCTCCTTCATCAGAAATGAGCCATAAGCTCAGCAAAGTGTGAAGAGCAACGAGGATTCGCACCATTGTTATTCATGTAAAATATCATTTCCATCCACGAAATGACACACACACACACACACACACACACACACACACACACACACACACACACACACACACACACACACACACACACACACACACACACACACACACACACACACACACACACACACACACACGTATATGAATTCATGTGACAAAGAAAACCATGTATGAATATTAGCTTCACATCACTAAGAGGCTTTAATAACCTCATACAAAAGTAACACAAATAGCTTTTTGAAGAATTTTTTTATTTTTATGTTTTGAACTTCTCTGACCATTAGAGGACTAATTACTAATAATTACTAATAATTACTAACAGGAGTAATTACTAATAATTACTAAGAGGAGTAATTACTAATAATTATTAATAATTACTAACAGGACTAATGACTAATAATTATTAATAATTACTAACAGGAGTAATTACTAATAATTACTAATAAGTATTAATAATTATTAATAATTACTAACAGGACTAATGATGAATAATTACTAATAATTACTAACAGGAGGAATTACTAATAATTACTAATAATTCTAATAATTACTAACAACACTACTTACTAATAATTACTAACAGGACTAATTACTAATAATTACTAACAGGACTAATGATGAATAATTACTAATAATTACTAACAGGAGGAATTACTAATAATTACTAATAATTCTAATAATTACTAACAACACTGCTTACTAATAATTACTAACAGGACTAATTACTAATAATTACTAACAGGAATATTTACTAATAATTACTAATAATTACTAACAGCACTGATTACTAATTATTACTAATAATTACCAACAGGACTAATTACTAACAATAACTTATAATTAATAATAATTACTAATAATTACCAACAGGACTAATTACTAACAATAACTTATAATTAATAATAATTACTAATAATTACCAACAGGACTAATTACTAACAATAACGTATAATTAATAATAATTACTAATAATTACCAACAGGACTAATTACTAATATTCACTAATAATTAATAATAATTACTAATAATTAATAATAATTACTAATAATTACCAACAGGACTAATTACTAACAATAACTTATAATTAATAATAATTACTAATAATTACTAACAGGACTAATTACTAATATTCACTAATAATTAATAATAATTAATAATAATTACTAATAATTACTAACAGCACTTATTACTAATAATTACTAATAATTACTAACAGGACTAATTACTAATATTCACTAATAATTACTAACAGGAATAATTACAAATAATTACCAACAGGTCTAATTGCTAACAATAACTTATAATTACTAATAATTACTAACAGGACTAACTACCTGACAACAAGAGGACAACAAACCTGAGATAGTTCACAAGTACATACACAAGTATTTATTAACAAAGAACATTCTCACCACCAGGCTGTTCGTACAGGACGGCCCGGCTCTTCCTCACACTTAAGACAGAAGGAAGAGGAAGATGTCACATGTGCACACACGTTTATAAACAAGAAGAGGCGGACCTCTTCCAGAGACCACTTCCTGGGACCATTGGTTCACTTCCTGTCCTCAACGGCCCAATTACAGTGGAGGACTGCTCTCCTCACAGCCGTCCTCCCCTCTTGCAGGCGGACTCAAACCTCCAGCTTCAGGCTGAAGTCACTTCCTGGGTCCATGTTTCCATAATAAAGTGTGTGTGAGAGTCACTGAGGCCACGTGGCAGCCGAGCGCACGGGAGTGAGAATTCTAGTGAAAATAGATCAACACTGTCGTCAGCAGTTCAATGATTCTCTGCTCACCTCCGTCTCTTAAACATTAATGCTCATCAAATTACATCAAACTATGACGATAGTTTCAAAATGCTTCAACATGAAACCCTAAAATGAACAGATGCTGTCATACAGGAAAGTTTTACTGATTATCTTTCATGTACTTATGGTTGAAATGTGATGGATGAACCATTTGAAAAGCGATTAGTTCAGGTAACTTCACTATGTTGTACTGCACCTTCATGTTGTACTGCACCTTCATGTTGTACTGCACCTTCATGTTGTACTGCCTCATGCCTCGGGGAGGAGAGCCAAGCTGCGCTTCCTGTCTGAGCAGACTTTGTTAAAAAAAGAACGGGATCCTAAAAGATCCAACAGATAAATCTAGATAAATCCTGCTTTCTGTTCAAAAACTATTACAAAATTACCATATATTTGATGAACTGAGTTTCTACTTAAAGGCAGGAGATTTCTAATGCCGTCACAGCTTTTGGTCTATTTCAATGGGAAATGGCAACAAAAACAAAGAAAATGAAAGAAAGATGAATAAAATGTCAAAATCTTCAGGTTTTCTAATTACAACATCTTGATTCTCGCTCAGATTTAATAGAAAGTACTTCCAGAGCTCTTTGGTTGGCAATAATTCCTGGAGATGATTGAGCAGGTTGGGATGTGTGTAGATCTGCTGATGAAGTGAAAACGTGTAACGGCGTGGAGGCCGAACGCCGTTTGTCCCAGTCGATGTGTGGCGCTCGCCGCTCTGCCCTTGTCTCTCACTCTGTGTATGCTCCGGCATTTATCAAATCAATTACTGCTGATGGGAGTTCCTCCTAACAGGTAGTGAGGTGTCTCGGCACTAATTCATCCTGTCGCTTTGATGGATTCGCCCGGCTCTCCGAGCGCCCGGCCCGGAGCTCCGGGAGCCGGCGCCACATCTGTCAGGCCTCACAAGCCATTACTTAAAACATGAACTGCTCCGGACACAGGGAGAGGCCCGCCGACCAGAACCCAGCAATCACTGCTGCTGGGGGAGGAGGAGGAGGAGGAGGAGGAGGAAGAGGAAGAGGAAGAGGAGGAGGGGGAGGAAGAGGAGGAGAAGGAGGAAAGAGGAGGAGGAGGAGGAAGAGGAGGAGGAGGAGGAAGAAGAGGAGGAAGAGGAGGAGGAGTAAAGGGGAGCAGGAGGAGGAAGAAAGAGGACGAGGAAGGAAGAGGAGGAGGAGGAGGGGAGGAAGAAAGAGGAGGAGGAGGAGGAGGAGGAAAGAGGAGGAGGAGGAGGAGGAGGAAAGAGGAGGAGGAGGAGGAGGAGGAGGGGAGGAAGAAAGAGGAGGAGGAGGAGGAGGAGGAAAGAGGAGGAGGAGGAGGAGGAGGAAAGGGGAGCAGGAGGAGGAAGAAAGAGGACGAGGAAGGAAGAGGAGGAGGAGGAGGGGGAGGAAGAAAGAGGAGGAGGAGGAGGAGGAGGAGGAGGAGGAAGAGGAGGAAGAGGAGGAGGAGGGGGAGGAAGAAAGAGGAGGAGAAGAAGGAGGAGGAGGAGGAAGAGGAGGATGAAGAGGAGGAGGAGGAGGAAGAGGAGGGCTTCATGGACCTGCAGGATCATTTCCACTCATTCAAAGTTCAGAGGAAACGTTCAGTTAATCTTTCTCCCTCAGGGAGGAAGAAGAAGCGTCTTTAAACTTTTCACTTTAGTTCCACTTTCATTTTCAACTGCCACTAAAACACCAGTTAGTCCTCTTCCGCAAGGCAAGGCAAGGCAAGGCAAGGCAAGGCAAGGCAAGGTAAATGTATTTGTAGAGCACCATTCAAACAGAGGGCAGTTCACAGGACTTTACAAAGACATATGGAGAAGCTGAAGAGGCTCACTGCAGCTCGGCGGCGTCGGACCGCTGCTTTGTACAACAGAACTGGTCCAACTGGGAGGATTTCACAATAAAGGTCACTCACACGTCAGTTTTTTAAGAGGGGATTGCTTAAGTAACAGTACTGAACATAACAGAGACCCGAGTAGTGAGATTACTCAGTATTGTATTTCAACCAAAGCAGCGTTCCCATTAAAATGATCGGGTCTCGTTCCTCTGAAATCTTTACTACAACACCAAGTCAGTGGATTGATTTAAAATACCACTAAAACATGTGCTTCTTGGAAATGTCACATCCTTTTCTGTTATAAAGGCACATTAATGAGTGAGAATGGATTCAAATGAATTCATTGAAACATTTCTTTGACGTACTTTTACCTCATTGGACTCAGACGCTTGAAGCTTTTCATACCTGGACTTTGCTGGTCCGAGACGCTGAAGATCAAATCACATGACCGGAGTTCTGTTCACAGGCGGTGGCGTCCCTTCAGAGAGAAAGTAGGAGCAGCACCAACTCCCAGTAATGACGATGGCACACTCACAGCAGGTCCAGCAGAACAAACATCTGGTTTAATACCCGTCACATGACTCATTGACCATGATTTACGCACTGAGACTACATTTCAGAAGTTATGTAAAAGTGCACATTTAATCTTCACACCAGCCTTTAAATCGTGTTGATGGTCCAGTGAAACCAGATTTATGATGAATAATAAACACGATGCTTCGTGCAGTGAGCGGTTGGAGCCGTTAATAAACCTTTTTTTTTAATTTAATTCGTGCATAATTATTGATAATCAGGCTTTCTATGCATATAGCTCTATGTCGCGGTACCTAGGTCTATGCTCCACCCCCCCCCCCCCCCCCCACCACCACCAGGGGAGAGTCGTCCCATGTGACCCACAACCAGCCAATCAGGAAAAGACATTCTTTCAGGAATATTATTATAATATTATAGTATTTCAGACGATGAACTTTATGAAGGAGATAAGAGCTTTAGAAGCGGTCGGAACAACCGACTGGTGTTTCTAATCAGCAGGCGCTCTCGTGTCCACGGCTGCATTCAGTGAGTCCTCGTGAGAAAAGTGGTGATACACTCCGAACTTCTACCTTCTCATGGGATGAGAGGACATCGGCCTTCTTTCATGGCACTTTGGACAAATCCTGGGTTTTCAGGTGCAGTACAGACTTACCGTCTGTACTGCAGACAAAGAAAGACCGTCAGACAAAGATGTTTCACTGCCGGGAAACACAATATAAATAAAGAAATAAGTATAAGAAGTAGTTTGGATATGTCGTTATTCATGGTACATGAAAACTCTGAAACTGAAAAATAAAGGTAAAATCCACAGTCGTGGAAACAGAGAAAAGGACCTTTAGGGTCCGGAGGGTGGAAGATCTAACCCATCTTAAGGTTTATAGTTTAATCCAATATTCACTACAGCAAAGAAGCAACTCATACTGTGTTAGTATTTTAGGGTTTACATGAAATAAACGGTTACAAGTAACGCAAACAGACGGCTTTTATTTTTGCTGCTTACGTAACTATAAACTCCACTTTCATATTTAGCCAAACATCCCGTGTGTGCATTGAGAGCATAGTACTTTTACAATACTATCATCTGAAACACGAGTAAGAGCAGCAGTAAATATACCAAAAACAAAACAAATGTATTATAGGCTCATAGAAAAATCTATTTCTTAAGATAATTATTTAAAATAATATTACAACTAAATGAAAAATATATCAATGTTTTTTGTGAAAAATGTAAGAAATCAAGTTATTATTATTAGTAGTGGCAGTAGTAATAGTAGTAGTAGTAGTAGTAGTAGTAGTAGTAGTAGTATCAATATTAATAATAATCTTTTAAAAATAATAATACCGTTTAAAAATACCCGATACAGAGGACTGAATATGTGTTTTGGGAGGAAAAAGACTGCGCTTCATTTGTGACGAATTGGCGAAGACAGACGTGTGTGTGTGTGTGTGTGTGTGTGTGTGTGTGTGTGTGTGGTGTGTGTGTGTGTGTGTGTGTGTGTGTGTGACTGGCTCAGGTACTGGACAGTAATAGGCAGTAAAATGAGAAGTTGAGCGATGAAGCGAACACTGAAGAGAGCAGGATGCAACTTTGCAGTTGCACACTGGCCCAATAAAACTGCAGTTTTTATTTCTTCGACTCAGCTGAAATTTAAAAACTATTTGGCTTCTAGTCTGGAGTTAATGGCTCAGGCAGTAGAGCTTCACCACCAGCTCAGAAAAAAGAAGCACAGCTAATTGAATGTGTTTGCTCTTGCAGATTTCGCTCAGTCAGCATAAAGAGCAGAGTTTAGGGGTGGTGGGGGTGGGGGTGTGGGGTGGCGGGGGTGTGGGGTGGCGGGGGTGTGGGGGGGGGGGGTGACAGGAGCAACCGGGTGGACTTCAGATACTAATGTCAATCACACTCTGATGTGATGAAGATATTAAGTTTAAGTTTAAAGCTCTGAAGAGAGAATCTCATCTTGTAATAAAACCTAAATCCTACAAATGAACATAAAAGAAAGAAAAGCGACGAACCCAGATCATAAGAATTATTTTTGACCAATGAGGTTTTCTTTTGTTATATTTTTTTTACAAAACACAAAACCTCAATAAAACACAGTACCAGGTAAATACAGGTACTACTGATCCGGCTGGGAGGAACTGTAGTAACAGAGCATTGGGATATTTTAATGTTCGAAAGCCAGGAGATTTTTAATGATTTTAAACGGTCATTATGAATTCATTTTTTAAAAACTTTCTGAGAAAAGTTATAAAATCCTGCTGTGACGTTTCCTTTACTTTGGTAAAACGGTTTGGTGTTGCAGCAAATATTCCCTGTGTCCAATTCAATTAGATCTGTACTGAAACAAACATAACATCTCCAACTCATCAATCAGATTTCAAAATAAAAGCATTGCTCAGACGACTTGTGCATTAACTTGGAGTAAGAGGAGCTTTTACAAAATAAATCTGGCTATTTCTGTTTCTAAATATTTAGTATTTTCTCATAAAGGTTTGAGTATTTTTTCACAAAGTTTTTGCAATCGCTCTCCTATTTTCACATGAAGACTTTTAAATGAACTCTTCTTGGTTTAAACCTGAAAGAAATGTGCCAATAAGAGAAGAGAACAGGCTCCAGTAGATAAAGTCATAATGTGTAATAATATGTAATAAGTACTGTGAATATAATGTGATGTTCAATAAATGTTTCATTATTGAATAAATACTTTTGTTTGACATTTTTTGCCTGAATCAATGACATAATCTACCGTCGCTCCTTTCACACTGTCACTAAGAGAGTCGTGATGTTAATGTTCACCAGTTATTTATCAAACTTAACGAACTTTGATTTGAGATTTACACGTGATACATTTTATTCTGAAGCCAGAAACAACATAAATATAGAAATATGCAGCAAAAGGAGTGTTTGAGCTTCTATGTAGGTGAGATGGACTGATGGGGCTCCTTTAGCCTGGAATTACCAACAGGAAACACACACACACACACACACACACACACACACACACACACACACACACACACACACACACACACACACACACACTCAGTGGGGAATGCAGGCCTGGAATTGGCTCTCTAATCCCTCCTCCTTTTTAAAAAGTTGCACTAAATCCTCGGCGGCTCTCGTTCACTATAATTCTGCTGCTGTTCAAATGACTGAAATACTGACGGGGGAAATCTCCCCATTTAACTCTGCAGCATCACATCAGACAGCCCTGTGTGTGTGTGTGTGTGTGTGTGTGTGTGTGTGTGTGTGTGTGTGTGTGTGTGTGTGTGTGTGTGTGTGTGTGTGTGTGTGTGTGTGTGTGTGACAGATGTCTCAGAATGAAGGCAGCTGCTCCTGTATGGATTAGTAACGTGTCTCTCTGGAATCAGCCACTTATTGATGGAGAGTGCAGCTCTACATGTGAGAAACAAGCATGTGATGTGTGTATAATGTGTGTATAATGTGTGTATTATGTGTGTATTATGTGAAGCTAATTGTGTTTTTTGGGAGGGCGTCGGTTCATCTGGCTGCAGACTCCAGCTGGCAGAACATGAAACGTCTCCCGAGCAGATCCTCGTTATTTATCTCCACTAAGAGAAAAAGCTTCTTTCCATACCAACCCGTCATTAGTAGTACTTTGTTCCCGACACGTTTTCCTGTATACACTGCTGCAGGAGGCTAAACAAGAACAACGTCTTCAATGAATTCACTGGATTTGCTGGTGCTTGATCACTTGTGTGTTTCACAATAAGAGACTTCTGAGCTTCTTCTCAGTCAGAAACGAAGAAAAAGCTTTAGCTGAGAGAATTTCACAACTGGCTGACTTAACGTTGATCCACCAAGCAAAGGAACTGTGGGGATTTATTTTCTCATTTGTATGAGGAACATTGGGAACAGCTCGTCACAGCGTCAGTCTTTACTGTAATACCACTTTTACAAGTAATGCACCAGAAAATAATTGTGAAACTACGTTCGATGAAGCAGGTCAAATCTTGTATATGAAAAATATATATAGACTGTATTTCTTTAAAGGAAGCTGGTTTAATAACAATACACACTGGGGATTGACTGTCAAAATAAAATACTTGATTTGTTATGCCTTTCTGCATGGATTTGGAATATAGGAGTTTTCATGGTGGGATTTACTACATGTGATCATTTCGGTTGTTGGTGACTACGTCTGTTATTTACACGTTAACGAGGTTTAAATCAGCAGGTTTCAGCAGCGATGCTGCCTTTACTGTGGTGAGAGGACTTTTTTCAGCCGGCCTCCCAAGACTTTTATTGTAAGACGTTTCCTGTTTGTACTCGTGATCAACTCACACATTCAGTTTCCTTTTTTGTTGTGAAAAACACAGAAAATCCTCCATCTTTAGCAGGTGAAGCTTTCCCATACGTTCACCTCGAGATGTCATTCACGTCCACTATTAAGAGTGAAACAGCTTTTTCTTATCTTCTATCAATTTTAAACTGAGCCTTATTTAAGTGGTCCAACATTTCCAGCAAGTTCATCCTGAGTGTGTATTGGCTGAGTGGAGACGGGACTAACTAGAGTCTGTTTACTCAAGCTAAGCTTTTCTGTCGTCACCACAGCCGCATTTCTGACTTCATCCTATTAGATTAGACGTCAGAACAAAGCTAAAGGCCTTCTGCTTCAAATAAGAGGCCACTTCTGTGATTTTCTTTCTCTTTAAAAACCGTCGACACAAGTTCCCAATGTCCAGGGCGTTTTGCTGAGCTTTATGTACCAGCTCCCTACAGCACATCTGAAAAGCAACATTCTTCCTAGTAGATTATTGGTGCAAGACTAGTTACAAACTGAAAATGAAACGAGGGTCGTAATCTTTCGCCTTGCCTCTTAAAGAGGCAGGCACACAGAATTAACCTTTTTATAAAAACAGATTTTTATTATTTTCTTTTTTTCTAAAGCAACATAAATTACAGGTTGCGTAGCAAAACCTATGAATGTGTATGTAAAGTTTTCCATCTTCATTTTGCCGGTTAAATAGTTTTTGCAGCTCCAGAAACATTGTTGAGTTTTCCGCTATCACACTGAGCAAGCTGCTCTCATGGCCCCGCCCCTACCTGCTCACATGGCCCCGCCCCTAACTGCTCTCATGGCCCCGCCCCTACCTGCTATCATGGCCCCGCCCCTACCTGCTCACATTGCCCCGCCCCTACCTGCTCTCATGGCCCCACCCTACCTGATCACATTGCCGCGCCCCTACCGGCCCTGCACTTCCTGCTCTAATGGCCCCGCCCCTTCCTGCTCTCATGGCCCCGCCCCTACCTGCTCGCATGGCCCCGCCCCTACCTGCATGCTTGCCCTGCTAACTTGTAGTTTGCAGACAGACAAAGTGACGTTCAAAGACGATGTAAAAGGAAGGAGGATCTTGTGATTTCATTCATCCGATGTTAATCTGCAGAGAAGGCAAAAAGCGATTTTCTACTAAAAGTTGAAGTTGTTCCAGGACCTTCGGAGCCACCGGTAGGGGGCGTGTCCTTGATGATCAGGGAGACCCGTAAAGTGACATGGGTGAATATTAAACACGAGGTGTGCTTTAATTATATATACATTTATACCAGGAGGAAATATTTTTAGGAGTAATAGGAGTAAATACATATTTTTCAGCAGGATCCTTCATTTAAAATTGGCATGATGTTGAAATTGTACAGATTTTTAAGATGTTACATTTTCATGTCTGTATTCTATTTAATTGCACTAAAACATTTGGATTTGTGGACGTTTGTATTGTAACTCTTCCGTCATTTCGCTGCTCTGACCCCCTGAACTAAAATCACTTTGACACCGCAGGTTAAAAACCTACATCAGCATCGAACTCCATAGAAACTTTGCATGATTACTCTATTTTCCACAGGTTTACTGTCTTTTTGCACATCATATTCTTGATTTATTTTATGTCCCTTTGATTAAATACTGGTCCTTTCACACAATCCCTGATGAAAATATTTGTAAATAGTAAAATGTTCTCCCGTCAATTTACATCTTTCTAACAAGTGTCTGGAACTCTAATTAGGCCATCAAAAGCAGGTACAACATTTAATTGGCCGATATATCGGTTATCAGAAGTTTTTATTCCCAATATCAGAATCTGCATCGGCCCCAAAAAATCCCCGTAGTTCAACCCGAGACTTAAACCAGCAACCAGAGTTGTAGTTGTACCAACCAGGCGGGTTCTGGTCTGACGTGGCGCCGGCTGCCTCTCGGTATGAACTGTAGGACGGACCGTTGTCATTTGTTTCTGTTGGACTTGAAAAGTAGTTGGTCCTTTTTTAAAATTTTAACTAAATTATTAATCAGTTTCAAGAGCAAATATTATATTTGACAGCCAGGTTTTGATTAATCTGAGAGAGAATTTTATCCTTTAAACAGACCCGATGAGCTTGAAAAACATATTTAATGATTTGTAATAATGTAGATTTATTCTGAGAAGAGAGTCAACATTCTTTCTTTTTTCCTGAGTTGGATTAATTAAAGAGGATGAGCGTTCTTCAGGTTGTTGGGCATCACAAATGCAGACGGCAGCTTTATTTACATCCAAGGCAAAACCACTACATCACAGAACGTGTGAGCGTTTATTGGTTGGCTGGTGTGGTTGATATTGATGAATATAAATGAATGATATTCAGGAAGCATCTTAGACGTCACTTCCTGTTTATAAAGAAAAGGTGTCTAGTTTGTAAAAACATCCTGAAATGAAAACCTTAAACACAAGTTATTTATAATTTCAACTTGTTTACTGCAATCGGTGCACAGAAACAAGTAATTTCCGACCAAACATATTTATCATCATCACTAATATTATATTATGTTGTAGTCACAGAAATAAATAGAAATGATTGAATTTTAGTAGATTTAGTATTAATAGAATTTATAGATTTTTTTCAAATCCTATATGTTTATATTTGGCTGCTTTACATCACATTATTATTATTATTATTATTATTATTATTATTATTATTATTATTATTATTATTATATGGTCTGGTGAAGATTAGTAATTGAAAAACTTGTCTTTTTATTGCAGTACTTAAAACCCGTTCCAATGTTCAGAGCACTCTATGTACAACTTGTATTGGGTCAGTCAAAATGTATATATTTTATATTGATTCATCCCTTTTACAAATCAAACAAAGCACAAATTGTTGTGTAAACTTTTTACACATATTGCATATCACAACACTTATTAAAACATTATTTTTAAATAGTTTTTTTGGACATTTGTTTTGATTAGTTGCGGCCATTTTGAGCATGAATGCAGATTGCAGAATAATGTACATGATAATTTGCAATATGTTTATTGAACATGCTGATGTCATGTAATGATCATTATAGGATTTATTGTGCAGCTTCTTTGTATATTATTTGTGCTGTTTTCAATTCCGTTGTATGTGACAATATGAAGAGTTTATTGTACACATACAGTATATTGATGAAGTACATATAGTGGTTGAAGGTTATTTTTGTCGGTAGTGTCCCACTTTACTGAAGGAATTAAGATAAGGAAGAAGAATCGTATCATAGGCTGCGCGATATCTTATATTGTACAAAGTTTCTAGAAGATCTTGTAAAGTTAGTTTTGTTCCAATGTGATGCTAATTTACTTAAATCAAAGTAGGTTTTTGTTTGAATCATTGTTACTGCTCCGAGAGCTGCAGAGATGGATGAACACATGCGTCCTTAACGTTGTTTCATGAATGCTGCACTCGCCCTGGCCCTCCTCTTCCTCTCTGTGCTGTACAATTAAAGCCAGCCCTTCCTGTCAGTCAGCCGGACGCTGTCCTCTATGATTAATGGTACACAGCGTCGGGTTGAAAGGCGTGCGACCAGAACAATGAGCGCTTTAAATGGACATTATTCCCACAAAAGCCTCATCGTGCAGCCGGACAAAAGGCAGGGTCTCGACGCAGTCAAAGTCAACCTGCGGACCTTTTGTTCAAATATCACAGCGTGCTGAGGAAACCAGGAGTTCAGAAGCTGCGCCCACATTACTATGCCAGATAGCGTGGTGGCCCCCTCCAACATGAGAGACCAGACTGAGGTTTATTTTCAAATGCAGGCATTTCCAGAGGAGGTGAGAGGCTGCCGCGTTCACACAGAAACAACAAATTAAGATTCCTTTGTGCCCCAGCAGGAGGACGTGACTGACACGACAACGAATTCGAGTATATCCGCAAAACTTTCTTCACTTTGGGGGGTTCGTTTACACGACATCAGTGTTCTGATCCACTGTATCCACAAAGTTTTTAATCCGACTCCCAAAGTGGAAAGATTCTTTTTCGAATCCCTCCTGCAGAGACTGATGGAGGCTACAGAGCCTGTTACTGCTCATCTCCCCCTCCATCCTGCTCATCCAGTTGTAAACAAACATGGCGGCCACGTAGTGGTACGACCCGTAGTGGTACGACCCGTAGTGGTACGACCCGTAGTGGTACGACCCGTAGTGGTACGACCCGTAGTGGTACGACCCGTAGTGGTACGACCCGTAGTGGTACGACCCGTAGTGGTACGACCCGTAGTGGTACGACCCGCGGTCCATATTCTAGTTTTATCCTCCAGATCAGTAGTTTAATAGTTGAGACTCTCCCTGATATCATCCGATGCCTCATCAGTCCATGTTGATGTCAGGTTCTCTCCATTTTCTTCACCTTTATAGTGTTTTGTTCTCTGCACACGTCTGTGTAGTTTCATAACAAAATCAAACAACAGCGCCCTCCAGTGGCCCGGCATACTAACTACACCGTTGTCTCTGTGTCTGCAGACCCATCAGGTTTCTGTTCCAGACAGCACGGCATTTTACTGAATAAATTAGAATATACAGAATAAAGTTGAAGGGAAATTGTGATTTACAACTGATGCTGCTGTTGTTGGGGTGAGAGGCTCGCCAAGACGTTTACATGTGGACTTTATCAGCAACATTTCTGTGTTGAACCTTGCAACAACTAATAACGGAATAATTTTGTCCATTTTAAATGTAAAAAGTACTAAAAACATAATAAAATTCCTCGAGTGAACTAATGAGTGACGATCATCATCAACACCTTGAGAGTAAGCTTCAATACGAGCACGTGGGGTGGTTGTACCACATTGGAAAGGCCAGTTATTCCTCTTGAACAGACTGTCGCTGCAGCGCTTTGCTTTGATGGGGTTGGATTAACGCAGACACGTTATAAAACCTGCTGCACGCCGTTCACCTCAGGCGTCAGGCCTTTCATTCCCCCATTAGCGGTGGGACCATCGGGACGCGCCGGATAAACCCACCTGGCTTATGATGGGGTTTTTAAAGCGGAGTGGAGATTGCATTAGTACACACACACACACACACACACACACACACACACACACACACACACACACACACACACACACACACACACACACACACACACACCAGCTCATCTCGGGTCGCTGCTGTTCATTTAGAGCTGAGCTTAACCAGAATCCACACTAATGTTGCGCGGCAGCTCTATATCCCGGCGCTCTGCCCCCCCAGGTCTGCAGCGGCCCCCACATGCAGGCCAGGGCCTGTTTGGCTTCACTGGAATGAAGATGAGAGCTGTGGGGAAACATCCTACCAATGGGAAGCAGCTGGCGGGAATTCAATTGGATCCGACCGGTTAATCAAAATGCTCCTTCATTGGTCTCATGTTTTTCTTCCATTCTGGTCCTGACGTGTCGTCGGCTGTCAGTCGTGCTTCGCTCATCTTTTCCACTTCACTAAGATAAATTATGAGCCAACATGTAGAAAGGATGCTCAAATTAAATTCTCCTCTTTGCAGCAGTTGTGGTATATTTCATTTTCACTGGCATTTGTTCAATAGCCTGCAAATGTCAACCCTACTGAGTGCTTTTATGAGGTACATGTTTATTATGAACTCAACATTCACAACAGTGGGATTATTCCGGTGGTATTTTACCTGCTGGAAAAATTCAACAACGGCTTCTAAAGCCCCGAAAGGAATCAGGAAAACCAGTGGATTACACTATTACATCCATAAATGAAGACTTCTGAGAGCGTGTGGCATCGTCACATTCTGTATTCCTTCTTCAGTCAAAACTAATTAAGGATGTTAAACATTTCAATACATTTTCTGCTGTTTTTGAAATTTTTGTTTTTATTGTAGAGATTTCAACCTTTTTCCCTGCATTTTCTTTTATTAAACAATTTTGACACTTTAGAGGTTTTAACCATTTTCTCTCTTGTTTTAACGTAGTTTGGTGTTTCCAGTTTTAAACTTCTTTTCCTTTCAGAAATCCAAGTCATTTAAGCTGTTTCTTTTGAAAGCGTTCAAAGCCACATAGGCTACGGACTCCTGGTCTTCACTGAATGAATGTCGACACTGAAACGTCTGCGTCGGGTTGGTCTGATGTCATTATCGATAGTGATGAACAGAAGTGAGGTGATGATGTCATCGATGGTGATGAACAGAAGTGAGGGGATGATGTCATTATCGATAGTGATGAACAGAAGTGAGGTGATGATGTCATTATCGATGGTGATGAACAGAAGTGAGGTGATGATGTCATTATCGATAGTGATGAACAGAAGTGAGGTGATGATGTCATTATCGATGGTGATGAACAGAAGTGAGGTGATGATGTCATTATCGACGTGATGAACAGAAGTGAGGTGATGATGTCATTATCAATAGTGATGAACAGAAGTGAGGTGATGATGTCATTATCGATGGTGATGAACAGATGCGAGGTGATGATGTCATTATCAATAGTGATGAACAGAAGTGAGGTGATGATGTCATTATCGATGGTGATGAACAGAAGTGAGGTGATGATGTCATTATCGATAGTGATGAACAGAAGTGAGGTGATGATGTCATTATCGACGTGATAAACAGAAGTGAGGTGATGATGTCATTATCGATGGTGATGAACAGATGCGAGGTGATGATGTCATTATCGATGGTGATGAACAGAAGTGAGGTGATGATGTCATTATCGACGTGATGAACAGAAGTGAGGTGATGATGTCATTATCGACGTGATGAACAGAAGTGAGGTGATGATGTCATTATCAATAGTGATGAACAGAAGTGAGGTGATGATGTCATTATCGATGGTGATGAACAGATGCGAGGTGATGATGTCATTATCGATGGTGATGAACAGAAGTGAGGTGATGATGTCATTATCGATGGTGATGAACAGAAGTGAGGTGATGATGTCATCGATGGTGATGAACAGATGTGAGGTGATGAAAATCCTGTGACTGGAGCCAAACAAGGCTTGGTTGTTTCAATTTGAGCTCTTTCTCATCTGGTCTTAGTAGAAACCAGCAGACACACAGGAGCTGCCTCCGTCTGAATGACGTTGAACAAGCAGTCCAACAAAGTTCCCATGTTGGCAAACTGAGACAAAAAGCAGACATGAGCAGGCGTCTTCAGTGTGACTTCAGCCTAACGAGCCCCACCAAACGAACTCCTTGGCTGCAGGCGACTACGTTTGGAAGATAGTCGCTCATGCCACATTTTACCTTCCAGTGAGTTTTGCTGCAGAGTCTGGAGACGACTTGAATGTCGTCACCTTCTAACACGAACTGGCCGGCATGCCTCCTGTCGCTCCTCTGCATCGGCTGCTTGATCTCATCCACACCGCAGACTGTCCCTGGGAGGCCCAACAGAAGGTCTCCACATCAGTCTGGAGCTGAAACTTTTCATTTTCAGATTCATTATGAGGTTTTTTTCCAAGTAAACAAAGTGTGGATGTTGACAGCAGCCTGCTAATTAACTCTAAACATAAAACTCATAGGACCAAAGCAATGCAGGCTTTATTTACCGTTATCAAGATAACATTGTTTTGTTTTGCTGGTATCGTGGAGGACCATTTCTTCTTATTTGCATTTTGCAGAAATACTAATTCCTTGCAGGTTCAGGAGTTTTCTGTCTTCAGAGCCTGTAGTTGTGTGGTTTTCCTCCAGACTGATCCTCGGGGTTTTTTTCTTTTCTTCAGAGTGACTTTGCCACTGTCGCCCTTTGACTTCATTCATTAGTTGAACGATGAAAGATTTAGTTAGAACCACTCTGTTGATCTCTAAAATCTGTAGTGAAGCTATTTTCTCTCATTTTATAATTTTATATTATTTCAATAGCACCAAGAGCATCACAGAACATAATAATAATAATAAAAAAATAAATAATAATAATAATAAAAAATTAATAATAATAATAATAATAATAATAATTTAAAAAGTCACCTGACAAAAGTTTTTTACAAATTAAAAACAAACAAATAAAATAAGATGGTATAAGTTGGAGAGACCTTCCCGTGGGCTCACCACCTGCAGGAAAAGGTTCTTAATGGTGCAGTGTGATCTGGGTGACGGTGCTCAGACTGACACCACCACCACCCGGAAAGGAATAAGAGGGAGAAGATGGATGGATGGATGGATGGAAGTTGGAGAGATATACACAGAGTACTTAAGTGACTTGAATAGGTGGGTTTTAAATTGGGATTTGTGCCTTTCAGCTCTGCAGCCCTGATTAACCCGTCCCAACAAAAATGGTATATTTTGTTTTTATTGTGCTTAAATGAACATTGTGCCTATTTTATCTTTTGACAATGCATAAGTCTTTCGGAATACATCTTCACATTTTACTATACACATACTAAATGTCTAAATGTTTGATTAAGAATTTCTGATTCGGTGGATTTCCAGTATGTTAGTGGTGCTAACCCCCCCTTTTCAAAGTCTCCTCACAATCCTGGAAATCAATGATGGAAAGTGGCAAAGTGAAAGCATTTCTGAAATACAATGACAAGCAACCGTTACAATGGTTTTATATATATATATATACAGTATATATACAGTATATATACAGTATATATATATATACTTTTTTTTAAGTTATTCATGCCTTCAGCTCTTCTATCATATTGATTGCAGCCTGTTATCGGTTTGAAACGAGGTCCTCTGGGGTCAGTGGAAGCAGAAATGGTGGTTTTATTGGATTATGGGTTTAATTTGATTTCAGGCAACTGTGCATGACAATGAGAGGCGGCTGCACTGCTACTGCTCAGCCTTTACCTGTCTGCAGCCCCCACCCCCTCCTAACACACACACACACACACACACACACACACACACACACACACGCACACACACACACACACACACACGCACACACGCACACACGCACACACGCACACACGCACACACGCACACACGCACACACACACACACACACACACACACGCACACACACCGACACCCGGGTCGACTGCAGCTCACTTCTCAGCTCTCCAGCAAAGAACAAACTTCATTATGTGTGTGAGAGCAAATCAAATAAAGACGCAGGCTGGATTTACTCTGCATGTGTCGCATGGGGGCTGTGGGGGTGTGGGGGCTGTGTGGGGGTGTGGGGTGTGTGGGGGTGTGGGGGCTGTGTGGGGGGGTGGGGGGGGCTGTGTGGAGGGGTGGGGCTGTGTGGGGGTGTGGGGTGTGTGGGGGTGTGGGGGCTGTGTGGGGGGGTGGGGGCTGTGTGGGGGGGTGGGGGGGGGCTGTGTGGGGTGTGGGGGGGTGTGGGGCTGTGTGGGGGGGTGTGGGGGCTGTGTGGGGGGGTGGGGGGTGTGGGGTGGTGGGGAGGGTCGTTCCAGGTGAAATAACTTTCATTAACCCTTCAGTTCAGATCAGTTATTGATAAATTGAAGTCACTGTGAAATACCCCACTCTTCACTTATTGTCTTGACACACACACACACACACACACACACACACACACACACACACACACACACACACACACACACACACACACACACACAGGCACAGGCACATTTTTTTTGCATTTTAGAGGTGCCCAATGGCAATTTGATCATTTTATTAATACTTAGATTCATTTTAATTAAGAATAATGAAGCTACCGGTGACAAAATATATTACACTTCTATTTTTTCATCTTTCTATAGTGATTATTAACATCAGTCCACAAACACATCATGAATACGAATGATTTTAGCACAATATCTGAATGCAAGTCCATTTTTGATTTACACTCAGAAAGTCAAATATTTAAAGCACATCTTAATACTTTGAGCCACGACACTGATATATTTTGTAAATAAAAGTTTGTGTTTGTTTACTTTTCTAAAGTTTTCTGAGGTTTTTCTGTTGAAATTAGAAGGATGTGTTTCATCAAATTCAATCAAAATAAATCAGAATACATTCCTACCCTCAGAATGTGACTGAAGGAGGGATGAAAATCATGATCACAAAAACAAGAAGTTATATAACCCCGTCTGGATTTTGATCTTCATCATCACACACCAACTGCTAATTTAATTCCTTTTAATATGCTGCTTTAGTAAAAGGGTTTTAATTTGCACCTGCTGCCCTCCTGTTAAAGCAAAGCGGCCATCGGTGCTCACGCGGTAATTACTGCAGGTACTTCAGTTTTATTCCTCCACGGCACCCAGTGCTCACTCAGGTAAAAAAAAAAGAAAAGATAATCATGAAAACACAAACAACTGAACAACACAGTCACAAATGTTTGTCGTAACACAATGTAGTAAAATGTATTTAGTGAAGGTTTTTGTGAAATTTTTCACAAAAATGAGATAAACATTTCCCTTCCAGTTTGACCTTTGAGAGCATTTATAGCAGGCGGGGGAGGGGTGGGGGGGTCAGGGGGGCAGGGGGCATCTAGGGGGCGCCAGGGGTGTCCGGGGAGCTGGTAGGGTCTAGGAGGGGCCTGATGCACCATGGGGGGGGGGGGGGGGGGGGGGGGGATTGGGCCGGGGGCATCAAAGGGGAGCTTTGGGGGAGGGGGAGAAGTTGAATAAAAGCAAAAGTAGAAAGAAAGTTGCAGGAACGTAAAGGGAATATGGAAGGATGGAGGAAGGAAAATAGAACAAAAGTAAAGCGAGAGGAGGAATGTGGCAATAAAAAGATGGAAATTAGAATGAAATAAAATATAAAGAAGGAAATCATGATGAGAGATAAAATCAAACGGGAGTAGGAGCAAAGCAGCAGGATGGAGTGAGGAAGAAAAGAGGAAAATGGAGACACAGGGAAGAAGATGGAAAGTTAGGAAGTTATAAAGAGTTCAGAAGTGGGAGAAAGTGTTTATCAATAAGGAGTGAAGGAATAAAGTGGAAAGAAAGAAGAAGAGGGGTAGAGACAGTGTGAGGAAGGCAGCGTTAAAGAGGGGAAAAACAAGTAGGAAGAAAAAAGGAGGGACTTTTGGAGAAATTGTGAAGAAAGAAGAATGAAAGAAGCAATAAAGTAAGAAGAAGGATGGAAGCAGCATGGGAAGTATTGCTTCACAAGAAGAAGGGAAGGAGGAACAAGCAGCAGCTTTTCTTCCTGCTCCTTTATGATCTGTGTCGTCCAGCTGGTGGACGTTTGGAAAAACAACAAGTTTTCAAATTATTGTTGGAAAAAAATATAATGAGACTTTTCTGCTCTTTCCATTTCCAGACGAGACGCTTTTATCACCAACAGTCCAGTTTATTCTGTTTTTCTTGGTTTGACTGAGTTTTACTGACGGCTCAGTTCAGCTTTGAGACTTTTTAAGACATTTGTGCAACAACATTGAGTTGTTTTCATTCTACAGGTTGAAATGTGGGACGCTTGTCCAGTTCAGCACTCTGACTCTTAATTTACACCAATGAAGTCTTTTATCACTGAAATAGGAAATATACGTAGATTTAGTCTTATTCTTGCAGGTTTACATGGACACGGTTATGAACCGATCAGGTGCCTCATGGTTTGACGGTCGCTCAAGAACAAAATAAAACTAGAGCTACACTCGGTAGAGCGCACCCTTCGCCAACGCACATTTGTTTGTGAAACTGAGTTAGCATCGCTAGCATGATAGCCATTAGCTCATATCAATGCTAACTAGTGAGGTAGCGTCACTGAGAAACACTGAGCAGGGAGCGTCTCCATGGCAACAGATGCTGATCTCCTTTGATCTCCTTCATGAGGTCTCTCTCATCCTCTTTGCATTTTTCACAGTTTTTTGGGATTTATTGTTGTTAACGTCCTAAAATTGAATGCATTGGTCCTTGATGATGACAAATCATCCCTGAAGATTGCAATTTCGGTTAATAGTTTTGTGCGAAAAGTTGGTAAAATACCTACCTACCTACCTACCTACCTACGTACCTACATACCTACCTACATACATACCTACATACCTACATACCTACATACCTACCTACCTACCTACCTACCTACCTACCTACCTACATACATACCTACCAATAAATAAAGAAATAAACGCAGACAAAAACATAATCTTCTAAGTTAAGAATTAAACACTTTGTAAAACTGTCCATATTCACAGGTCAGTGAGGAATATGCAAAGCAAGTGATTCTAATTGAGCTGAATAAGGACATGATATACTCTCATCTATAAGACAACAGCTGGATTCCAGGAGACGTCAACCTTAAGATTAATGGCATAGAAGATGGATTATATAGTCCAGCGGAACATTGTTTTAAATGTTCAAAGTGCAGCACTTCCTCCCCAGTGGAAACCTGATTGCTCTTTTGATTTGGGTGAATCAGGCAGTGTGGTGTACCTCATAGTAGTTTGATAAACAAAACAAGCCTGTGTGACACTATAAAGAGATTGATGATGTGTGAGCAGTACAAGTGTCTCTGTCCTGATGTTCAAGTGGAATCACTGAGTCCCGTCAATGTGGCAGAAAAAGGACTTTGAGGGCAAAGAGACAGACTTTCCTGAATCTCACCGCCTGCCACCTCCTGGAGTCATTCAGGCAGCTGATCAGTGGCGGTTGCATGATGGAGTCCGATCTTCTGCCTCCAGATATCTAAGGGGGCTTTTATGTGTCGCTCAGGGAAGACGAGACGCTTGTCTCTGAACTCATTGTTGGATGTTTGATCAACCATCTTGTCCAGTTCATGTGTCCGCGTGTCTTCAGACAAAACACTGAAGCCAAACTCTGGTGTGAGAATGGCTGAATGTTAAAAACAGTGAAGGAAATGGACTTCACTTGTATAACGCCTTTCAACTGTATGGTCAGTTCTAAAGCGCTTTACATCCTCCATCACATTCATCACACCATGCAAGGCACTGTCACTCCAATGGAAGCACTTTGGGGCTCAGTGTCTTGCTCAAGAACACCTCAGCAGGTGGAGATGGGAATCAAACCTGCAACCTTCCGATTGGGAGACGAGCGCTCTACCAACACAAATCACAACCTGTAACATCTTACAAGTGCTTGTTTATCAAACTATCATTCATAGATGCAAACACCTTGAATCCAAGAGAGTCTACCAACCCTTTCTGTGATCTGATTGGTCAATTCAACCTGCAACATTTCACTTTACATTTTCTGCTTTTCTTGCAGGAAATCTAAGAAGCTGTTTTTATGCATAAAATGCCAATGTTTTAGTTTTAATAGCATACATTTGAAAATATGCAAATTTCCCCTGAATTAAAAGTCCTGCAGCTTTAATGGATATGTGATTGATCCGACACTGACGATACACTATAAACATCACACATCCACGGATTTTAAACATGTTCCTTTCATGTTTAGCTGACTCTGACTGTGTGTGTGTGTGTGTGTGTGCGTGCGTGCGTGCGTGCGTGCGTGCGTGCGTGCGTGCGTGCGTGCGTGCGTGCGTGCGTGCGTGCGTGCGTGCGTGCGTGCGTGCGTGCGTGCGTGCGTGTGTGTGAACAAACTTTAAAGGTGCAGGATGCAGTACTTTTCTTGTGCAGATTGAATTCTGAAATGAAGACAGTCTGGGTTCTTATTGTGGCCCCCATAAAGCACTGTAGTTTGATTAATACATTTTAGAATTCTTTGAACATTTTAAGTTGATTAATAGCCCGATGTGAACCGAATCTGTAATAGTGTAATTATTTTATTTTTCAAGCCCCTATTTAAACTTTCAATAAGCACACAGCACTCCTAAGTTGGAAAACAGTCCCATTGGTTGGTCCTGATGTTTCTCAAGACAGCCAGTAGCCTATTTGGAGACTCTTTTAACTATGAGTTGAGAAATATGATCCCAATTTGTCCAATTTTGTATTTTTTTATTACGGAGGAGTAACAAATTCCACTGCCTGTGTTGCTGCTGCTCCACGCCAGGCGCTCTGAATCGCCCCGTTCTCATCAATGGCTGTTGTTCCTCTGGGTACTGCGCTGCGTTTTACATCTAAAGCGCTAAAGATATGCTATTTTCACCGCTCGCCACAGCCAACTCACGTCAACCTCTACAGAGCAGATTGCAAATTAGAGCATCCAGCACTTCAAAATAAAACAAACCTTCTGATCGTATCAGTATGTCAACATTACGTCATTACTGGTCGCTTCAGGCTAGAAGTCACTGAAGTATAAATGCTGGATACGTTCACTTTGGCGTGGCTCTGTTGGTAGAGCGGTCGTCTCTTAATTGAAAGGTTGCAGGTTTGATTCCTATCTCCACCTGTCTACATGCCGAAGTGCCCTTGGGCAAGACACGGAAACCCAAATTGCTCCCATTTTTGTGACAGCGCCTTGCAAGGCCGCAGCCTTAATTAATTAATGATGTAAAGCATTTTGGAAGTGCTCATGCAGTTGAAAACTGCTATTTAAGAGAAATCCATTTATCATCCTTGTGTGTTGTCTGTATCCACAGTTGTTATAGTCTGATCTCTTCAAATGCTGCAAATCCCACATGATCTTGCGAACTCCCGAGTCCTGCTCAGTCGCCAGCGTTCTGCAGCACGACACTGTAGAAATGCAGCCGGTACGTTATGACGCAAACCCGCTACAGAGCAAGTGGTGTGGCGCTGCGCTGCGCTGCGCTGCGTTGCGTTGCGTTGCGTTGCGTTGCGCTGCGTTGCGCTGCGTTGCACTGCGTTGCGCTGCTTGGTGTGGCAAGATGTGGCGCTCCGTGGTGTGGTGCTGCTTGGTGCTGTGTGGTGAGGCAATGTGTGGTGAGGGGCTGCATGGCGCTGCGTGGTGCTACATGGCGCTGCGTGGCGCTGCGTGGTGAGGCGTTGCGTGGTGTGGCGCTGCGTGGCATGGTGTGGCCCTGACTGGCGTGGCGCTGCGTGGTGAGGCGCTGCGTGGTGAGGAGCTGCCTGGTGAGGCGCTGCGTGGGGAGGGGGTTCTCTGAGTTCTCTGCCTGCAGCTGCAGGGTGACAAGGTGGAGAATCTGCACCTGACTGGTCGCAGAGCTTCCTGGTAAACATGCTGGTGGGGGTCGGAGAGGCTGCCCAGTCAATCACTGGCTGGAAGCCAGCTGCTTCCCCCGGGCAGGAGGAGTGACGGGGCGTCGAACCGGGAGGCCGTCGACCTGCGATGTTCAGCGCTGCAGCAGGTCGGCTGGTGGCACTTGTGCACGTCCGTCATCTGTCAGTGCACGCCACCAGAGGAGCGCTTGAAGGAGGTCAAACAGTGCATGTGGTGACAGTCTTCACCCGGGGAAAGTGCAGAGTCAGCGAAGGCTTGATGGTGTGCAGAAGAAAACATGGTGGTCAGACGACACCAGGGAATCGCCATTCACAGCAACCCTGACAATTTCTTTATAAACCCCATGACGTTCCACCAGCACACTGTCAAACATCGTATACACTTGATATAAGCCCTGTCAAATTAGGACTATAAGTCCATTCGTTATTTGATCATGTGAGTTACATTGACAATATCGCTGTACATACCATGCAGGACCACTAGATGTCACTAAATGACAGCAGAAAGCTGCTACGGCAAAACAAAAAAATCCTCTATTATTACTGAATTTGACTGACAAATCAAGAACCATATTTTTGTCATAATAGTTATCAATATAATTATCAAGTTATCAATATATTCCTACACCAGCATGATTTATATGCATGTATTTTCCTCTTCATGACATATTCTTGTTAGACGCGACTAATATTCAGGTATGACTAATAATCAGTAAAATGGTAATATGGTCAAATTTAAAAAATAATTTTACGTTCTCCCTGATTTTTCAAGTAGCTTGGCTGCTTTCCAAATAAAGTTCAAACGTTTCAACAAGAATGAAAAAAAAGTCAATTAAACATTTCATTTTAAGTCTGTTTAGATATTTCATAGTTAAAATGTGTTTTGTGTGTGTGTGTGTGTGTGTGTGTGTGTGTGTGTGTGTGTGTTAATTCTATTTAAAATGTGTCACTTTCTTTTATAAAGAAGGGTTGTTTGTTTGTTTGTTTGTTTGTTGATTGATTGATTGATTTTACCCTCCAACTTTATAACAACATTTTTTAGGGGTAAAGATATTTCCTACCACTTGGAGCTTTAAGCTTCTGATTAATTGATCCAATGAAAAAGTTGGTTGACCACATTCCAGGCCAGATGGTCAAACGGTCTGCAGCGGGTGGATTTACGTATGTCTGCTGAATTGAGACGGGGATCCCTACCCCCTACCCGAACCACGGTTTGACTCCCTCCTGCTATCCCCTAACTCCAGTGGAACAGCAGCAGGTCTCCACCTCTGAGTCTGGTTCTGCAGATTTCTTTCTGCTAAAAGGGAGTTTTTCATTCCCACCGTCTCCTCTGTTTGGTAATGTAGAAATGTAGATTTTTCCCTGTAAAAGTGCCTTGAAATGACGACCTGATCTAAAATACTTGAGGAACTAATAAAGAGAAGTGTTTCTGTTCGGTTGCTGCTTTAGGTTGTTCCTTCTCTTGAGTCGAGCTGTTTATTCTCTGTTGATGAAGACAAATGGCCTAAATCAATAGCGCGTTGTTTTGACATTATTCTAATATTGAGGTGCCCATTTCATTTCATATCATTTCATTTCATAGATAGGTCTAAATGGGAACGTATTCCTTTAAACAATCATTTTAATAGTGTCTGTTATGAAGAGGTGCTCGACAACGCCTTGCTTTGAAATTCAACTAAATCCAAAACAGCGAGGATAAAATAGTACCACCAAAACCAAAGTGTGAAATGAAATCATGAAAGTAAACGTTTTAACACTTGATTGAGATTCCTGGTTCCGTTATCATTCGCTCTGCTGCACATGGTCCGTGTCAACGCTGCTAAAACTAGTTTTGATTTAGTAAGGACTAAGGATTTAGTTTAAATGAGGCGTTCCAGGCGAACTCCATGAATTCCATGTTTCTGCCACAGAGTTAAAGGGTGAAAACTTAGCAATAGCTCCGGCTTCCTGTCGCTGGAACAACAGGAGGTGAGAATGTGTCACTTCTTCTCCGAACCTCATTAGCCTGAAAGATTATTTTTAATGTTGCTCGAATCAAAAGTATAATTACACAAAATAAAACGCCCTCTGCAGATGGCAACTGAATTAGCACTGAATGTTTCTCTAATTCAGCTATTGTGGATATTTGTATTGATCTACTTTTGGTGCTTAATGACTCCCTGTTAGTTCTTCACTTGGAGCTGAGAAGCTGCACAAACCGCTCATTATGAATAATGAAGCTAATATGACACACGCACTGTGTTTCCAAGCACATATTGGCACAGGGAATTATTCAATGGATTTTTTTATGTGGAATAATCCCCCATAATGCATCCTTTTACTGAGACAGAAGGTGCAGATGCTTAAAAGCATTGGGAGGAGGTGGCGGCGCGGCGACGGCAGGACTGTGCTGTGCTGGGTTATGCTGGGCTGTGCTGTGCTGGGCTGTGCTGTGCTGGGCTGGGCTGTTCTGGCCTGGGCTATGCTGGGCTGTGCTGTGCTGGGCTGTGCTGTGCTGGGCTGGGCTGGGTTATGCTGGGCTGGGCTGGGTTATGCTGGGCTGTGCTGTGCTGTGCTGTGCCGTGCTGTGCCGTGCTGTGCTGTGCTGGGCTGTGCTGGGCTGGGCTGGGCTATGCTGGGCTGTGCTGTTCTGGGCTGTGCTGTGCGGTGCTGTGCGGTGCTGTGCGGTGCTGTGCTGTGCTGGGCTGTGCTGTGCTGTGCTGGGCTGTGCTGGGCTGGGCTGGGCTATGCTGGGCTGTGCTGTTCTGGGCTGTGCTGTGCGGTGCTGTGCGGTGCTGTGCTGTGCTGGGCTGGGCTGTGCTGTGCTGGGGGAGTTATTGCTCCACTTACTTTACAAACTGAAAATCTCATTAAGTGTGACACTGAAGATTAGTTGAGAGGGACCAAAGTGGAAAGAGAATGAACTCACACAGGGGCTGCGAGGAGGCTTTGGCTTTGTTTGCCATCATTAATTCAGCATTGAAACAGCTTGGGGGTAGGGGGGTTTGGGTGGGTGGGGGTTGGGGTGGTGGTGGGGATGGTGGTGGGGGGGGAAGCCGGGAGCCCGCTGATCAGAAGAGGCAAGAATATGACAGGCGAACAGGTGCCCCTTTTTCCTCTCCAAACACTTTTCCCTTTCAGCTTCCATCCTCGGGTCTTAATTGAGGTGAATTGTGTATTTGGGCCATCTGCGTGCTGACAAAATAAAGCCGGCTTTGATTTATGGCACCTCGGGACGCATTAGCTCCAGAGTTTCACCAGCAACAAGCCCAGCTCCGCTTGTAAACTCCAGGAGCAGCAATAAGTCTTACTGCAGTTTCAACATCACGTCACTTCAGACGCTGCTTCACGAGCAATAATCATCAGGCTGGGATCTGTCTTGTGTCGTTTCCCTAAGATTTGTATTCGATTATGACAAATAATTCCCTTTTTAAGAACTATTGGGAACTGTACAGTAGCTATAGCAATAGCATGGGCAGGTAGCAGAGCCTCCCGCTAACTGCTAACAGTCCAATGTTCTTGTAGTAGAGCTGTTCTTCAACCACCACGCGTCTCTGGGAACGCCGTGATGCTGCTGCTGTTCCCGGACTCTCTCCGGTACCGCGGACATGTCCATCTTATTGCAGACGGAGCTTATATTTCCCACCATGATGGACAGGAGGACGTCTGCTTCTCCTCATCAGCTGGTGGAGGAGATCAGGTCTCTTGTTGGGCGCTAACACCCGGTCCTGGCTGTAAACAATAAGACCGTAGCTATGCAGGGTCACCAGGCGCTGGAAAACAGCCAGAAGTGAGGAGAAAGGCCACCAAAAGCAGTTTGGTCTTCATAGCACATGAACAAGAGCAAGAAAATGTGTGTAAAGAGGTAAAAAGCTCAATAGTGAGCAGGAGTTGCTGCAACAGGCTGCCAACTTCACAACGATGGTCTCCGTTACACAGAGAACACATGCATTTGTATGATTATGCAATTCACCGTGATTTACTCTAGATTTCAGTAAATCAGGCCCTCTCCATACAGAAAGTCTCACCACAGCTTATGTATACAGGTTCTATATCAATCTAATCACTCACTGCTAATAATACACTTGAGTGCTGAACAAAATATCAGGAGATGAAATGATGAAGAAATGAGAGAAGATGGGATGACTTAATCAGTGTTTCGTCAGTGAATAAAAAACTGTCAGTGTGTGATTTCCAGAAGTACTTTGAAGGGAGAGCTGGTTTTTGCAATACAGCTCATGTTCCTTCTATTAAGAATAGGAAGTGTACAGCGAGCATCCCAACAGACATGCAGCACCATGAGTAGGTGAATAAGTGAATACATATATTATGATAAATAGGATTTCGTAATTTAGGAGCATCGTTACAGGAGTCGTCATGTTTTCTGACATTCAAATATTGTCCCAGTGTTGATTGTTCATATTAAACATAGAGACTTGTGTTATTACCTTGTGCTTATTGTACATTTCCTCATTTATTGCATTTTATATTTCTACCTATCAAAAATGTGTACAAATGTGAAAACCATTGAACCAAACATGATGTCAAACAAAGCATGTGCAGGTAGGGAGTTATAGTAGTGATATAAAAAAACCTTGATTTGATCAAATATCCAGATGGTGAGAGGCTTTATGAACTTATTCTATTTTATTTGCCACTCTCCAGACTTTAAACCTTCTCAAACACTCAATGAAAGCTGCCATTCTTGACCTCCCAGTATGTTTGTGTGTATTGGAAGATCCTCTGTTGGGATTCTAATGATGCTCTGCTGAGCGACCTGCAGGGGAACTAATATTCGTTGCCGTCGTAAAATTGACTTCTTAGCGAGAGGCTCCAATCCGGCCGCCGAACCACCAAACAAATAATTTCAAAGACAACTCATTACTGTTAAACTATATAGGCTCTCCACCTTCAGAGTGCTCTATCAGAGCGGCAAACACAAGTGCCGCTCATCCGTCAAGAGCCGTGCAAACATTTTCATTTGACCGATACCGTAGCCTTTGTTGGTGCAGGCTCCTGAGAGGAAGTGAGCGCTCTAACTCCAGAGAGCCCGATCTTTTGGCACAGATCACTAAAAAGATCTGGACTGATATTGATACAGTGGAGTGGTGCACCATAAATCTAATCAAGCCTCCTGTCAACACTGACAACTCCGTCTTACTTCAAATGGCAAATAAAACCATCACCAACCTTAAGGAGGACATACGACGGCTCTCCAAAGAGCTGGAGGAGAAGGACTCCATGCCGTCGAGCTTCATGGAGGTTGCTCCTGGGCGGTCCAAACACGTTGCCTCTCTCAACGCCTCCCTCCATCCAGGATACAGTTTGGTGGGACCCCACCACCTGCCCACAGTCTTCCTCCTGCTCGCCCGCCAGCCATCACCGGTCCTGGTCGGAGGTGATGATCCGCGGCCATAAGAGTCGCTCAGGTATAGCGGCCTCACCTTCTGGTGAGAGCATATCCAACCTCTACTGGCCGATGATGACGCCACGGTCCACCCGGCTGACGCTCCTGCTGCCACGGCCCCGGCAGCTCCTCACACGGACCTCCCTCCGACTACGGCTCCGGTCACTGCCGTCGTAACATCTTTGTCGCCGGTGGATAACGGCGCTGGAGCGGCTTCCGACCCCCTGGAAAACTAAATCATCGGCCTGCTGCCCGTCAGAAAACTTCAACTCGCCGTAAACTCTTGAAGGACGCTGTGAGGAGACGCTCCGGCAGCCTCCTCCGCCCCTCCCCCACAGTCCCATCACAACACCACCCTGCCAGGTGATCTCCTCATCCATCACCTTCTCCTCATCCTCTCTTCTCTCAAACTACATTAATTGCTGGGAGATTCCATCATAAGAAACTTCTTCAATGGTCTCACTCGTTGCTTTCCAGGAGCCACGGTCCCAGACATCCTGGGTAAGCTCCCGGAGACATTACAGTCACTCCCACCCTCCGTCTTCCGCATTATAGTTCATGTGTTTTCTAACGATACGGCCCGTCGGCAGTCGCAGGCGACCAAGATGGATTTTAACAAGTTTCTAAACTTCTTAAGTGACTGTGGAAAATCTGTTTTTTATTTCTGGTTCCATCCCCACACTCGGCTGAGGTGCGACGCGTTTCCGTAGAATTTTAATTCTGAACACTTTCCTTAGGTCCGCCTGTAGATCCCACAATGTAGGTTTTACTGACAATTTTAATTTGTTTTGGAATCGCCCCTCCTTCTTTCACCCTGACGGACTTCACCACCGCAGGCTGGGCCGCCATGTGCTGGCTTTCAACCTGCAACATGCTGTTCAGTCCTCACGTGACTGACTGTTTACATCCCACAGACACGCCCCTCCACCTGGTTTGACACAGCGCTGTCAGCCCCTACAACCTTGACACCAAGGCTATCTGTGTGTCTGATCATAAACTTGTTTTATTTGGTGCGGTTTTATCTCTTTTACCTGCTTGTCACAGCACACCAGTCCATCGGCAGGTTCTCTTTACTGCTGCCTCCTTAACTACTTTTAATCTTAACACAGATGAGCTGGTCGCCATTTTTAATCATAACTGCTATTCCACCCTAGACCTTGTGGCACCATTCAAATCTAAAGTCTCCACTCGTCGCCCACTGCCCCGGCTTAATGACTCCACACGGCGACTGACTGTAGAACAAAGGAAAGAAAGTGGAAGAAATCAGGCTCACTTGTGTTTTATCAGATCTGGAAAGATGCTTTAACTACTTATCAACGTACAGTAAAAGAAGCAAGAGCTGCCTGTTTCTCGCACTTAATTTTAACCAATCACTGTCACCTCAGATTTCTTTTTAAAACTATTCCCTCTCTTATCACCCCCCCACCCCCCCCCCATGTTTTTACTGATCCTTCTCAGGAATTGTTTAAAGACTTTTTAAAATTGTTCACAAATAAAATAAATGAAATTAGGGACTCAATTACACCCCCTGACCTTGTTTTACACTCCACCCGGACTGTTCTTAACCATTTTAACCCAATTTCACTGTCTGGTCTCTGTGACCTGATAATGAAAATGAAATCAACCAAGTGCGGTCTTGATGCGGTTCCCACCACATTTCTCAAAGATGTTTTTAACTCGGGTGGGCCCAGTGTTCTACTAATCATCAACAGCTCACTCTGCACTGGTCACTTTCTCTCTACTTTTAAACATGCCCTGGTCAAACCACTTTTGAAGAACCCCAATCTTAAGCCCTCTAATTCTGAACAACTTCAGACCAATTTCCAAACTTTCACTGTAATCTAAAGTTTAAGAAAAAGTCGTTTCAAATCAGCTTTTATCTTTTGTGTACCAACATAACTTCTTTGAGAAACACCATTCTGGTTTTAGAGCGCTACATTTAGAGCTCTACATTTAGAGCTCTACATAGCACAGGACCTGACCTCCTCCTGGCCGCCGGCAGAGGTGAGGCTGCTATTTGAATTCTTTTAGATCTGAGTGGAGCCTTTGACACTGTAGAGCACACAGTTTTAATGGAACACCTGAAGACCTGGTTGGTATCAGGGACACTGCACTTGATTGGTTTTACTCTTCTCTTCTAGATCTTTCTCTGTCACCATAAGTAACCAGTCTTCTTCTTCAGCTCCCGTTACCTGTGGTGTACTGCAAGGCTCCATTTTAGGTCTAATCTTATTTTCCATTTATTTACTCCCACTCGGTCCTTTAATTCAACAACATAAAGTGTCTTATCATTTTTATGCAGATGACACACAGATATACCTTCCTCTGAGATCTGCTGATGCGGGAGGCCGAGCTGCTGTTTTTAAATGTCTTAACGACGTTAAACATTGGATGGCTCAAAACCTTCTCCAACTCGATCAGTCCAAATCTGAAATAATTCTCTTCAACCCCCCCAAACCCACACAATAGTCTGTTTGCCAACAACCTTGGTCCATTATCCTCCAATATGAAGCCAGTTGCCAGAAATCTTGGAGTGTTATTCGATCCTGACCTCAGTTTTGCCTTCCAACATCAAAAATGTTGTCCAGTCCTGTTTCCTCCGAATCCACTGATCCCCAAATTGAAGTCAATGCTTTCTCACCCAGATTTGGAAAAACTCATTCATTCTCTCATCTTCACCCTCGACTACTGCAGCTCCCTTCTCTCTGGTCTCCCTTCAAAGCTCCTCCATCACCTCCACCTTATCCAAAATGCAGCAGCCAGGCTTCATACTGGTTTTAACAGGCGACAACACATCACAGCTGTCCTGCTTCCCTCCACCGGCTCTCTGTCTGCTTTAGAATTGATTTTAAGATTTTGCTAATTACTTTTAAAGCTCTTCATGGCCTGGCGCCCAGTGATATTACTGACCTGCTGACCCAATACAAGCCTGCTCGCAGTCTAAGATGGTGGATCCCTTCTGGTCATCCCAAAGTCACAATCTAAGGGTGACCGTGCTTCTCCACCAGGGCGGCGCCCCTCGACTTTGGAATGACCTGCCTTTTATAGACTCGCTTTTAATTGAAGCCTCCATGTTTAATAAAATGTTGCCCTTTTATCTTTTTACATGCTCTCTCTCTGGGCCACCTACGCTAGTGGTGTTTTGTCGGCAATTATAATAATAATAATTTTGTCTATAATCTTCCATCTGTTTTGTTGACCGCTTGTCCGTCTCTTTGATAGCTTGTCTTCTCTGTCTCGCCTGACTTCTTGTTTGTATTTTTACTGTAAAGCACTTTGTGCAACACGTGTTCCGAAAAGTGCTATATAAATAAAGTTATTATTATTATTATTATTATTATTATTATTATTATTATTATTATTATTATTATTATTATTATTATTATTATTATTATTATTATTATTATATTTGCTGCATTGGTCTTTCAGAGTAGTGAGTCACTGGCATATTGTTTATTGGAAAGTCCAATCAGCTCTGTGTCTGATGTTTGACCTTATGATTGGTATTCAAAACATACAGCTTCATTTTAGCTGAAGTCACTGCGGTGGTTTAGTTTCTGAGTTGAGATTTGTTGCATCTGAATTACTGGCTTGTTGCCTGAGCCGGAGTCACCGCTTGTGCAAAATAAAATATGGTACCACAAGCTTGTTCGCGTTAGTGAAGAAGAAATAAAACATACTGTACATAGAGTGGTTTCCACTGGTGTTTGGCAAAAAGGAAAAACACAATCTGGGAGATCTATCACAAAGTCAAAGACATTCAGAAGAGACTATAAGACCTGAGAAGGGGGCGACATACGTAATAAAGTCTGGCAGGAAAAGTCATGGGGGGGCAGTTCAAGAAACGCCTCCTACCACAATAAGAGCCGCATCGTCTCTCAACGTTTAGCCAGTTTGTACTTACCTTTAACATTACAGCAAGAAATATAAACCACAGCAAATATCCTGCTTGTTCTGGTTTGCTCATAAAGGGAAATGCACTACATCGAAAATATCTGTTATTTTGTATGTCAATCACACTAAAGCCTCAGTGTGTCCTGTTAGGAGACCAACCTTTTTCAGATCAGGCCCAGTAAATTCTAAAATCTAAAAATGATGGGAGAAAAGTGGAAGTTCAAACAAAATACACCTTTATGTTGCCCACAATTCCCATTCAAAATGTGTAGAAAATACCAAGTTAATGAGTGTTTGTCTGTGCAAACCTTCAACAAATCAGGCCCTTGGTGTTTGAGGGGAACACACATTTTAAAACGAACAAGACGGGAGTAATGCCATGTTTCATGTACGTATACAGAGCAGCAAAGTCTGCTCTGATTATTTGTGTAAAAGTTTCACATAAACATTAGCAGGCACGGGCACATTGGTGATATCGCAGCAATCGTTGCCTGATATTGTGCATGTTTACGTTGATGGCTGTTAACGACAGGGTTTCAGAAGTGATTCTGTCAGGAGCACTTTACTCGTTCAGTGGGAGCTGAAAGTCGCCTGGGAGTCGCTGCGGTCATGTCTGACTGTGCCGCTTAATGTAGCAGGAACACGTCAGAGCTCCGCTTGTAACCTGTTTTAACTGCAAAGAGAGGAAATGGTAAATGTTACCCAGTGAAGACGACTTCTGTGCTTCATTGCCTGATTTTTTACAGCCTTCGTGTGATGTTTCTTTAAATAATCACTGCTGTTTTTCCTTTAAGTAGTTTAACATGTTTCCACATGCTGGAAGATACTTTGAACAGGTTTACTTTCCCATGTGCAGTAATAACCTCACACTGAGCAGTTCTGTTGTACTGATGCACGTTCCATAGCCCCTCAACAACAACGGCCAGGAGGTGGTTATAGATTATTCTATAAAAGCTTCATATGAATGCTTATTCATCTGAGAGACACACTGTCTGACGTACACATGTTATCCTGTTAGGCGTTCCACAGACAGTCATGCAGCGAGGTCATGTCAGCGCCAAACAAGCTGCCTGTTGATAACTAGTTCTATAAACAGTTTGGCTCCTTGCAGGAGGCCAGAACTTTCCTCTCGGACGTCTGATGGTTCGTTTCTCTCATTACTGTCAGGGTCGTGCAGGGTGGACCCAAACACACTCACTCACTCACGCAGTTCAGGAAAAAACAGCTTTATTAAGACAAAGTCCAGGGAACATGAGGAAAATGAAGGGAACACAAGGGCGACGAGAGGAGAGGAGAGGAGAGGAGAGAAGAGGAGAGAAGAGGAGAGGAGAGGAGAGGAGAGGAGCAACACGAGGACAAGAGGCGAGACTTGACGACGAGAAGACAAGACATGTTGACAAGACGATCCGACAAGGACAACACAGGGAGAGGAGTTTAAATACACAAGGAGGGGGTGGACACAAGTGGAACATTGGTCAATTGGAAACAGGAGGTGAGAAACACAGAGAGAACTGACAATTACATTAAAGGATCATTAAAATGCTGGATTGTAGTCTCTGATTCCTCGGCCTACCAATATTGTTGCAGGACCCGCCTCCAAGATTTCCTCCACAATTTCCACATGACGAGCTGTGAGTGTGTGACGCCCTTCGACCACTAAGTTTTTCAACCATACGCTGCAGTTATTGAAGGGATCTCCAATAAAAAAGTGTCAATCCGTGTGAAAAGGTTACGAAACGTTCCATTGTGTTTGCATTCTGCCAAATGTCAGACGTCTGACTGCACTTTTTTATTGATCAAAAACACACTGCTGACTTTGTACAGTGGTTTGCTTGTTTTTGTTTCTTTTCCCAGATCTGAATGTTCAGCGTTTGTTATCGCTCTGCTATATGGTGAACGGAATGGCTAAAAAGATATAGAACAAAATTTTATTTTTTTGAATAAACACTGTACATTGCAATACCCTCCTTAGAACAAAGGTCAGCCATTTGCATGCTTTACATTGAAAACTCAATGTAAAATTGCTGAGAATGATGTGTTCCAGCTAAAATACTTAGAATCAAACCAAAATGCCAACAGTAATTTGAAAAACACAATCCTGCAAAGTTATAATATTTACAAAAAGTTTTCCATGTGTGGGAAAAATATGAATATTGAATGGGAATTTTAAAGGAATTTTGAAGAATAAAATGAAGATGTACAGTATAAAAATGTAAACTACTGTTGATGATAGATGTTGGGAATTTCCACGTAGATATTTGAATCGTAACATTATAAAAGAATACAAATACCAAATACAAAAAAAAAAAAATCACTTGTGATAAAGTCAAATTTCTTCAACATTTCCATAAAGTCAAATAAAACCAATTATTTACTTTCCAAGATATAAAACAGACTTGAGAAATGACTTGTTACTTGAAGAGACGTCCCTGATCTGATCTTTATTTTGGCTTCATTTTCCATATTCAAAAAGTATTCTCAAAAAACTCAAAAGTTACACTAAAAAAGTCAGTGGCTCATACTGGGCCGCAAAGAGAGAATGAAAACTCTTATTTTGACAAGGTACATTTGAATTGCCATTAGTCTACACTGCACTTTATTATGAAAAAGCTTCCCTTCTGTCAGCCCTTCTTTCTGGCACTTTTCATACATTCTTAAGCCTCATTAAGACCTTTTATATGTCGTTCTGCTGGAGAAAGTGTGCTGCTCAAAAGCAGTCTGTCAATCTGTTGAACCCCAAGCTGCTTCAGCCGCTGCTGAGCTTCCACACAATTTGACAAGTCAACATTCTTTTGTCTGTATGTCCCACCAATATCACATTCCTTCCTTTAATCACTCATGAACAAGACCCCAAGATAATGAACTCTTCCACCTGCAATGGGTTCCCCCTCCTTTACCACTTTGGTCTCAGACTGTGAGGTCCTGAGCCGCATCTCAACCGCTTTGTACCAAAGGACTCAGTGATTGTACCTGGATGTCCTCGTCTGCAAAGAGCTGTGTGTGTGTGTGTGTGTGTGTGTGTGTGTGTGTGTGTGTGTCATTCCTTAGCTCCTTCACTGCATGCTGGTTATTAACAAGGAAAGTCCAGTAATTCTACACAAGATTACAGAAGAATATATTCATGTCGGTGGTCCGTGGCTCGTTGTCTGAAAAGAATATTATTTGTCAGTGTTCCGCTGGTGAGAACTCACTGGGTGTTTGTTCTGAGCTGAAGGTTAATTGTCCGTATGCTCAAGATCAAATCCTCCTCCTCTTCCTCTATTAGAGTGCTAACAACCCCCTTCTTCCTCTCAGTCTTCATCCTCTGTGGTATTCATGAGGCATCTTTGAAGCACCACATTGTGCCGAGGCCCTAATTCCTCGCCAGCCTTTTTTTACGACCCCGTTCCCGCCGCTCCTTCGGCACGATGATCCCAAAGCTGCACATCTCGTCTTACTCGACGGTGAAAAAGCAAACGAGAAGGCACTGGCTCTTCTTGCTCACCCAAAGCCAAATTTCTTTGGATCCTGATTCAGAACCTGACTTATATTCCCTGCAAAGTCAAAGTTGTTTCTGACCGTCGGAGTCCACACAGTTTGCATTCGCACAATCTGTTCTCTCAGGCCACTTCCTTCTCCAGCCGCCGTCAACCAAATTATCCTAGCGCTTCAAACACAACATGCATCGCAAGGCAAGTGTGGCGATTTGATTTATTGTGCTGCTCTTCGGCTGTTGGCAAAAACCTGGCCACATCAATAATACCTATTTGTTCTGCAAAAAGTGACAAGTTAATTACAGCGACGAAGGAAAAAACTTTTTTCCTGATTCTAAAAGAGAAATACAGTTCAGCTCGCTACGGGCTAAATCAGATGTGACATTATTGTGATTTATATTATCTATGTTGGTACGTTTGTAGAAGGTCTGATCCTGAAGCCTGAGCATGAAACAAAAAGATGGCGGCGTTTGGCATCTGATTTGTTCATTAGTTTTCATTAAGAGATTTAAAGTTCCTCTTCCAGAACGTGGCAGTGATGCACGCCACCCTGGGGTTCTCCCGCAGAGTCACAGAGTCAGAGGTTCCAAAAAGCATTCTTTTATTAAAGTAAATGAAAATGAAAACTCAAAGCTCACACACAGAGACGGAGCTCCGTGTCTCCTGTCATGTCAGCAGACAGGTGATGAGAATCAGCTGCGCTGCCACACAGAATCCACACAGAATCCACACAGAATCCACACAGGATCCACACAGGATCCGTTCAGAAGGTAGGAGCCACTTCCAGCCTTTGGCGTCCATCTCTAACACATCGTCAAAACCTTTCAGAAGGAAACTCATCATTACACATACAAACACGTATTTCCAGCATTTTGTGGAGCATCCCCCGGTTTCCATTTCTGAGGCTTCGTGTCACAAGATCTCGTTTGTACACTGGATCTCTTTTGGATCTCACTGGGAAATGTTGTTGATACTTTGATTTTTTTCATTTGAGCTGCTGCGACTTCCTCTCTCATGTCCCAGAAACCCATGTGCTCAGGTTTCCCAAGATGCCGTCTGGGAGAATAATTTTAAATCAACTCTTATTTTGTCTTTACATAATGAAAGTTCCTCCACCAGAACGATTGTTTTAGACATACTTACCATAAAAGGTGTGACTCTGCACAGAGAATAAAGTAACACACTAAAACAAGACTTTCACCACACATTCCAACCTGCAGGTTCCCCAATCCTTCACAACAAAGACCAGAAGTTTCCAGACAAACCATCAAACTGTTGATGTTTCCTGACTGACGCCATCTTGGGAAACCTGCCCCAAGGGATTGTGGGATATCAAAGATGGCGGCAGCTCCAGCCAGAACATCAACATTTGAAAAACCTCCAGACTTTGTCAAAGAAAGAGTCTTTAATCCTGGAGAAAGTCTGGATGTAGTGAAACTGAAGGTTTTTCCACAGAGAATCCAGATGTGCAGAGATCCAGTGGACAAACGGGATCTTGATCTAAACCAGGGTTTAAATCCCTCCTCATAATCTGTTTGATGCTTATCAGACAGCACACACACACACACACACACACACACACACACACACACACACACACACACACACACACACACACACACTGTGACACCTCCTGTGGCCAACAACCTGTGACTGAAACCAGCTGAGACGTTTATAGGACAACCTGACGCTGGTGTGAAGCAACAAGCTGTTAAGAAAGCTGGAAAAAGGAAGAAAGGAAGTGAACGTGAGACTCAAAATGCAACAAATTCTTTGTAGTGCTTCGGAAGGGAAAAGTGGCTCAAATCATCTCACACTGAATATTTAGCCACAAGCATGAAAAACCCATGCATGTAATCCATCCGGAGAAAATTCCTCACAAAAGCATTGTTTCACTTTGAAAATGACGACAAAACAACTCAGAAAGTACGTTAATATATAATATAATGTTGCTTCTTTCAGCAAACACAAGTTTCACTTCATGTTGAATTTTTGACATTTCATAACGAAGGACGGATTGTAACTGTTTTTGTTAGCTGTCTTCATCAATGTGCCTGAAAGTCAATCTTTTTTCCATTTGATCCTTTTTGCCTTGTTTCAGGCAGGTTCAGTTGATGGTTCAGAGGCTGATTCAGGGCGAAACTAATCCTGACTTTCTCAATGAAACAGTCTTGAACCCACCAGAATAATATAAAATGTAATGAAACTGATGGCTGGTGGTTTTACCAGAGAGAATCCACATCTGGAGAGATCCAGTGAGTGAGTGAGCGAGTGAGTGAGAGAGAGTGATGAGAGAGAGTGATGAGAGTGAGTGAGTGAGTGAGTGAGTGAGTGAGTGAGTGAGTGAGTGAGTGAGTGAGTGAGTGAGTGAGTGAGTTAGTGAGTGATGAGAGAGTGAGTGAGTGAGTGAGTGAGCGAGTGAGCGAGTGAGCGAGTGAGTGAGTGATGAGAGTGAGTGAGTGATGAGTGAGTGAGTGAGTGAGTGAGTGAGTGAGCGAGTGAGCGAGTGAGTGAGTGATGAGAGTGAGTGAGTGATGAGTGAGTGAGTGATGAGTGAGTGAGTGAGTGAGTGAGTGAGTGAGTGAGTGAGTGAGTGAGCGAGTGAGCGAGTGAGTGAGTGATGAGAGTGAGTGAGTGATGAGTGAGTGAGTGATGAGTGAGTGAGTGAGTGAGTGAGTGAGTGAGTGAGTGAGTGATGAGAGTGAGTGAGTGATGAGTGAGTGAGTGAGTGAGTGAGTGAGTGAGCAAGTGAGTGAGTGATGAGAGAGTGAGTGATGAGTGAGTGAGTGAGTGAGTGAGTGAGTGAGTGAGTGAGTGAGTGAGTGAGTGAGTGAGTGAGTGAGTGATGGGAGTGAGTGAGTGAGTGAGTGAGTGAGTGAGTGAGTGAGTGAGTGAGCGAGTGAGTGATAAAGCAATACAGCCTGCATGCTTGTCTTTGGATTTTAAGAAGGAGGTTGGAGCACTTTGGGAAAATCCCTGCAGCTCATGGGAAACTTGGAACCTCCACACAGAGCAGCAGGATTTGCACCTTGATGGTTAAAAAGTCAACATGAATGAGTGTGTGTGTGTTCTCCATGAACTAAAAGCGTGAGGCGTTCCACTTCCAAACGGTGCTGCTCTTTAATGAGCAGATGTTGAAGGATGCAGGGATCCAGACTCCCGGAGACGTGGAGGGCTCTTCGTTTTCAGGCTGTGATTTACTGGTAATTGAAAAGCCAGGATGGCTCAGGCCTTCAAGACGAAACCTAGATTTGTAGCCCAGCATGTTCAGGACAAGCACAAGACACATTGTCGTCCAGCAGATTCCTTCTTCTCTCGTTCTGTCAGGACTTACAAGTTTCTTGCACTGACCTTTTATAACACATCACCTGTTTGTCGCAGTCCAGCTCGATTCATCCCGACTGGAGTTTTCTCTTTCTGCTTTTAGTCTCTGTTGTACATTTTGGACGTAAAGTTTTTCCAAACACTTCCTTTGAAATGTCCTTGGGATGGAACTGCAGATTTATCAACAGAGTTTGCACCGTGTTTCAGAATAACGGGACTCTACCAGCCTGCTGGAAAAGTCTTCATGGTGGTATTTTCTTCAGCTCTGAGTCTTGGTCTTACTGAATACGCTGAGCAGAGCCAAGACATCACACCTGATGGAGTGAATGTGGAAGTGATGTAGCAGCGTAACTGACCTCAGTGAGGGAGGAACAATATACAGCATGGCTGCTGAGACCTTTGGACATTCATCCAAATGTTCCAAACTCAACGACTAAAATATAACCCGGCGGAGCTGATGGAGCACCAAAAGCTTGAATAATACACAAAAAACATTCAAACTGGACATTTTCATTTCCATAATTCAGGATATCAACCATAAGAATCCCACTGTTACATGTCATCTTCCTGTTGCTGAATTTCTTATAATTTTTCTTTTGTATATCATCTGGTTTCACTATCATTTCATAATTGTACTGAGCTCTTTCCGCTCCCTTTTTTCCTAATGACTTTTTTTGACTCATGATCCAGACAAATTGACAAAAATGTGTGGGCGTGTACATCAATGATACAGACACACACTTTCCAAAAGAAGTAAATTACTAGAAAGACTAAACTGTTATTTGAAATAATAACAACATTCATGTATAAAGATAACTAATGTAAAGTGTTGACAAAAGCAATAAGATGGATTTCATTAATTTATTTTGTTGGTCACTTGGTTAAAAGGTTGGATGGTTGGTTGGTTATTCTGTTTGTTGATTCGTTGTTTAGTTGCGTGTAGTTGGTTGGTTGTAATTGTATTTGTATGCAAGCGGCTCCATCATGTTTTATTTAATCCAAACAAAGAAGATAGTCTGCAGTGGTCACTTGGACTGTGGTGTCCTTCAGTAGGTCTTCAACAAGAACCTGAGTCTTCAGAGGGTCCCTGTCCTGTGGAGGACGTCCTGCACCGTGCCTGAGCTGAAGACTCCACGTCCCTGTGGATCTAAGGACAACAGACAGGTGGCGCTGACATCTCAGATCCTGAAGACCCTGGAGAGACTAATCCTGGAGCAGCTCTGGATCCTGGTCTGCTTTCATTGCACTGTCAATTGGTACATTTAAATGTAGCTTGCAGAGATGTATCAAACAGAGTAGTACCACGGATGACCGACGGGGGCAGTGTTGAGCAGTATTGCTCATGTGTGGGCAGTGAAAGTAACAAAGAAGAGAAGACCAATCAGGATCTCTTGGAGGAAAGACTGTGTGAATGTGTGTGTGGATCCAAACAGAACTCCAACATGACCTCGCACGGACGCCAGGACGAAGATGAGCTGTGTGAACAGTTTAGAAACGTTTTCAAAAGCAGTTTTCAACTGTTTCATTGATGTATTGATTATAAATATTTGCCCTCATGAACATAGTTTACAGAAAGCAAAGGAACAGTTGTGCATAAGTTGCAGTGGAAACTGCATGTGAGCTTCAAACCACCACACACCTTCTGAAGGCGCTTGTTGAATTTAGAAAGCAAATAGCATCCACAGCAGCTTCAGAGCCTTCAGTGAGGAAGTCACGCCTGGATTGGTCCAGCTGTTTTCCCTGCCTGGGGGCGACCAACTGGTTGCCTGGCTGGTGGTCAGGTATCTGCGAGCCCCGCGGTGTCGGCAGCGCTGTCCTTCTACACCGTCCCCTGCTGCTGGCAGCGCCAGGATCCAGCAAACCCTTTTGGCCTTGAGCCAGAGACGTGCAGGATGCTCAGCCGGACAACAGTCTGCATGCAGCACACACGGCCCACCAGTCACCACAAACAAAGAGACACACGGACAGGAGATAGCAGTACCCGCCCCGTGTTCAATGCTGCAATAATCTTAATAAAAACGCCCTGATCGCTCCACTGCCAGGACTTCTTCAAACAGGAATATTTTGATAGTTGCACATTCAGAGACTGACTGATGTGTGAATCCCTGGCGAGATTATTTGACCTACTTTAAGTTGACTCTCATGCCCAGACCAAGTCTCACATGCTGAAGAAGAAAGTCATTCTTACAGTATCTTACCTGCTGAATGACCTCTGGAAAGCTTTAACTGCTTCTTATTAAAACCAAATGAAGCCTGAAACTTCAAACATCTTGTATGAAGCAAGTTAAAGTTCACGCTCATTCAAAGAGATTGTTTTTACTTTGCGTCTGTTGTTCGGGTGATCACTGTTGGTTACATCAGATGCAAACCGGAGTGTTCGCTATGGATTCGGCCTGTCCTCACAAAGACAATCTGCTGGAGATAGCAGTACCCGCCCCGTGTTCATCTGCATGACCTTCATTTATCTCGTGGTTGGATGACCGGCGAGAGAGAAGCTGTTGGAAGTGGAAAGCCATGCGAGAAAGAACAGCAACAGAAGAGAGTCAGAAAAGATCACGAGACCTAAGACAAAAAAGGGTATAAAGAAAACAGAAGTGAAAGTGCGGTGGGGACTATTACATTTGGAAAAGTGAAATCAATTCACCATTTGAGCAAAACCGTCCTCCCAGGATTTTCTCTGATTCATGAAGTCAAACACGGTGGGAATGATCTGTTACTTGGACCCTTTGATATGAGTGGAGAAAACTCACAGGGCTTAGAATAGAATAGAATAGAATAGAATAGAATAGAATAGAATAGAATAGAATAGAATAGAATAGAATAGAATAGAATAGAATAAGGCAAGCCATACATTTTGGCCAATACTCAATATAAAACAAACAATTCAAAGTATTCTAGTCATATTGACTGAGTTTGTATAAGAATGTTTACGCTGACTGATAAATTCACCACATAAACACTCCAAAGCCCTGGAATTAAACCGTTGTGGACGAGTGCTCACCATCTCAGCATGCTACTGTATATTTTGCATTGTAACTCAGTATATTCATAGATTTTGCTGCTGAACTCTGTACCGGCTGACTTCAGCACTTACTGAAAGTGCAGAGTTGCAACTTTCTGAATGCAACTAAGTCCATATAGAAACAGCACAAGACTTTGAGCAACAATGGAGTTACTCAAAGTACTCAAACGGTCGTGGTTTGTAGGTTCAGGAATCAAAGTACCATATTTGTAAAGACCGCCCTAATTACATGAGCTCTTTCAGTACATGCAGATATTCTCAGAGTCTTTGCACTAAAAGAAAGTAAATATGTGGGGTTGCTGTTTGAAAGGTTGGGATCTTACTGGTCCAGCCTGGAGTGGTTTGGGCTGCATGTCGACGCGCCGCCGCCACACATTGACTCCCCTGGTCTCCAGTCTCCAGTGGAAGCAGTCTAGCTCTCACACACATCTCCAGCATTAGTGGTTTGGCCTCGCACGGCTCCAGTGCCGCCGGCTCCTCCCATCATCCTCAGAGGCATTCTAAGCATCTTTAAATGCAGCAGCTTAATGCAATTTACAGGCGTGTTAACACCAACGTGCAGTGGCTGTAGCTGGGTCTTCATCCTGCACTGCTGTGATCACAAGTCACAGCTCATTGTGTTCATCTCAAACCTAACAGGCTCGGTCAGACGTGACATCACATCCTACATGTTACCTGTGTCTGTTGTAGTCGTGCATAACTCTGCATAACACCGGGAACTGAATAGTAGACTCAGAATAACAAATTGAAAAGCCCATAACTCTATTTAGAGTATAAAAAGCGTGCCCTATTGATGGGAGAGAGCTGTGTTAGTATGGAAATGAGTTACTTATTTCCCATCCACGGTGTCCTCTTTTAGACATTAATGCTCAAACAACTGATCCTTTCTGGTTTTATAACCAGCAAGAGGTCATACCTATTGAACAAGTCATGTGTTTTAGGTGCTTGAAAACAACAACACACAAGAATGTTAATTTGGACATTTTTCTGAACCATTTCTCTCTTTCTAACCATCTTTGGGCATCTTGCCAACTTGGATCTGAACCGTTGCTCCACTGGTGGCTCACAGGACCAAAGTGTGGCTTTCTTTATGCCACACAGATAGCATGTGCTTTGGTTCTATGTTATTTTCTATCTGCAAGGTCTAAAATCTATTAAGGAAGAAGAAAAAGGCAATCATCCACAAAGCAACTTTATCCAAAGTGCTTTGTCCTGTGTTTTTACGTTTCTTCCTAATATGCTGAATGAATGTGTAAGGGGGGCCGCTCTCCAGCATCTCTTCATGAGCGCCCACATTATCATAAATCCATCCCGGTGTAATCGCGGCCCTCTGCCGTGCTGTGATAGCGCTCGGAATGAGAAGGCCACCTCACCTGTTTGAATAGGAAATGATTGCTGAGTGTGTCTGCTTGGCGCAGTGGAGCGCTCTCACAGTTTAACCCTTGGAGCTAAAGATAGAGCCGCTGAGACGCTCTTCATCTCCGCTGAGTGGCCTGCTTTTTCTCCTCACTTCTGGTTTTCCTCACGTCTGATGGCAGCAGCCATACAGAACCTTTCTCTGGTAACTTTACTAACAAGTCTTGTCTAATTGGTCAAGGTTAAGCCATGACAATAGTTTGCCAAATCAATTCCAGTTTGATTAAATCAATGTTTCCACACTGGTTAGATGTTGGATGGTGGCAGTTAGGCTCTTACAGAACAAACAGTCTTGTTTCCTGAATCCTGTGTTTGACCCATTCACCAAAACCAATGTCCTCCATCAAACACCAACCACATTTTATTCATAAAGCACTATTCATATAATGATTTGCAGCACAATGCGTTTTACATGCTAGACCACTTCTCAAACCGCCAACCCTTCGCCCATATGTCATGAGAAGAAGAATGGGAAGAACAATAAGGCTTTACTTTGCATGCACAAATGTGCACTTTCTCTCTTTTGTATGCACACTTCAGTCCGGATGATGGTAAATAAATAAGAGATTCGTCCTTTTCTGGATAACAAATCCCTGAATTGAACTGAATTTAAAGTTTGATAATAATTATATTACTGAAGCAAAGCAGTCTAAAAATTTAATATTACTGTTGTTAGCATAGAAGATGGATGGAGGGAGGGAGGGAGGGAGGGAGGGAGGGATGGAGGGATGGATGGATGGATGGATGGATGGATGGATGGATGGATGGATGGATACTCAAAATACATGAATCACAGAAAGTTTTCAAACATTCTGGTGCAAAATACAATGAAATGTCAAAATAAAACTTGTCTAAATCCTTTATAACCTCCTTGCTTGGTGGGACCAGACTGGAGCCTCTTGGGGGGTTTTGGCCCCCGGGCCTCATGTTCTCTGCTGGAAAGGGAAAGTCAAACTTTCGTGAGCGCAGAGGACGAGACGTCAAAATCGTCCTCCACCCTGTGTGCTAGGCTCCGCCCCTCTGAGGTCAACGGTGCGATCTGTACGCCGACTGCTCATGCTCCAGAGCTACTGGACGCTTGTGTGAGGAGATCCTCCGTCTCCCGTCTGAACAATCACAATTTAAATAAAATAAAGATCCAGAGGCTCAGAACTCCTGAAGTGGAACATAAACTACTTCAGACAGTGGAGAACGCCGGGCAGCTGAAGTGGGGATAGTTTCTGGATCGTTACGTTACGTTATGGATCGATACGTTATGTTATGGAACGTTATGGAACGTTATGGATCGTTACATTATGTTATGGATCGTTACGTTACGTTATGGATCGTTATGGATCATTATGGATCATTACGTTACGTTATGGATCGTTACGTTATGGATCGTAACATCATGGATCGTTATGTTATGTTATGGATCGTTATGGATCATTACGTTACGTTATGGATCGTTACGTTATGGATCGTTACGTTATGGATTGTTACGTTATGGATCATTACGTTATGTTATGAAACGTTATGGATCGTTACATTATGTTATGGATCGTTACATTTTGGATTGTGACATTATGTTATAGATCGATACGTTACGTTATGGAATGTTATGGATCGTTACGTTATGTTATGGAATGTTATGGATCGTTACGTTATGTTATGGATCGTTACATTTTGGATTGTTACATTATGTTATGGAACGTTATGGATCGTTACGTTATGTTATGGTTCGTTACATTATGGTTCGTTACATTATGGTTCGTTACATTATGGATCGTTACATTATGTTATGGATCGTTACGTTATGTTATGGTTCGTTACATTATGTTATGGTTCGTTACATTATGGATCGTTACATTATGTTATAGACCGTTATGGATCGTTCCGTTCCGTTATGGAATGTTATGGAACGTTATGGATCGTGACAATATGTTATGGAACGTTATGGATCGTTACGTTTTGTTATGGTTCGTTACATTATGGATCGTTACATTATGGATCGTTACATTATGTTATAGATCGATATGTTATGTTATGGAACGTTATGGATCATTCCATTATCTTATGGATCGTTACATTATGGATCGTTACATTATGTTATGGACCGTTATGGATCGTTCCGTTCCGTTATGGAATGTTATGGAACGTTATGGATCGTGACATTATGTTATGGATTGTTATGGATCGTTATGGAATGTTATGGATTGTTACATTATGGAAAGTTATGGATCATTGCATTACGTTATGGAATGTTATTGATTGTTACGTTATGGAATGTTGTGGATTGTTACGTTATGGAATGTTATTAATTGTTACGTTATGGAACATTATGGACCGTTACGTTACGTTATGGAATGTTATGGATTGTTATGTTATGGAACGATATGGATTGTTACATTACGTTATGGAACATTATGGACCGTTACGTTACGTTATGGAATGTTACGTTATGGAACGGTATGGATCATTACGTTACGTTTTGGAACGTTATTGATTGTTACGTTATGGAACGTTATGGATTGTTAAGTTACGTTATGAAACGTTATTGATTGTTACGTTATGGAACGTTATGGATCGTTAAGTTAGGTTATGGAACGTTATTGATTGTTACGTTATGGAACGTTATGGATCGTTAAGTTAGGTTATGGAACGTTATTGATTGTTACGTTATGGAAAGTTATGGATCGTTAAGTTAGGTTATGGAACGTTATGGATTGTTACGTTATGGAATGTTATGGATTGTTCCGTTATGGAACGTCATGGATCGTTAAGTTATGTTATGGAACGTTATGGATCGTTAAGTTATGTTATGGAACGTTATGGATCGTTACATCAGTATAAAGATCATCAACAAATTGAACTGTACTTATCTTCTCCTCGATGGCTGACGTTATGAAAGGTTAAAGGATGCTTCCTCTGGGGAACAGAAATTGATTGTCATTCATTAAACCTTTGATAATAAAAACAACGACTCAAAATTGTTTTTCCTCAATGACAGAAAAGAAAACAATTGTTTTGCGTTGACGTCTTGAAACATCTTGACCGCTGATATTCAAAATCAGAGATTCTTAGAAGCATTCGGTTGACAAAATAAACCTGCGTCCTGAATGTGATCAGGTTTTACCATGAAAAAAGACTGACTGGATTGTCTGGATACGAGCTGAACTTCACACTCGATGATCCCAAACACACACAGTTATGTTATTTGTGAATTATGATGCATCTTCATAACAGGCTGAACTGATGCTGTGATAAAACTTGTACATTATTAAAAGACCATGAAAAAGTGTGGTTATCACCAAAGGTTTGAGATTTGAGTTGATAAAATCTGTGAAGTGACTGTGGAGGATCCTCTTTTCAGTGTCGGGAGGTTTTGATAGGAAGAGATTTAACGGATTTGAGAGAATTCAGCCTCTCCAGACAAAAATTTTACTTTTGACATTGTAATGTTTTCATTGAAGAAATTGAGGTACAATCAATGTTATCAATCCTTTATTGGTTATGAATTGTTGTACCAACACCTCGTTGGTATGTTTGTTTGTTTGAGGCTGACTCCACGACGCCGGCATCTTTTCATCATAACGGTGCCAAAGCTCTGGACTTGCTGTGAGGCAATTCAATCCAAAGGACCGACTGATTGCTAGTGAAACCTTATTTTCTGAGTATTGATCCGGGGCCAGGCTACGAAATGCAAAAACCTCCCCAAGATGGATCTGCTGTCACGTCTTACAGTAGAAATCAGGCAATCAATGTCGTGTACCTCCAGCAGGGCCGTGTGAAGTTAATTCTGCTCGTCTACACTAAATAGTGAGAAGCCTCGGTTTCATCAATCATCAATTCAAAGAGCTCCTTAGTTAATAGTCTGCTCAGCAGCCACGGCATTAATCTGTGGCAACCGGCTGATACTCCGTGTGTTTGACACGAGAGGGATGGACTGTCTTTAACAGTACATGCTGTCTACCTCTGGATTTTCTCTTGACTGGATTTCTTAATGTGGAACTGTCAACTTTCTAGTCTTTGTGATCGGAAACCCTGCTGACTCCTGTCCATCAGTTTTTTGTTCAAAACGTAAATATGAAACCCAGTACTTCATGACCCATGTAGTAATACAGATAAGTCATATCTCATTATATTTTGAAACAAGTGATGCCGTTTCAGTGACTGAAGAGTCAATAATGTTGTTCGAGACCAGTGGTCTTCAGCTCCGGGCCTGGAGGGCCGGGGTCCTGCAGGTTCAGGTGTCTCCCAGTTACATCACACCTGAATGCAATAAGGGCTTGTTATTGGTCTTTTATACGAGCTTGGTGAGGACATCACCATTAGATTGAGGTGTGCTGAAGCTGGAGAGCTGAAACATGCAGGACGACGGCCCTCCAGGCCTGGAACTGAAGACCTGATCTAGACTGTGGTAGAGCTGCTGTATCAATGTGTCCTGTTTAGTAAGTAAGTAAGTACTTTTGATTTATAAAGCTCTTTTCACAGATCAAATCACAAAGTGCTGTACAACAAGGTGAAACTAAAACAACAGCAGCAACATCACACAGTGGATAATAAAACATATGTGACTTTAGCCACATAATAAAAGAAAATTAAAGTTAAAAGGCAATTTAACTAAAAGCTTTTCTGAAAAGCGCCGTCTTCAGATGCTTTTTATAAGAGTCCACACAGTCAAGCTGACGAAGGGACTGGTGCAGGTTATTCCAGAGTCTGGGGGCTCCTGCCTGGAACGCCAGGTCACCCTGGGTTTTAAAATGGGTCTCTGGGATCTTTAAGAGACCCTGGCCTGAGGACCGGAGGGTCCTGAAGTGTAGGGGCACAACAGGTCAGTGATGTGTTGAGGGGTCTGACCAGGCAACACACAGAAGGTCAGCACTAACAGTTGAACTCAATACGAACATCTGAGAGCCAGTGAAGACTGGAAAGAAGAGGGGGGATGTGGGCCGTTCTAGGTTCACCTGTCTAAAGTCTGGCAGCAGCAATCTGAACCATCTGAAGCTTCTTTACTGTCGACTTGTTAAAACAGGTGAAAACAGAGTTACAATAGTCACTACCTGAAGAGATGAACGCGTCAATCATCATTTCGAGATCTGATTTTGACAACATATTTCTTACTTTAGAGATTTTTCTCAAATGATAAAAACAGTATTTGATCAAAACTCTACCCTGTAAAGACATTGACTGATGGAGAACCACCCCGAGGTTCCTGAGGCTGCTTTTAACAGGAGCACCCAGAGCACCGAGGGGGTTCTTCATTAGAGGATCTTTTTATCAGGAGCAATGATCAGAGTTTCCTTTGGTCAGAGTTTATCTGCAGGTAATTCCATGTCAACCAGTTTATGATAACAGAGACACAGAAATTCAGATAAGAAGTGAAACTCTGAATTGAAGGAGCAGTATCACTGAATATCATCTGCATAGAAATGATAGCACACATTTTTAAAACCACGGATCAGCCGACCAAGAGGCATCAGGTACATTAAAAACAAACAGGCCCCAGAACAGAGCCCTGGGCTACTCCACAAGACAGGTCGGACACGTTCCACTTTACATCATTAAAGCAACATTAAAAGTTCTTCCATTTATACAAGAAGTGAACCACTGGAGAACCGCACCAGAAAACCATCTCAGATTGAAGTGGAACCACTAATATACTGAGATCTACAGAATCAAAGCAGCTGGCAGGTCAAGTAAAACCAAATCTGAGTATCGCCCAGAGTCAGCAGCATCATCACGTCACTAGAAGCGTTAACAGGAGTACTTTCAGTGGATTAACCTAAAACCAGATTGATATTTATCATAAAAATCATGTTGTTCCATGAGTGAGGTCAGCTGTTCAGCTCACACTTTTTCCATGACTTTTGAGATGAAGGGAAGTTTAGATATGTGCCGGTAGTTTCGAGGCTCCCCGGGGTGAAGATGAGGCTTTTTAAGATGAGATTCACCAGCGCATGCTGAAGGAAGCTGGGGACAGAGCCAGACTGAAGGGGAGGGTTTACCAGTTCCACCACCCAGGGACCAACAACATCAGAAATGTTTAAGAGTAGTGGAGTAGGAACAAAGTCCACAGGGCTGGAGGACCGTTTCATTGTTCCTACTAAATCCTGAACATCCTGGAGGTCGACAGGAGTGACGGAGGACCATGAGCACCCAGGAGCTGATGTAGACGGAGGACCATGAGCACCCAGGAGCTGATGTAGACGGAGGACCATGAGCACACAGGAGCTGATGTAGACGGAGGACCATGAGCACACAGGAGCTGATGTAGTTCACAAGCCCGTCGAAGGAGGAGAGATACTGGCCCGAATGTGTTCTACTGTTATCAAAGAACTTAAAAAACTTGTTACAGTCATCCTGAGTGTGCACCGGTGCGTGGGACGGTGGGGGTGCAACAAGGTTTTCAATAGTGTAGAACAAGACTTTGGGGTTTTTCTTATTACGTAAAACAAGGTTTGAGAAATATGCAGAGCGGGCGTGTTTTATTTTTTTATTTAGCTCCATTATCTTGTCTTTAAGATGGAGTCTGTGCACCTCTAACTCTGTGGCTTTCCTCAAACGTTCCACCTTACGGCAGCTTTTCCTCCAGTTAGAAATGGCTTCCTTCATCCATAGACAAGGTTTTTTATGAGGGTCTGGAGTAGCTGGTGCTACTGTGTCCAAAACAGACAAACAAGGACTATTGAGGTTTGTCATAAATGTGTCCACATCTTCACAGTGAGCAAAGGGAGTTGGACCAAACGAGGCAGAAAACTCCGTGACTGCAGCTTCATTAAGAAAGCGTCTCTGCTTTTTCACATTGGACGCCAGTGTGAACGACAGATTGAATAAAAGTCGAATAAGAGTGGTCGCTTATTTGCCGATCTTCAATACTTATTGGTAAATTTTCAAACCAAAAGAAAAGACCCAATCTAAAGTATGACCTTTCCAGTGTGTTGGACCTGATACCTGCTGCTCAGAGTGAAAAGAATCCACAAGAGACACAAACCCGGCTGCCATCGGACAAAGGCAGTTATCAATATGGAGGTTAAAATCACCAATAATTAAAACACTCTGCAGCTTAACAATAGATGAAATGAACTCAGTAAATTCATCAAGACATAAAGGAGCAGGACCCGGCGGTCGGTAGATTAAAACACAGTGAACAGGGTGTTCGAGTCCAACCTTACACATCTGGAGCTCAAAGGAGTTGAAAATGTTGGTGTCGATCAGTCTGCAGGAGACGAGCACGGTACTGTCACGGTACGGCCAAACCGCCTCCACGACGCGTTAGCCGAGGAGTCCCAAAGACGGAGCAGTCCAGAGGGCACAGCTCATTAAGACGAACGTACTCATTCTCCCGCTGCCAGGTCTCTGAGAGGCCCATCAAACCCAGCTGGCGGGACATAAAGAGGTCCCTCAGAAGATGAGCTTTGTTTGCTAGCAATCTAGCGTTCTGAAGGCTCAGGCGTAGAGTCACCTCCTCATTAGCCAGTGGAGAGCCACGGCGCTGCGGCCGAAGGCATCCGTAGTCCACACCGCGGTGCCGGGGACGGCGTCTGTGCAGCAGCGCTGCCAGCGGTAGATGACCCAGGCCGGTATCCAGACCCACAGGAGCCACAGGCTGAATCCACCGTAGTCCGTGTGCTTCCTGGTAGTCAGGAGCAGACCCGGGATTTGACCTCTGATACGCCTTCATCCTCACCAGGAAACCTCTGTGCCTCTTGGCCCGCTTCCTCCATAGAACAGGTGAGCGCAGCAGGTAGTCAGGTATCGAGGCCAAGTGAGGAGGAGGTCTGGATGCTTGCTCCTTAAAGTTGAGGTTTAGACACACCTCTTGCGATCGTTTTCGGTCCATAAGTGCCCGACGGTCATAAAAAAAAAAAGAGGTGAGTCGGGTTATTCAAACAAACGAATGAACGAACGAACGAACGAACGAACGAACGAACGAACGAACGAACGAACGAACGAACGAACGAACGAACGAACGAACGAACGAACGAACGAACGAACGAACGAACGAACGAACGAACGAACGAACGAACGAACGAACGAACGAACAAACAGAGAAGTGAGATTATAACAAAAAGAAGAAAGAAAAACAAAAGTTTTCCCTTCCGGATTCTGTTTTGGTCCAAAACGACAAGAAACAAAGAAACTGAGTGAAAAAGTGACAGAACGTCAGAGAGGTCTTCATCGTTTCATCTCTGCCCACACACATTTTGGCACAAATATCCAAACAATGCAGCGATAAACAACAGATTCAGAAGAGCCGTCAGAGCAGGCACACGGCAGCCATGACACGCTGGCGCCATCTTGCCTACGTGTGTTTACCGTGTCTGGTGGTTAGCATTAGCATCAGCTGGAGCATTTTTCTTTATGGTTACTAAACTCCAGTTTACTGGAGAAGTACCTCATTCATCCTGAGCTAACTCCTCTCAGCAAACTGAAAGGTGTTTGACGCTATGAGCTCGCGACTGTAGAGGCTGTGAAGCATTAGCAGCCATAACGATCTGTCTGAGCAGGGTCACAGGCGCTGGAGCCAGTCTATGGTCCAGAGCAGGACACACCTGGACAGCTCACCAGTCCATCACAGGACAAACACAGACACACACACACACACACACACACACACACACACACACACACACACACACACACACACACACACACACACACACACACACACACACACACACACACACACACACACACACACACAGTCACACCTAGCAGCCACCGCTACATTTTAGCATTGAAGAATTTGTGCATTTTGGTCATTTGATCTCAGCCGTTACTTCAGATGTTTCTCATCAACATAGAATCATAAATACATTTGATCTCAGGTATTATTCTAAACCCGACGTGACTACTGGACTTCAGTAATGACCAATGAATTCATAAAGACCAAAGTAATGTGTATGCACCACCATTATACTTCAAATACAGATATGTACACATTATCAAGACCATTTCGTTGCTTTTTAGATTGTATAACTTAGTGAAGTAAGGCTTCAAAAATACCTCTGGTATACCACTGCCTGGTGCACACAGGATGCACCAGGCAGTGCGGAGCAGTTCTGGATGTTGTGTTTCTGAAGCCTCTCACACTTATTATATTAGTTATGGAAACCTTGAGCACCAGTCTGATGGTCCTGGAACCCTTGAGCACCAGTCTGATGGTTCCTGGAATGAGCACCAGTCTGATGGTCCTGGAATGAGCACCAGACTGATGGTCCTGGAACCCTTGAGCACCAGTCTGATGGTTCCTGGAATGAGCACCAGTCTGATGGTCCTGGAACCCTTGAGCACCAGTCTGATGGGCGTTTTCTGGAGTGTGCTTGTAGTGAACATTTGTAGGCGTTTCCCAACATTACCACACAGTAATCAAATATTGCAGTATTAGTGAGCAGTATTAGTGAACAGTATAAAATATGCAGTGCTTTGTTGTTTAAGAAGTATTTTGCTTTTCTGAGAACTGAAACATTTTTGGATAATTTAGTTTGAACATATTTAATATGAGGTTTCCAACAGATGTTTTCATCAATTATCTCCTCAGAAACTTCTTTCACCCTTTCTACTTTAACATCCTATATCATAACCTTTATATCACTCTTCCAATTATACTTACCAAACACCATGAATTTTGTTTTATCCAAATTAATGACAGCTTATTTATGTCAAACCACTTTTTAAAATGTGTTTAATTCTGATGTGATTTCATTGCTGAGTTGTTCTAAGTTCTCCCCTCTACATGAAATGTTTATGTCACCAGCAAATAAAACTAAATGAGGTATTTCATTTATACAAAGATTAAACCGTTTAGGTCCCAGCACAGACCCCTGGGGGACACTACAAACAATGTCCAAGCATGAAGACTGAAAATCCTCCATTTTCACAAACTGCTGTCTGTTAGACATCTAGATAACTTTTCATCCACTGTGGAACCACACCCCTGGTACCACAACGCTCCAGTTTGATTAAAATGTCATGATTTATTGTGTGGAATCCTTTTTTTAGGTCTATGAACTGTCCTACTGCACATTTCTTTTAGTCTCTGGAGCTGCTGAGTTCTTCCATTGATTCTGATAATGGCATTGAGGAGGATCTTTGTGATCTGAATCCAGATTGGCTTTCAGTTTGTGTTTATCAATACATTTGTCCAATCTGTGAGTGATGAGCTTGTCTAAGATTTGGAAAATGTCTTGGAGGAACAGAGACAGACTAGTTAGCGTCAGGCGTTTATAGATACACTTTGTGCATGCTTTCACGAATGGCTGACAAATCTTCACTGTAGAGGTGCGTCCCCGGAGGAGCGATGTTTCTATGTTTGCTCGAAATGAAAGGTCCTCTGAGTTGTCTTTAACTGCCCGGCTTCACGTCAAACTGATTTGACGCCTCTTCTTTGTTTGTATTTCACACTCATGAACCAGGATCCACATGGCAAAATACATGCTCCTGCAATTTTATGCTAGTTCACAAACGCATAATTAGTGGCAGTAACCATGAAATGAGGTAATGTGCCAGCAAAAGGTGTGACAGATGACTAATCCTTATAATTTCCAAATCAATTCCATGGAAGTTTTCTTGACAGCCAGCTCTATCTGATTGCATTCATGAACAAATACAGAGGCTGCATTAAGTCAAACAATATTTATTCATCAACAAACGGTTGAATAAATTCCTGGAGATACTAGTTCTGGCTGCTCATTGTTTATCTTCACCACGTTTTACAAAATTTTGCTCTAAAATTCTGAAATGAAAAAACACAAATAAACTTAAGGAGAGAAAATGGTGATTTCAAATACATTGAGTTTTATTAAATAGTAGTATCAGCAAAGAATGCAAGCAATCAAATATTGATTGAAGCGATGGATTGAATTTCCTTATTTAGTTAAAAATGGCCAAATGTAGCCCGAAACAAAACGTTATGCATCATTTGCTGCTTAATGAATACTAGAAGTGCTATGCAAAGCGAACAAATGGGCTTTTTTCACCTATAATGTGTATGAAATTACGAATGTTTTCCTGAAGACACTTATTGTATTTTTACAGAGAATAATTCCAACTAAGACAGCTCAGGTGTAACTCCGAAAGGCAACATATGCATATAAAAATCACAATAAAGCCAATCAAGACACAAAATGTTTGTGATTTGCTGTTTGAAAGCCTCATGTGTCGGTCATTTAAACTGTTGCTCAATATTGGATTCCTTTTTCTTTTTTCTTTTTTTTAACTCCTTGCCCAGCAGCTGACCAGTGTTTTTTTGCTCTCTTCTTCAGGTTCCAGGTGCTCACGCTTCCAAGTCAGACATTGTGAAGTCAGGAAGCCCAAAATCCACACTAAAGCATATATGGACAGAAGGCAGTAAGGAGATGTCCATCAGTAGGCTACTGTCACAGACTCTGCATGGCAAAGAGAACAGCACAGCCTTGGACCTTCGCTACGACACTCCGGAGCCGTACTCAGAGCAGGACCTGTGGGACTGGCTGAGGAACTCCACCGACCTGCAGGACTCGCGGTCGCGGTCCAAACGGCGGCCCATGGTTAAGACAGGCAAGTTCAAGAAGATGTTCGGCTGGGGGGACTTCCACTCCAACATCAAGACAGTCAAACTCAACCTGCTGATCACCGGTAAGATCGTGGATCACGGCAACGGGACTTTCAGTGTCTACTTCCGCCACAACTCAACAGGTCAGGGCAACGTGTCGGTCAGCCTGGTCCCTCCAACCAAGATCGTGGAGTTCGACGTGACGGCGCAGCAGTCTGTCATTGACGCCAAGGACTCAAAGTCCTTCAACTGCCGCATAGAGTATGAGAAGGTGGAAAAGGGGGCCAAGAACACTCTCTGCAACTTCGACCCATCCAAGACTTGCTACCAGGAGCAGACCCAGAGCCACGTCTCCTGGCTCTGCTCCAAACCTTTCAAAGTCATCTGCATCTTCATTTCCTTCTACAGCACCGACTACAAACTGGTGCAGAAAGTGTGCCCAGACTACAACTATCACAGTGACACTCCCTACTTCCCCTCCGGCTGATGTCAGTCCCCCACCCAAAGGGGGACGGTGTGGGCAAGCGGGATACAGACTGGGGCTCTGACCTTCCCAGAGAAACGTGTATGTTAGCTGTACGGTCCTTCAACATGTTCATACCAGAGTGTCAGCCATCCCAATTGATTCCCCTATTCAATGTTCTGAAGTTTGCAGAGAGAGCAGCTACTTCTAACCGGTACGAGATGTGATATAAAGAAGAGTAATATGCCTAAAAATGACCAGAAAAACTCTGTGATTTCTATGACTAATATGAGTTTGTGTTTTGTCCCTGAGTTTGTGTTTCGTCCCGGTTCAATCATGTTTAGAATACAGTGGCTTCTTAGTCCAAATGGGCTGGTAATTGTCAATGTTAAGCTTCACCCTTTTACAATTTCCGTTACGTTTTTTCTAGTCCAATTAGAGCCTCACGTTTTAGCATTAGCATCAAGTCTCTGGACCTTAGCATATGGACTGTCTGCCCCTTGTTGTGCTACTTATGCTCTGCAGTTTATCCTGCATAACTGGAAAACAAAATCAAATCTCCTCATTAAAAAAAGAATAATAGAAAAAAAATATCCTGATGTTTTTACAATTTCTGCAAAGCACCTGAAAAGGACTGTGGAGATTCGAGTATGAGTTTGAGGCTTTTAGAAATGTGTGGTGAATTACGTGTGGGTGACACGGAACTGAGCTCCCTTTCAGTCGGTTTGGGAAAATGTGGTGAAAGAAAATGTTGGAGCGACAACAAATTCCTCAACAGTCATCATAGATTTGGCTCCAGTGTGGCCACATGTTGAACCAGTTTGGTGATTGGATAGCTCCGGCCAGGCTGAATGTCTGAACACCCGATCCACTGATCGGGGCTGTCAGACTGGGAATGGGGCTTGCTCGTTGTCACCTAATATACGTATCAAATGTAATGTATTCAATTCTATATCTTAGAGCTTAATTTCTAAGAATGGTTTGTACTGTACATAGTTTATCCCAAATATGCTGCTTCTGTACACGCCCTTCCTCCTTCCTTGCCCCCCATAAGCTGTGTGTTTACCCCCCTTTTACCCGCGACGTCCTCTTGTTCACTTCATTTATGCTCGTTCTTGGTTCCTCTAACAAAGAAATTGGTGTTGCTGCCCTAGATGTGACTTTCATGAAAACAGCAATCCTGTACAGAAGCTGTAAAACTGACTAAATATATTAAAAGTACTCATTGAAATTTATTGGGGGAGGGGTTTGGGAGGGTTGGGGAATTGGAAAAATGAATTAAAGAAATCAGTAAGTTTTATCAATTGGATGTTTGTATGTGTGAGTTTTTCCACTGAGTGTTGTTTAAAGGGCCGTTCCATGTCAGTGTGTTAATCGACTGTCGGAAAACGAACAGCAAAAGAAGTACAAAGAATGATCAGAATTTTTCAGGAGGCTCGGCAGAACAATTAGGTTTCAGATAGGAAGTGGGAAATATTGTAGGCCGTGTCTCATGTAAGGTCTTTTACCATTGAGGATAAATACAAAATTCAAATTTTGAAGTAAAGCTGTTCACATCATCACAGCGTTCGGAGTAACATGGAGTTCTGGTCTGGCTCAGGAAGACTGACCGGCATAGACAGAGATCAAACTACTGACCTCGGCATTGGAAGGTAACTTGTTTTACCACCGAAGCCACAGCTGCTCCCGACAACCCTGTGACTGACATGGTTATTAGTTTAAGGTACAAAGGAAGCGTCAACCAATTAGATCCAAGACTGGATGCTTCTGTCTTGTTGAAACTTGTTGATCCATTGGAGGTCGTCATCTGCTAGAGGTCACCCTCCCAAGAGGTCACCCTCCACTAGAGGTCACCCTCCATTAGAGGTCACCCTCCACTAGAGGTCACCCTCCACTAAAGGTCACCCTCCCAAGAGGTCACCCTCCATTAGAGGTCACCCTCCACTGGAGGTCTCCCTCCATAGAGGTCACCCTCCGCTGGAGGTCACCCTCCCGAGGGGTCACCCTCCACGAGAGGTCACCCTCCCTAGAGGTCACCATCTGCTGGAGGTCACCCTCCCTAGAGGTCACCCTTCCTAGAGGTCACCCTTCACTGGTGGTCACCCTCCGGAGAGGTCACCCTCCTGAGAGGTCACCCTTCCTAGAGGTCACCCTCCAATGGAGGTAAACCCCCGACTGGAGGTCACCCTCCTGAGAGGTCACCCTTCCTAGAGGTCACCCTCTGCTGGAGGTCACCCTCCCTAGAGGTCACCATCTGCTGGAGGTCACCTTCCCTAGAGGTAACCCTCTGCTAGAGGTCACCATCCACTAAAGGTCGCCCTCCCTAGAGGTCACCCTCGAGTGAGAGGTCACCATCCACTAGAGGTCACCCTCCCTAGAGGTCACCCTCCGCTGGAGGTCACCCTCCATTGAGGTCACCCTCCCCTAGAGGTCACCCTTGAGCGAGAGGTCACCCTCCACTAGAGGTCACCCTCCTCTAGAGGTCACGCTCCCCAATTAGAAGAGAAGTGACAGAGTTAATAATCAAACTGAGTTAGAAGAGAAGAGACAATAATGAGTTAATAATCAGAGATTCACCACTTATTGTCTTCATCTGGTAGAAACACCAGAACAAACCAGAGGTGACTTTCAGCCAATCACTGAGCAGCTCTGGAGGTTTAAAGTCGCCCCGAGTCTCAGACATGAAATGATCTGATTGGTTTAATTTTACTCTGATGTTGATCAGTCATTGGTCAGATCGCTACTAAGCCCCACACACACCGACACACGCACACGCACACGCACACACACACACACACACACACACACACACACACACACACACACACACACACACACACACACACACACACACACACACACACACACACACACACACACACACTCTGTGAGTTGATACTGAACAGCCTGAACTAAAGGTGTTTCACTACTAATTAACCTCAACTCACTCAGTTATCTCGAAACTTGAACCTTGTTTGCCTTACATAGTATTACCATTAGTTTTTAACCACAGTCACTATAATGTATTCAAACCCTGAAATAAATATTAGCTTCTATTTATCTCAGTGGATTTCTTTAGTTTCCAAGATCTGTTGCTTTCACAAAGTGCAGCCATCTTGATTACAAAGCGTCTTCTTCTCAATCTGAATTAGTTTGTGGACTGGCGACTAAACGGTCATGGCACCATTTCCATCTCAATTCAATTCAATTCAATTCAATTCAATTCAATTCAATTCAATTCAACTTTATTTATACAGCACCAAACACAACACATTCATTTCTACGTGCTTTTAACAGAGAAAAGAGAAAAACCCAACAAATCCACATGAGCAGCAGATTTATTTGTGACTGTGGAAAGAAAAACTCCTCTAACAGGAAGAAACCTTTGTAGAAACCAGAGTCGGAGGTGGAGGCTATCTGAGGACTGGTTGGGGGGAGGGGATAGAGGAGAGGAAGGGATAGGATAGACAGAGAGATCGATTGAGGAGGTGTGAGGGACCGAGGCGGTCACCTCGACTCGGGATGTGTTCGACCTGGTGGTGGTTGAGAGGATGAGCCAAGGATGAGGTGACAGTCGTTCGATTTATTCAAAATGTTCTTTTTACAAGTGTTCAAAAAACATTCACTCCCAGCCACACAGCAGGCTGGCTGCCGCAGACTTGCTCTTTCAGTCTCTCAGTCCTCTTAACACTGAAGGTGTGCCTCCTTAAATAAGCCCAGCCCCACCCTGAATGGGGCCAATCAGGACAGGTTGGGATAAACAAATGTCCAAGGGGTGTTTAACCCACCCTAAATTAACATTACTGAAAATTATAATAACAAAGTACCTAAGCAAACAGAAAAATCATTATCACATTCAACCTAGATACCATACACTATTTTAACCAGTCACCAATTCCCCACTATACATATTTACACATACATATACAAACAGTGCACCCCTACACCCAGTGGACTGTGCCATCTGCCGTCTGACGGCTGAAATCCAGGTCCTCCAGCGGCGTGCACTCCGCTGAGGAAAAGTCTGATGGGCCAGTGCAGGAAGTGCGTGGGGTGAGTTCTGTTCGGAGTTTTACCACTATACAGAAGTTATACTGTGTGCCACTGACACGGGATGTAGGGGGTACCTCCCTACAGGCCCAGGATGTTTGATAACTACTGTCAGCCGTGGTGATTGATAGATTTTCCGTCTCTGTTGTGGCAAAATGTGCGCTGATGCGCACTCCGGCCCCACCCACGCCAGTGTGGGTGACGCGACGCCACAACCCGTCTCCAACCCACACTCCCAATGTTCACAAGCACTCCCATTTTTCCACTGTGTGCAGGTGCCCTCGAGTCTTTATTTTACAGTGAGAAGGGAATATCACCTTTTCACATTTCTCACCCCTTCTGGAGTCTCGCAAACAGGGTGGCGAGACAAGAAGTCTGCAACAATGTTCTGTTTACCAGCTCTGTTCTGTATCGTGAAACGGTACGGTTGCAGAGCCAAGAACCAGCGGGTGATTCAAGCATTTGAGTCCTTCATGCGCCCTAGCCACTGCAAGGCGCAGACATCAGTCTCTAGGGTGAAGTCTATGCCCAGCAAGTATTATTTGAAGCTGTCAAGTGCCCACTTGACAGCCAGGCACTCCAGCTCGACTGTCGCATACCTCGTTTCTCTGGGGAATAATTTCCGGCTGATATATGCCACCGGTTTCTGGTCCTCCCCCTTCCCTTGGAGGAGCACTGCCCAAAGACCAACCCCAGATGAATCGGTCTGGACGGTGAAGGGCTGTTCGAAGTCGGGGCTCTGCAGCACTGGGTCTTTACAGAGCGCTGCCTTCAGATCTTAGAACGCCCACTCCTGTTCCTCCCCCCACTGGATCTGGCAGGTGCCTGACTTCCGAGTCAGGTTTGACAAGGGAGCTGCTCTCCGGGCAAAGTCTGGTACAAACCGACGATACCCACCAGGCCCAGGAAAGACCGGACATCCCTCTGGGTGTGGGGCCTGGGGCAGTCCAGTACTGCCTGCACTTTGTCTTTTTGTGGCCGGATCGCACCCCGGCCTAAAACATGACCAAGGTACTGCAATTCCTCCTTGGCCAGGGCACACTTGAGAGGGTGGATGGTCAGCCCCGCCTGCTGGATGCGGTGCACTACTTCACCTAGGTGACGCAGGTGGTCCTCCCAGGTGGTGCTGTATGCTACGATGTCATCCAGGTATGCCGCAGCAAAGGAGTCAGTGCCAGCCAAAATAATGTCCATTAGCCTTTGGAAACTGGCTGGTGCACCCTGAAGGCCAAAGGGCATGACCACGAACTGAAAAAGTCCCTGGGGTGTACGGAAGGCTGTGTACGCCTGGCCTCCTTGGCCAGGGGTACCTATCAGTAACCTTTGTATAAGTCCAGTGTTGATATATAGGACGCTTTTCCCAACCTCTCAATTAAGTTCTCGAGCTGAGGCATGGGATAAGCGTCAAAGTGGGATTGGGCATTCACCCGGCGAAAGTCAATACAAAAGGGCATGGTCCCATCTTTCTTTGGCACCAACACCACGGGGGTTACTCCATTCACTCGCAGACCTCTCAATCACCCCCAGTGCCAACATCTCCTCCACCTCGGCCTTCAGGTGCAGCAGGAGACGTTCTGGCACCCGGTACATCCGCTGGCGCACAGGGGTTGTGGCCTTGAGAGGGATGGTATGCTCCACCACCGTGGTGTAACCTGGTGTCTCCTTGAAAAGTCCAGGCGAAATGATCGCTGCGAGCTCCTTCTGCTGGCGGGAGGAAAGATGGGACAAGTCTGCTGGTGGATTGGAAAAAACTGTCCCGGACACTCCTCCTCTTCTGCCACAGCCTGCACCCAGAGCTGGAGACCTGGCTGCCTCTCATGCCACTCTTTCAAGAGGTTGACGTGGAAGGTCTGTCGAGGTTTCCTCTTCCCCGGCATGTGCACCTCATATGTAGCCGGACCCATCATCCGCACCACCTCAAATTGTCCCTTCCACTTGGCCAGGAGCTTGTTTTCTGAAGTGGGCAGCAGAAGCAGGACTTTCTGGCCTGGCTGGAGGTTGCACTGCCTGGCAGCCTTGTCATACCAGGTATTTTGTTGCGACTGGGCCTGCTCCAAGTTTGCCTGCAACAGGTCAGTCATTTCCTTCATCTTGTCCCTCATCTTAAGGACATGGGCCAGAATGCTGTGCGTCTTGGGGGTCCTAGGTCCCTCCCACGCTTCTCTCAGCACATCCTGAGGACCCGGAGGTCCTGGAAGGAGCCCCCCTCCAGTCCAAATGCGAGAGCCCACCATAGGGTGCGATGGCGGCCCTACGGCAACCCCTGGAGAAGACGCTGAGAACCCAGAAGGAGGAGGCCTACAGGCAGGACCAGCGCTGGAGGAATATCCAGACACAGCTGAACCAGCTTCGCGAAGGTGCAGAGACAGAGCGGAGGTCTTCACCAACAGCACCTGCAACAGTGACCTGGGCGGCTCCAGCGGCAGCTCCAGCGGGCGGGTCCAGCGGCGGCTCCAGCGGCGGCTCCAGCGGCGGCTCCAGCAGCGGCAGCAGTCGCATCCATGGCAGGGCACCGAGGTAACATCCCCAGGCTCGAGGAAGGGGATGATGTCGAACAGCACCTCACCACGTTCGAGCGGCTGGCAACGGCCTACCGCTGCTGAGGATAGAGGAGAGGAAAGGATAGGATAGACAGAGAGGTAGATTGGAGGGGAGATACAAACTTTGTAAACCCACCCTGGTTCAGGTAGGAGAGGTAAAGAGAGAGGTTGAGGGAAAGGTGGGGGAGGGGGGGGGGGGGGGTGACGCAGCCCTAACTGTAGCTTTAGTAAATAGAAAAGTCTTGAGTCTCACTTTAAAAGTAGAGACTGTTTCAGCCTCCCTAACTCATGGCTGTGTACGATATTCAGACGTTCATATATTTAAAGGAGAGAACAGCGACATGCTCGTAACAAGTAGAGGACGTATAGCAAAACAAATAACACCTTTTCTAGAGATTGCCATTGTACTCATTTTTACATGCGGTCCATATAGACACGTGGGGTTTTTATTCCACCACGTGAATATATGACGACCTACTTCACTGACTGAAGCTCAGCCATGCTACGCACTAATTAGCTCTTTTCACCCTCTTGTAATGCATTAAAGTGCTTTGTTAAAGAGTTTCAGATGAGCAGTGAGCTGCTTTTGTTTACTAGTGCATTTTATTTCAGCTCTACTTAAAATGAGATTCTCTTCTTGTCAGAAATATCTGATTAAGTACTCAGTATGTGTTGTTACGCAGGTTTCACATGTGTGAATAATGTATAAACAGACTGTGAGTAAACAGTCAGTGGAAAGCCTCGCATTGTCTCACAGCAAAAACAAAAAAAGCCCCCAGAACACATAAGCTCTGTGCCCGACTATAATTACTTATTGGAGCGTCCTCTGATCTCGCACCATGTGCGATCGAGCTGATCCTAATGATCCGGCGTGCCAGAAAGTTGTGGATACGGAGCTGCGAACTTGTTTCCTCGTCCCCTGTGCGCAATGTGGAGATTGGGATGCGAGACTGATAGCGTCTGTTCTGGGACTTCACGGTGGCACCTGCCATCGAATCCACCGACTCGGCAGTTAGGATCAGCAGTCGGCTTTAAACAGATTAGAGCCTCGGGGGGACGGGAGAGCGATCCGTTGCTTTTAGCTGGCTCACAACTTATCAGTAATTAAAGTGGATGCCAGGTTTGTGTGTGTTCATCGACGGTCTGTGGGGTGCTTTTATAGCTGTCCTCATTACGGCGGTGCCTCCAAAAGTTTGCCCTCAATACTCACTTTTAACAAGCCAACAGGGATTTCTGGGACGCAGGATGGTGCATGTATATATTGAATACCATCACTTAAGAAACAAAGGCATCACACAAGACTTCTTGTAATGAACACGGAGCAGGTGGTGAAAATTAAAATATGATGAATCATGAATGGACTTCACTTAGAAAGCAGCCACAGAGCACACCCATAGCAACGGCTGCCATGTAAGATAATCAGCCTCCAACAGGAGAAGTTGAGCTTAAGTGATTTGCCGGAGGACTCTTGGGCTCCGCCCACACCGCAGGTCTTGATGCTCAAGTCTGATATTTTGCTGGGATCCGATTTTTTTGCGTGATCGTTCATCTTCCATTTTAAAGGCGACGCCTATCAGACTGCCGTGTGAACGTGATCCAACCCGATGTTCTCGGGCCTCACAGCACAGAAGTCAAGTGTGACAGTGTGAAGTCAAGCCAAGCACACTGTTTACGGAAGAAAATATAGACGGCATGCCGTTAAAACCCTAAAACTATTATATGTGTAATAAAGAACACAACATAAACACACAAATGCACAAAATAAACAAAGTTAAAAGGTAAAGAGAGTTTGGCTCATCAATTGGGCGATACCCTCCATATCTGGCAACACAGATCAGCGTGTAAGTTTCTAGTGGTTGTTAAATACGGGCGACAGAATCTGGACGACATGAGGAGGAAAAGAAGAAGCAGGAAATAAAGAGCACAGCTTTTATTCTGGCGGAGCCGCTTCCTCCGGTGCTGATCCCTGACGTCAGTCACACGTCAATGATGAAAAAGTCGCATTTAGAAAAATATCTGATATGGTACCACATGAACAAGGCCTGGGTCTGGAGGGAAAAGATCAGAATTGCTGTTTTCACACGGAAACAAAGCAGGTTGACATGAGTCACTGTGAGCAGAACATCTGAACTGAGTCCCAGCTCCCTGCAGTGTGAACGAGGCCTGGGACAGGACCGGCTGGGCAATCGGACCTCCAACCCTACGGATGGAAAAATAAATCACTCCAACAACTGAGACAGATCCACAACCACATCCACAACCACTATTGTATATAGTAAGTAAAACTACATTTCAAATGCATCCTTTCTTGACTCTTCTCTAAACCATCATGCAGTTAGGAAGGATGTTACAACACAATATCACAACTGTGCTTTAGCCACATGAGAAGAACAGGTTCAGGAGAGATGACAACTTGGAATTTATTCATTACACTGTTGAATAATGTATTTTTGAACTACAATGAAACTTCAGGAGCATGTATTCACGTATGTATTCATTATTCACCCTGGTGAGGGAGGAGACCAAACAGTTCAACATGAGGCCGTGCAACTACATGAATCTCTGAGAATCTCTCAGTACTCACAACCTAGAAAAACAAGCAGGGTAATAAACTGAAATGTGACTTCCTTTGGGAGTACTACATAAGTGTATTGTTGTTAGTCTGTAAATGGTCGGCTGTGGGGCTTTTTTCTTATAAAAAATAAGGAAAAAACTTGTGAAGGGAAACAAAATGCCAAAGTACGCTTTACATTTCACCATGTCGTTGCAAAGTGCTACTATTCTTCAAAGTATTTTTGCTTTAGAAGAAGTTCTTTTTAAACACAAAGCAACAAGACGAACACTCGGGAAACCCGCAGGGAACCGCTGGATGTCTGGGGGGCGGGGGGGATTCCACAAAGCAGTTTATGTGAAAACACAGAGTACGTTAAGCCTGGAATGAGGGAAACTCTGAGTTCTCGGTTCCAGAAAGAGACTGAATTAAACTCTGAGTCAGTCAACATGGTGTGAACTGAACCTGCTTGCTGGCAGGTTTAGTAGAGGAAACCCTGAGTTTCTACTGGCTCCTCCCACCTGAAGCTCCCAGGAATCATTGGAGATGACTGAGGTCATGAGAATCTTCTGTGGAGGAAATTCCTTCCTGAATCGACCCGTGACTCATATCAGAGAACATTGTACACAGGATTTAGTTTTTTTGGTGAAATGGTGCTTTTTTTTTTTATAATATTGGTAAAGTAACAGTGTGTAGAGCCTTGCACTGAAACTATTGTTCTATTGGGGTTTTATTGGTGGGGGTGGGGTAATATAAATAAAGAAATTAGGTGCGGTGCAATCATAACATATGAGCCTCTTCATTGTGAATGATGTTTTATATTTCATTTAGCTGCTTCCAAGTCTCCTTCCTCCTGTTGGATTGCTCCGCAATGAAATTCACATTTTACACCTATTTATTATTTCTACCTCTGCTGCCATCTTAAGTTAAATGTTAAGCCAATGGAGGAGATCATTCAAACTTATATGTTGACTCATGCAGCAACTTTCTCCTAGTCCGTCTCTCTCCTCTTCTGCTGCAGCGCTGGGGCTTTTACTGTGAAAGAACTGGGTTTTTAATCTGGTAATTTTACTGAGACTTAATTGGGTTTTCAGTCTGGGTCTTTTACTGTGAAAGAACTGGGTTTTTAATCTGGTTCTTTTACTGAGAAATAATTGGGTTTTCAGTCTGGGTCTTTTACTGTGAAAGAACTGGGTTTGTAATCTGGTACTTTACCGTGAAAGTACTGGGTTTTCAGTCTGGGTCTTTTACTGTGAAAGAACTGGGTTTTCAGTAACAGACTCTGCAGAGGAACAATGAGGTTCTTCATGGCTCCTCCCACCTGAAGCGCTTCCAGAAATTGATTGTCCGTTCTTTCCAAACATTGAGGCAGAAATCATTTGAGAGAACTTACATTGCGAGAGATTTTTGGGGTTTTGCACAGTATTTATTCGCTGTAGGGGACCCGTGCCTCCCCCGCTGGATGAGCACATGGCTGAGTTCTGGAGGGAGAACTTCTCTTTCACGGCATCCTTGTTTTCCTTGTAGCCTTTGATTAGAAACACTGACAAGAAAATGAAAAAAGAAACAATGACAAGGACTATGAATAGGGCACAACTAATTTCTGATGAATTAAAACACATTTTAGAAATACATCTAATAGAAATCAAAAGGTGACACAATCAAAAGTAAAAAATAAATGATACAGGAAGTCCAACAGCTGCAAACTAGAGATATATAGACTATAATCATGACCAAGATGCTCTAAAAGTTTAATGTAGTTGGACTGAGATTGTCTGTAATCTGGACCTTAAGACTGGAACTATGTCTATGAGAATAAACAACCAGAAAGCAGCTGAGATTAATATGTGTGATATAATCTGCAAGCATTTCATATCTTGATGAAAACGAAACAAGACGAGGAAATGACTCAATGTTTTGACTGAGAGCTAAAGGTCGACAGCAGAAAATGAAATCCTGTGATGTGACTATTCACTATTCATTCATGTTAGACTGTAATGGGCTCCTCTACATTATTATCAGCCCACATTCAGGCTGATAAGCACCGTGTCAAAGTCATTCTGTTTAACTATTATGTGATGGATAAAGGTAATTTAGCACTTTGCAAGTGGGGGAGTACCATTGTGAAAACAGTCATCAATAATTCTAACTCAAATCTTTTAAATGTTTTATCCCCAATTCACCTAACCTGCTGGGGGAGGGGCACTGGAGCCGATCCCGGCTGATAGGAGTCAAAAGGCCCGAACAGGACGAACACAGGGACATGGACGGACACAGGGACATGGACGGACACAGGGACATGGAAGGACACAGGGACATGGACGGACACAGGGACTCCTGCTACGTTTACACGTACCTGTGTTTTCACAAAACCAGAGATTTCACCCTCTGTATGTTCACAAACAAATCTGGGATTGATTTCCAGGTCAAAATATGGGTATTTACATTGTTTTTTCATCAAAGTTATAATAGTTAACAGTATTTTCCAACTGTTTCCTGCTCACTGGTATCGATCTCCTTCTGATGTGTTCAGATGGTGGAGGAACATTAATAGTTATGGTCGGAGCGAAGATAAAGAAGAAATCAAACTGTTTCCTTCGTGTCTTTTTAAGTGCTATCACCTAACCCTAAGTATGTTTAACTCCTTTTTCCCTGCACATCAGCTTACAGGGCTAAACTTCACACATTACTCTTCTGCTCAAAGTATAGCTATCATCTCAATATCACATCATATCACTGATAGCAGCTAAAGTATATCGTGTTAGTAATCAGATTGATAAGGAGCTCTTTGTATTGCACAGCACTAATTTACAGACACTATTTCACCTAATTATTGTTCTAAAGCCATGAACATTACTGCTGCGGGTCACAGCTTGAACCGCAACACTTTCAGGTTCCCCAAAGGTCTTTTGTTTTTTCCCCTTGTCCTGTTCGGCAGCTTGGACAAACTATATGATGTGATTGAGAGCCTTCTGGAGTTAGAACAGAACCTGTTTTGCTCTTCAACAGGAAGAGACCTGGAGTCTCCTCCTGTTGCTGCTTTATTAGTCTCCCCCCTGCTGTACACGACCGGGGGGGGGGGGACGCTCAAAGAGAGAGAGAAGTCGGGGGTGATAACATACAATACCCTTGTTAGTGCTATATATACTATTTTCAGTTATCACACTGATCCAAATACTTTCCAACTGTTATTAGATTAACCAGCCTGAGCAGCTCTATCTAGACAGTAAGATGATTTTCTAGATTAAACCAGCCTGAGCAGCTCTATCTAGACAGTAATGTGATTTTCTAGATTAACCAGCCTGAGCAGCTCTATCTAGACAGTAACTTGATTTTCTAGATTAAACCAACCTGAGCAGCTCTATCTAGACAGTAACGTGATTTTCTAGATTAAACCAGCCTGAGCAGCTCTATCTAGACAGTAACATGATTTTCTAGATTAAACCAGCCTGAGCAGCTCTATCTAGACAGTAACATGATTTTCTAGATTAACCAGCCTGAGCAGCTCTATCTAGACAGTAAGATGATTTTCTAGATTAACCAGCCTGAGCAGCTCTATCTAGACAGTAACATGAAGCAGGAACATGAATTAACAAAGAAGCAACAACAAAAGAAAAACATGATTTTGAAAGTTGAACGAATGATGGTAGAAAACAAGAAACATCAGCAACACATCTCATGAGGAGTGGAAATGTGTGTGCGCGTGTGTGTGTGTGTGTGTGTGTGTGTGTGTGTGTGTGTGTGTGTGTGTGTGTGTGTGTGTGTGTGTGTGTGTGTGTGTGTGTGTGTGTGTGTGTGTGTGTGGTTTGTCCACTGGGCGTAGCCAGAACTGTTGTGGGGGGACCCGTAGCGACACCCCAGACCCGGGGAGGCCCCAGAGAACCACCCCAGGGAGCCACGCCCCCGCCCAGAAAGTGTCTGACGTCAGTTCAGCTCAAGCTCTTCTAGTTTGAACTGAGTTTGTATTATTGACTGAAGCTGAAGAGGTTCCAGATACTTGTTCTGACTGATACCAGATGGTTCTATTAGCTCATTAAATGGAATCAAAGAGTTACTGGAGAAAAGTTGTTCTAAGGTTCTTCTTCCTTTATTTTGCCATCTTGGGAAGTTTCTTGGTTTCTTTCTTTGCAGGATGTCAGGATTGTTCCAGAGGGGGTGAGTTTGCAGTCGATCCCCAAAAGTCCAATGCTCAAAAAGGAAAAGCCACCTTGTGCTCTAAATATCAACATGTTGGAATGTGCTCCTTTATGAATTCCATATAAATTGCACCACTTTGAAAAAAAACCAAAAAAGCAATTTGAGTGTGAAAAGTTCTCTATATCACATTTCTGTATGCTGTATGTGTAATCACACAATATACTTCTTTTTCTGTGTTCTTTCAACATTTAATTCATGGGATGTCTTTACAGGGTGTACACAGTGTATGAATATCAATAATAACAGCATGTTGTTCCTGTTCCTACAGCACCACTCACCTTCCCCGTCCATTCATCAGCACACAGCACCACTGCCTGCCTCGGGTTGTGTGATGAATGTCTTCAGTACCTGCAGCCCCTCGTCCTCTTGTTCATGATCGCCATTCTTCCTCACGAGACGCCGTATCAGTGGATGTGGGGCACCACAACAATGAGCTGGGATTCTGCCCACATTAAGCCATCTCTCCCAATCCCATCCTGACCTAAACCGTACTTCTTCCCCACACTGAATTTCTACTTTAATCAAAAGCGGAATGGAAAAAGGACCTTGCATGCCTCTGGGATATTTTTCCATTAACCATTTTGACACATGACTGACTGTAGGGGATTATTGGTTTTTGAAGAACTATTAACAGCTGTACATTTGCATTTTAATACAGTTCTCTTCAACTTACTAATGCAATTTGTTTCCCAGCTTTGTTGCCACCCCTTTCCTGCGGCTACTCCAACTCCCAGCAAAAAGCCCCCCCCAGCTTTAATCATTTTAATTGCCATAACATATTAGATTTCATTAATCACTTTTGGATCTTCAGACGCTGGCCGATAGACTTCCTATGGAAACTGTTGCTTCCCATCTGGTTTTAGCAAAAAATTCAGCCAAGGCTACAAAGAATTCTTATTCCCAGGATTTTATTTATTTATTCATGCTTTATAGTGCAGCATAAATTTGGACACTTTGGCTTTTACTGAGATCATCCACTTGGCCACCTGAACGTTCACCAACACCGGATCCACCCGTAACATCTGACCTGATCTTACAGAGAAGTCTGAATCCAGAGCCAATTTCTTCTTTCACTTCTTATGAGATCTGAATATGGCCACAAAATGCTCATTGAGCCTCAGTACTCAGTGTGTTTGATCCTCCGTTAGAAAGTGCAGCAAACTTATTTCTATAAATATTTTGAAGCACTATGAAGTACTTTCAAGGACAACGACTGATGGTAGACCTACGGACCTGGAAAATCAGCGACTGGAAACTGAATTGCTGGTTTTCATTTTAGAAAAGCTTCATGTTCGGACTGCAACATTCTAAAAACGAAGGAACCACCACACATACTGAAATGTTGGAATTTGCATGTCAGACACCTTTAAACTGGGTTTCTTCTTCTAAATCCTCTCATTATCTGCTGTATGGAAAAACATTTAAAAGATTGGGTAAATAAATAGAATAAAATAGAATTGAATGTAACAGAATAGTACTAATACTACTAGTACTACTACTACTACTACTAATAATAATAATAACACTGGATAATCAATAATTAGTCATCAATCATACTAGTTGTGTAAACTTAGCTGTTTGAAAAGGAAAAGCTACTTGTTTATCTCGCCCTGCCAAAACAAGGTTGTTTCACGTTGGATTCCTCCCTCAGATTGTTAGTGAATAAGTTTGGTTTGTTTCCAGGAAGTAAAATACTTAAAATACATAATTTGCGCAGTTTTGTATTTTACCAGGTCATGAAGTTTCAGAGCATGTGACATTATAAACGGGTTGTCTGTGTGTTCCTGGTATTCCACGTTATGAACAATCCTCATTGCTCTTTTTTGGAGTAGGCCTAATGGTTACAGGTTTGAATAGAATAGAATAGAATAGAATAGAATAACTTTAGTAATCCCAGGGGAAATTTACATAGTGGTTAATATTGACTTTATTAGAGAGGTTTTGTCAAATTCAAGGCAGAGAGCAGCACAAACATTCAGCTATCTCTGCTGTTATTGATGTCAATCTCGTCATATATGTGGAGAAAAATTAATAAGTGCAACTGCAGTTTATTTGGAGAAAGAAGAGAACGTGCAGAAAAGGTGTGTTTTCCCTGTGTGGTGGACTTTGAAGAAATTGCACTCTAGAAGCCATGTTCAATGAAAGTTTGCTGCTTTCGCTTGAGAATGTGTAAACAGGGCCTCTGGAAATGATGAAATCATAATCTGGTGGAATAATTTTATAAGCCTCTCCCAAACAGAAAGTAGCTTCAGGAAGGAGGTTGGGCTTCCAAATGTTATTAATATTAATATCTGGCAGAGGTGTGAACAAATCTCATTGTATTTAGATGAATACATACATCTGAATTAAAAAATAAATTTAATGAAAAGAAATGACATAAAACTACCAGTAGGAATCATAGTTCTACTTTCTTTAAAGATTTAGTTTATGTTTTGACAATCAAACAGAAGTCATTATTTAACGCATAGAAGTGGATTTGTGGTTAAACGTACTACTGTAGTTTTAAGAGTTGTGACGTGACATCAACGTCCTTCCGGTTCGTTGTTAATAGCACCCACAGCAGCGCCAATAGCAGCGCCAATAGCAGCGCCACAGCAGCGCCAATAGCAGCGCCAATAGCAGCGCCACAGCAGCGCCAATAGCAGCGCCACAGCAGCGCCACAGCAGCGCCACAGCAGCGCCACTGAAAATTGAAGGGATGTCTCCCATGTTTAGTCTTCCTGTCGGGACCTGAAGTCTGGCTGCAGAAGAGAACAGGCAGATGAAACGGAGCCATCTTACAGTTTTTTTTGGTGCAATTTTTTAAAATGACTATGTTTTTGAGCTGTGGAAAAACATAAGTATCACACGATATGGAGGGAGGCTGGAGGGAGGCAAGGAACCCTGGGGCCAGTTTTGTTGGTTGTGTTAAGATTTCACATATTTCTCTTTGTTTTTTACCTATTGGAATGCCTGAAGAAGCTATTAGAATGATAGACTGCAATATTAAACTCAGATTAAACAATACCATTATTGCAATATTAACAATAATAGGTCCAATTTCCGATTCTAATTTTCCATCCTTGGCCCATTTTGTTAGGTTGGCAGGTCAGACAGCAACCTGAGAAGTGTCTGATGGGGGTCTCAGAAAGTCAAAAAGGAAAGGCTTCTGCAGATTAGAAATGTCCTTGCAGCTTCCGGGCTTCTCAACAGGAAGACATTTCTGTGTACCTCCGTGTGATATTTGTCCTCAGCAGGAGGCCGTCCACCTTCTTCCTCTAGCAAAGAACACAGTAGTCCTCCAACGTTTCCTCACCATGTGTGGCTGCAACAGCTGGGAGAGATGTGCATTAGCATGACATTTTCAAAGAGCAAAAGTAAATTGAAGGTGTGTTTCCGGCGTCTACTTCTTGGCATTTTGTGAACTGTTTGAAAGGGAGCAATTTCATGGGGAGGTAATATAAATAGCAGTGACAGACAGGCGATCGGGATGACTGAGTCGGTCTTCAGGAAAAAGCCGTGCAGAACAAAACACAGTAAAACAAAGGGAACACAAAACGCAGAGAACTATGGGTAGTTTGGGCACAGCTCTTCTGAAATTGAAGACGACTGTTTGTAGAAATATAAGAATCTATCGGGAATCAGGCTGCTGAAGTATAGAATTCCCAAATTTCACATTGAAGTAGCTTAAGATAAGAAACCACCGCAATAAGTCAAAGTTACAATGTCCCACTCTGCCATAATCAGAGAGCCTTTTCACATGACGTCAGACCACGTCCGAGGGGGAGCGAAGCAGGAAACCCTGACTTCCACTGGCTTCCTGGGCTGATGTGGGCAAATGGAGTCTCCTCGTCCAGCTACTCAAACTTTGTGTGGGCAACGTGCACAGACCGGAACAAAACACTTGTTTGATTATGAAGGCCAACATGCTCGCCACCCCCGGGCCGCTCACCGAGGCAGACTTTCCAAACGCCAGTCTTTTATTGTTTTAACTCAAAACCAAAACACTTGGGCTGCTTCCTTCAGGCTCGTGCTCCCTCGGTCTCCTCCTGTCACCCCCGACTCTGGGAGGCGCCACCGTTATGGGCAGAGGGTTGACTGGCACCAGGTGAATCAGGTGCGCTGCCTCAGCTTCTTTTACATGCGTAATGGCGAGCCCTCGCTCACTAACGCTGTTGTGGAACAGTGTGTTGTTGACGCCCGGCCACGGCCAGCGCACGCTGTCACAGGCCTGTGGAGAAAAACAAGGAGCCTCATTACCTGCTGGTTTTTCAGGGTAAAGTTCTCTTTTTGTTGTGTTAAGCTGCAGACTTTCCAGGAGGAACCTCCTGGGTTCAGTGTGATTCTCAGTACGATGTGAGTCTTTAGTGGAACAACTGCACACACATGTTAAGACCTCACTGAGCTAGTATAATAATAGTTACTATATTTTTGATAAGGAAGTGCAACAACAGCAACAAACGACATGACTGTATGCAGTGGTGACTGATAGTAGATTTCCAAAGGTTAACTAAATTATTCTTTACATTTAGCCAAAGTTAACTTTATTTAAATACAGTGCGTTTATAAATCACATTACAACAATATTGCCTGTTTTAGACTGAGAGGCTCCAGTGATGGGAATTATTAAACAGCTAGTGAAAAGCGAGTACTTAGTAAGACAACACTTTTATTAACATACTAGTAAACAAATGCAAGCAGAAGCTTCATTAGTCCCCTTTAGAAGGTTCCAGTGTTTTGTTGCTGGTTTACTGGAAATGACAGTTAGTTTAGTGAAACTAAATCAACCTCAGGTAAATTCTCAAAAACACATCAATCTTCTATCAAAGCATTTTTGAATTGTACCTTAAAAAAGACAAAATAACGATGTGCTTTTAAATCTCAGTCATTAATAAATATGAACATATCTAAACATTTATAAACCTGCTGTAAACATTTGCAAACATTCTGAACACAATATCTGTTTGTGTGCATTTAAAAATCACTATGATGGAGAAAGTTGAACCTGACCTTCTTCATCTCAACATCCCGTAGAAACAGGCAAGAACAAACCAGAACTAACTTTAAGCCAATCGCTGAGCAGGCCTGACCTGAAACGACATAGAGGTCATTGTCAGACGTAATGATGCACATTTCCCAGAGGACTCTAGTGATTTGTCAGCACAGCTTTAAGGGTCTATCAGCAGGTGTTTGTTATCCTTATTAAAAGTTCAATAACTCTATGGAAAACAATTTAATTAATACTGATTGTGTCTAAAAGAGCATCGCCTTGGGGCCCAAGGAAAATGTCTGATCCAACATGCAGAATTTTAATCTCTAGGAATTAATTACCTGCGAAGGCACACGCCCCTTCTCTGCCACTTCTCTTCAGGCTTGGTCGTTGTGACCTTTTCCTTCTTCCTTCTCTTCCCCTCTCCGTCCATTGGCCAGTCACAACTCCAGGAAACTCAGACGAATGCGGCGCCAACAGAAGTACCAGCCCACGATGAGTCGGGGTTAATAGAGCCGAATGCAAGGCAGATCGCTTTCCCCACACGAAGGTCAGTCTTAAGTGTCTGCTAATATTGTATGTATGTGATAAAGAGATTTTAAATAAAAAAAGAAACCTTTTCTCCACATTTAGAGTGAAACGGTATATTAAGTTAAAACTAAGTTCATTATCTGCTTTGCCTATAAAAGGCTAAATGATGCAGCACACTTTGCTCACGCGCTATAAAAGATTCCTGCAGTGATAACAGCGGCACCAATGAAGTTTAAATGGGAAAATGCAGCCATAACTGAATATATATGCTTGACTGACTGCCATTACAATATTCTTCATGGACCTGTTTCTAACATTGGTACATCAATGTCAGATTAATAGTAACACCTCAGAGCAATGATTGTAAATTATTGCTAATTGTTGCCCTTGATCAAAAGCTAGTGACATGCAGAACCAATGTGGTCTGGAAGGTCGGAGGAAAGGGCGGCGAAGAAAACGAGATACATTTTGCACAACCAAGCTGAAAGGAGACGTCCCCAAATGACACATTAAATCCTATTTTTACATTTTGGCTGCATGAAGCACCACGGTGACACATGGCAGGAACATAGCACCGGGCTAATATGTTGTTAGGAGCTATAAAGGGTTTTTCTTAATGTTTAAAGTCAAAGAGGTTGGAAGTATGGCAAAATATCTATCCTGGAGTGAAAGCTCACAAACAAAGAAGCTGACTTTATATAAAATTAAGTTTTTATAGAAAAAATCCAGTGACGAGCTGCTGTCTCCATCCTGCTGTTACCTTTAGCATTAGCATTATCACAAGCTGTTGTCTTCACGGTTATTATCAAACAAATACGGTGGTTATGGCACGAGTGGCTCTTTAATCCTGAAGGAACAGCATAATGTTTCCACTGGGATTAGCATTAGCATTAGCATTAGCCTGTATCCAAAGCAGCTGTGATTGATTATTATGGATGTTAACTTGAATGTGTGTTTCTCTCAGCGTCTGCCTCAGTTGTTTTCCTGCTTTTTCTCAATGTCCTGACTTCTGTTTCTTTCAAGGTGTCTAGATTGTAGAGCATCTTCCTCCGCTGAAATCAGCATATAGAGCATCTTCCTTGTATTGAATGGCTCATAAACACCTTCCGGGTCACTGCTCCTGCCGTCGACGGGTCGGAGCTTCGAGAGGCTTTTCTCTCTTTTTAACCTTTTAATCGTTCCTGTGTTTTGTCACCCTGGTGAAAGGTACTTTCCCGAGTTCACCGGTATGCTGGCAGCTCTGCACACTCTGGTTTATGTGATTGCTGCTTTGCCCGTTGAGTCAGTAAGGAGCTGCTGCAGCGTCTCATCCTCCGCCCAGCTCCGTTCTCCCCCGACACACTACCAGAGGAGATATGGACATCTGGAGCGGACCAAAGCAACTCCAAGAAGAGGTACCACCAGGCGACCATACGGGGCAAGAAGAAGAAGGGAGGTTTTAGAGCACGATTACGACACGAAACTTGTAAACAACGGGGCTGCCGGCAGTCGTCCTCGCTAATGTCCGCTCACAAAACAGATGAACTCCAGGCTACTGGGAACCATCTGCACGAGAACAGGAACGCTTCTATCCTGGTGTTTCCAGAGACCTGGCTGAATCATGACGTTGACAACCACACACTGCATCGATGGATTTGGCTGCACCGTCAGGATCGACGGCGACTGTGACGTCACTGGTAAACAACACGGCGGAGGGGTGTGTTTCTACATCAACCCCTACTGGTGCTCCACTGCCTACGTCAGAGAGAAGCTGTGTGCTCCGGATATTGAGCTCCTGGCTTTGTCTCTCCATCCCTTTTACCTTCCTAGAGAATTCCCCCAACTCTTCTTTGTCCTCGTGTACATCCACCCCAAAGATAACCCCACTTTAGCAATCGACCACATCAGGAGCTCCCTGGACAAACTTGAACAATTATCCCCCGACTCCCCCGATTTCATTCTGGGAGATTTAAATTACTGCAATCCCAATAAATCCCTGAAAGTTTCTGAACAGTACATCACATGCTCCGCCCGCCTGGGGAAGACACTGGACAAATGCTAAAATTCTGTTTCTGATGCCTTGAGAGCTGTCGCCCTCCCCCCAGAGGCTCTGCTGACCACCTCACCGTCCTGCTTGTCCCTGCTTACACCCCAGTCTTTAGGAAAACAAAGAAGGTGACCAAGATCACAAGACAATGGACCAGTGAGAGCAGAGTCACTCTCCAGGGATGTTTCAAGTCCACCAACTGGAGCACTCTCCGTTCCTCCCCTGAGGACCTCAATGAACAGGTGGAGGTGGTCTCTTCATATCATCTCCACCAAGACTGTCTCCATCTTCCCAAATAATAAACTCTGGGTCACCAAAGAACTGAAGTTCATCATTAAAAAGAAGAAACGGCTCTTCTTCTCGGGGACAGAGTTGGAGAAGAAGGAGGTCAACAAAGAGGTCAAGAGGGCCATAAAGATGGCCAGGCTCAGCTAGAAGAACAGAGTGGAGGAGAAGTCTTCTCAGGGAAACCTCCGTCCAGCCCGCCAGGGTCTCAAGAGAATGTCTGCTGTGAGCACAACCACCAACAGCAACTGTGTTCACATCCCTGGCAGCACCTCAACATCTCTCCCCAACGACCTGAACTCCTTCTACTACAGATTCCAGACCAACAACTCCACCCAGGCAGTGACCATCAGATTGAACCTCACACCTGAAGGCCCCCCCATCACCCTCCCCACCATGGACGTTGTAAGAGCCCTGAAGAGGTCTGAGGCCAACAGCACACCTGGAGCTGATCACATCAGTGGCCGTGTCCTCAGACACTGTGCTGACCAGTTAGGGAGTGTTTTCCAGAACCTGTTCCAGACCTCCATCAGCACTGGAATGGCCCCCTGGTGCTGGAATCACTCCACCATCACCCCAATTCCTAAGAGGAACCCCCCCATGACTCTGAATGACCTCCGCCCGGTGGCGCTCTCCTCCCAGGTGATGAAAGCCATGGAGAGGCTTGTCAAACAGCACATCCTCACCCTGACCAACCCACAGCTTGACCAGCTCCAATCCGCTTACCGAAGACACAGAGGTGATGATGATGCCAAAGCCTTCATCATTGATACCATCCAGAAACACTGGGAGCTTCCCGACACATCTGCCAGACTCCTGTTTGCTGACTTCTCCTCCGCCTTTAACACTCTGCAACCCCACATCCTTGCAGAGAGACTCCAGAGCTTCAACATGTGCAGGCAGCTCTTCCTCTGGATCTTGGACTTTCTAACAGAACCCAGCAGGTCTGGATTAACAATAAGCTGTGTGACGTCCTCACTCCGTCCACAGACTCCCCTCAGGGTGGGTGCTTTCTCCTCTGCTCTTCATCTCGTACACTGACCAATGGTCACCTGCTGAAGTTTGCTGACGACCCAGTTCTCCTGTCCCTCCTCTCCGGTTCCCCCTGCATCACGGACCCACTCTGCAGCAGTTTGTAGAGCAGTGTGACTCCTCCCCTCTGGAGCTGAATGTCAGCAGAACCAAGGAGATGGTGGTGGCCTTCTCCAGCAGCTGCAGGGACCTGGCAGCGGCTGTGACCACCATGATCCACGGTTCAGCGGTGGAGACTGTTGAGGAATACAGATACCAGGGTACCACCTTTGACAACCACCTGAGGTTCTCCTCCAACACTGAGCGGACCCTGAGGAGGTGCCACCAAAGGATGGACCTACTCAGAAAACTGAACTCTTTTTCTGTCAGCAAGAACAACCTACTGACATTCTACTACACATTCATTGAAAGTATCTTGTCTTTCTGCCTGTGCTGCTGGTACCACTGCATCACCCTCCAGGACAGGAACCGCCTGCACAACATTGTAAAGGTGTGTTCAAAGATGATTGGACTTCCTGCTCTCCACCTGAGCGCTGTGTACGAGCAGCAGACATGCAGCCTGTCACCTCGCCTCCTCAGTGACACCACACATGCTCTGTCCTCTGCCTTTGAGCTGCTCTCATCAGGTTGCAGGTTCCACTGTCCGGCCTGCAAGAGGCAGAGAAGGAGAACAACTTCTGTCCCCAATGCGGTTCTCCTGCTGAACTGGAAGGGGGTCACAACTACCTGCAATTCTTTAGTGCAATATTGTTCATGTGCATTAACCTCTCTGACCTGTGCAACATTACAATCTGCTGCTATTAAGACACTGGCTTTCTTTTTTTATTTAATTAACTTATTTATTTATTCTCTCTCTTGCCTTTTATGTACCGCTCTTTGCCCACTGGTCAAGTGCAGAGCAGGTCTAGGACGAAGCTGTACATAAAAGTAAGAGGCCAATAAATACAACAATTGTTCATCTCAGAAACTGAGTTCCATGTCCTGCTTTCCTCCAGCTGAAAGGTGATGGAGTTCACCCTGAAGCAGCTGGTTGGTCTCCCCTGCGTCTTCTGACCACGGTCTGGAGACCGGAGCGGGAAGGGTTAACACTTTGTTATAAGCTGAGAACTAATATTTAACAAAAGTGCTTTCAATAAAACTTTGTCAGAAACTGCAGGTTTCCTCTACATGCATTGAGGAGTGGTGCCCCCCTATATATATATATTTTATTTTATTTTAATTTATTTTTTTTCAGCAGTGAGAGGCACAGCAGAGAAACCGATGAGAAACAGAGAGCACATATACACAGTACAATAATGTAGGTAAGTTCAAGGTGCTTCAACAGAGAAGTAATTCTGCTATGTTATCGTTAAACCCCCTTCCACTAGCTAGTAAAGTCAATACATTACTTATTTAAACAAGAAGAGATTTTTGATAACTGATATAACTTTGGATTTAATGGACAACTACGTGTTTTTCTCGGGAATGAAGATTCAGAATAGAATCTAATACAATAATAATAATAAAATTATTTAAGAAACAATGTTATTCAGAGTGACTGAACCACACCGAGACGTCACTCATGATTCATAAAGCAAACGCACTTTTACCATGAGCATGCAGTTTAATTATGAGCATGCACTTTTATTACTATGAGCATGCACTTTTACCATGAGCATGCACCTTAACCATGAGCACGCACTTTTACCATGAGCATGCACTTTAACCATGAGCATGCACTTTTACCATGAGCACGCACCTTTACAATTAGCATGCACTTTTACCATGAGCACGCACCTTTACAATTAGCATGCACTTTTACCATGAGCACGCACTTTTACTACGAGCATGCACTTTTACCACGAGCACACACCTTTAACATGAGCATGCACTTTTACCATGAGCACGCACTTTTACTACGAGCATGCACTTTTACCACGAGCACACACTTTTACCATGAGCACGCACTTTTACCATTAGCATGCACTTTAACCATGAGCACGCACTTTTACCATGAGCATGCACTTTAACCATGAGCACGCACTTTTACCATGAGCATGCACTTTTACCATTAGCATGCACTTTTACCATGAGCATGCACTTTAACCATGAGCACGCACTTTTACCATGAGCATGCACTTTTACCATGAGCATGCACTTCAGGTGGCGCTCTGCAGGATCTTAGTAAAACAATGTTATTTAGTTGTTTCACTTGAAAAGCGTTCTGCACCTCTTGTGTGGGAGAAGGTAAAGAGAACAATTGGAATATTTATGGTCCCAGAGCCTCCGACTGAGGGGCATGAATGGGGAAGGGTTAGGATTTACAGAGCGGGATACATATTGCTCCATGAAAAGGGGCCGATTTGTCAAACCGATACAATGCAGAGAGGATTCCTCTGTTCTGCAGTGAACAAAGCCGTTGTTGTCTTGTGTTCCTTTTGTTTCTTCTTGATGGGGTTATCAATTACAGACAACAGGGGAGCAGATGGGTGGGGAGTGTGGGTGACAAGGGTAAAAGAGCTATTTGGATTTCTAGAGCCACACTGCAGGCTTTCAATAACAGGATTAATGTAGCCCCCGGTGCTGCTGTTCTGGTTGGAAAAGGATCAATCGGAAAAAGGCGAGAGCGTAATAAAAGGATTATAGATTAGCAATTAGATGTCTTCTGACTGGAGGTTAGAAAGCACTCTCACACTGAATTCAGGTCTTAAGGTGAGGCGTGTGCTTGGCTTCCACTCTGGTCCACTGGCACACACTTCCTGTCTTCTACTTCAGCTTCCTGCTCGGCGCCGGGACAGTCCCCGCGTCAAAGCTGACTGTCTTCTGTCCACAAACCTGCCGTGGATATTTTATCTCCTCTCTTCAGTGCTCCTCGCTGTGTCCTGCTCTTTTGGGGTTTTTACCCACAACCATTTGGGTTCTGGCCCCCGGCCAGCTCAGTTGGTAGAGCATGAGACTCGCAATGTCAAGGTAGAGGGTTCATGTCCCACGCCAGGCGCCATGTTGTGTGTGTGTGTGTGTGTGTGTGTGTGTGTGTGTGTGTGTGTGTGTGTGTGTGTGTGTGTGTGTGTGTGTGTGTGTGTGTGTGGATATTACAGTATATTATTGCCACTTTGTTCATATAATTTTACAACTTCGGACCTGCACTCTAACAAAACCCAGACTGATGTTAGATGTTTATTAATTAATTTATGTTTTTATTATTTTGTTGATCTTGGAGAGAAACTGTTTCACGCAAAGCTAAAAGGACCTTATCAAAATAGTTTGGGAATTTAAATATAGTCTCTGTGTTGAGTCGACATTAATTTCATGATTTTCCCTCAATAAATATCCATTACAAGTTTCAGTCTTCAGTAGAAAAACAATGTGATTAATGATAATTAATTACACAAATTTGTGCAATTAATTAGTTAATCTTTTTTAATCTAATCGAATCAAATTTTCTATCTATCTATCTATCTATCTATCTATCTATCTATCTATCTATCTATCTATAGATATAGATATATATATATATATCTCGCTGCTCCCCCCTGCTTCTGCCAGAGGGCGCAGCGCCCTCTATTGGCCAGCCGCCACTGCTCATTGGCACAAATGTCAAAATGGCTCCAACGACTAAAGCAGCTAAAAAAAGCTAGAATAACCAAATCAATAAAACCATCAAAATGGCGAATGGCTGAAACTGCTGAAACATCTCACATGGCTACAACAGAGAAACTTGCTGAAAAGCTCCGATGAAAAGAATAAAACAGCTGAAATAGTTCAGAGGAGCTCAAACTCAAAGTGTTTGTAGCAGCTGCTAAACAGCCTGAAACTCTAAAATGGCAAAAAGACGTTGAAAGTCCAAACTAGTAAAACTGTTAAAATGACTATTACAGACAAAGTTCAAGAAGCTGTAACAGTTAAAATGGCTAATACGGCTAAAACAACTAAAATAGCTACATAATGGAAATAACAATGCTAACTTTTTTAAATAGTCTGAATAATAAAGAAAAAAATGCTTTTATTTTTTTTTTATCATATTTGTAGCGGCAGGGTTTCAGCTGTCAAACTTTATTTCTTTATAACCTCTTTAGAACTTTCTAATTGTTTTCCGGAATCAATTTTTTTTTCTCAGTTAAAATCCTACTTTGATGAACAAATCTCTCCAAAACAGTGACGTGTCCGTGTTTTTGTGATAATGAACCATATCAGCATGTGGTGAGTTTGATAAAACAAAACAGGCTAAACACAAGGCGCCGCAATCTGCTTCATCCAGTAAAGAACATCTCCAGACGTGTCTGTGTGGCACGTTGGTATTCTACACAATGTGTGGAATGCATTTCCCTGCTCTCAGCTGATTGAGCACCGGCCATGGATTGGTCATTCATGTTGGCTGCGGCTGGGTAAACCCTGTATTTCCCGCTTCATTTGGCGTCTCTCCAGCTGCGGATCGGCGGGGCCTCGCACACGGAGAAAACAAATAAATAAAAAAGAAATATCCTTCAAGAAGTGACCCGGGACAGGCTCGGCGCCGCATCAGGTGCGCCTCCATCGTCTGTTATGTCAAGGTGACTGCAGGGTCAGAGCTCCATCCCGGAGAACAGGGGAGATTTCTACTGCCTCGCTTACATCAAATACAATTCACAGGACGAGACATCATGTGTTGTATTATTAAATAAGAGGCTGGCGGAGGAAAGTCGCTGAGGTCACTGCAACTTTGTTCTTTGGTCGAGTTCGAAATACTCGTTCTGATGGGAAAGTATATGGAACAGAGCAAGGGACAAATATGTAGACCACGAGTATCTCCATTAAAAAAAAGATTCATATAACTTATAACCATAATACATTGTTTTTAACAAAGTTACCAATTTAAACGCGTCATAACTACTTTGGTACATCGGACATTCAACTGAATACTTACAAGCTTCAATACTTCTTCTTAACATAATTATCACAGGTAATATCACATAACATCACAGATTATTTGTTCACATAACATCACAGATTATTTGATCTATTCTGAACATGAAAATAACCTCAAAGTGAAATCTGGGTTTGAATTTCCACTCATTTTTAACTAGAGTGACTTTAAGAAGTAAAAGACAACAAATAGTACAATTGATGATTTTACTTTTACATTTTCGGGGAGGGCAAAGTAAATAAACACACACACACACACACACACACACACACACACACACACACACACACACACACACACACACACACACACACACACACACACACACACACACACACACACACACACACATCCCATAACTCCTGGGATGGATAGAAATTGAATTAAATTTGACTTAAGTTAAATAAATCATGCAAAATAAAAGAGGCTGGCAATATCACATGTAGGTGCTTCTCATTAACATTTTCTTCATCGTTTTATTTTCGAGTCATTAGAAATTTAAAGTTTATTTTGACCATCTTTCTGTATTTTTAGCTGAAGGCCATAATTATCTCAGGTTAGAATAAAAATAATAAAAGAATTTCAAATGTATTACTTGACAAAACAATTACATTTTCAATGATATACATTTTTTTGAGATACATCTCACTAAATATCAGTTTTTTAGTGCTTATCCATCTGTATTGGTGTCAGCAAACACGTCATATAATTAAAAAAAAATACAACACCACCACCGTAGACAATATACGTTATATTAACGTTCACTGTGAATGTCCTCCTCCCCTAATCTCACTATGTCTGCACTGCTTGTTTTTCCTCTTGTTCACTGCTCAACTGCGTTGCACCAATGTCATCAATTCAAATTGCTGGTATTGTGTAAACTCCATGTGGCAATAAACCCGTCTGATCCTGAACAATGATGAGTCGTCATGAATAAAGTGTTCAGCAGCAGAGTTTGGATACTGGAGAGGGATCAGTGTGGTTTAGCACTACGAGATAAAGGAACTGATCTTTCACTTTGTTTGATTAATCAAAAAATGAAATCAACACAAGTTTTGTTTCTTTTAGGTTCGTGGACAAAACAAGCAACTCATTAAAACGAGGCACCATCAGTAAATACATTAGACAGGCAAACAAAACATTAGGAAAATGTGATATGTTTACACTGGTATTTTGGTATATGCAATGATATATATATATATATATATATGTATATGTATATATATATATATATATATATATATATATATATATATATATATATATATATATATATATATATATATATATATATATATATATAGTGCTGTCAAATGACTAAAAAAGATTAACTAATTAATTGCACAAGTTTCTGTAATTAATTATCATTAATCACATTGTTTTTCTACTGAAGACTGAAACGTATATATATATATATATATATATATATATATATATATATATATATATATATATATATATATATATATATGTGTGTGTGTGTATGTATATATATAAATATATATATAATGTGTTTTTGAATTTTATCAGTCACTGAAACAACTCTCACCAAAACATTTTGACCACCTGTTTAAAATTGTGTCGGTCTTCTTTTTTTTTTTTCCTGCCAAAGGAGCACTCTTTCATCGTTTCAACGAGCCGCGTGTTTGAGACTGATCACATTATTCATCATTTCAAAAGGCAATCATGCTTCAACACCCGAAGCAAAACGGCAGTGCTAAATGCTCAGCGCTGCTTTCTTAACCACGTCCTACACATGCAGCATTAACATCAACGTCCACAGTGTTTATTATGACGAACCGAATAAAGACAGATATTCACCCGTACATTTGAAGGAAACATCAGATATTTCCTTTATATCCACCAGTAGGTGGAATTGTAAATAACATATGCTTGAAAATGCCGTACAATAATGTGTATATAATGTAAAGAGACATTAAGGTTCATGTGGGGCTGATGGATGGGTTTGCTCATTAGTGCTGTTTAATTCCAGGCAGGAGATTCAAATCAACATTACTTTTCAAGTAAGTAAGAAATTGAACCCCACATGTTTCGTATTTGGAGCTAAAACTAACCAAACCTACTGTAAAATATAACGTGTGGTACTTAGAGACATGATGTGAGCCGTAGACACGTCAGTCTCAAACAAATGGCTCCGGGTCTAAATAAAGTTGGCCTGTCAGACCAGAAAACAACTGAGAGGTGTTTTTCTCAAGAAATGTTCAAATAGCTTCCTGGGATTCAGGAGTCAGTAAGAGTAGCAGACACAGAAGAAGAACAAGCCTGGAGCTCAGTGGACGTGAGCTCCGTTGTTTTGGTATCTTCAGCATCGAACATGGACAGCAGCTGCAAAATGCCTCAAATAAAGAACTTTACTTTGTGAGTTTTACTGGAGTTTTGCACCAGAAGGCATGTTTGGATTGGCAGAATTATAAAATTGTAATAAATTAGCTGGGTTTTCTAAATAATACCCTTTGTGTAATCAGTCAAAAGAAAACATTTGGAGTCGACCAACATTTTGTGTGAGAAGGTTTTATATGCTGTCAACTTATTGTCCTGCTGGTCCATGAGATAATGGTCCTCCACTGGCTTGTCTTCCTTCCAGTGGTGCTTCCTGGTGCCTCGTGTTTCACAGGGAAGTGACCAATATGCACCAAGCCATGTACATCATATAAACGAAGCGTCCATCACACCAGGCCGTCTTTTCCCATAAATCTGTGGTCCAATGCTGATCTCCACAGACTAACTAGCGACGGTGAACCTTGGTGGTCCATGACCCTGTTCATCATTTGGACTGAGGAGATTTGAAGTTGGTTGTGATCATGTGACTTCATCTACTGTGCCCTTGATTCTTCATCACTCAGTTCCATCTACAGTTCATTTCCAGTGAGAATGTGGCAGTACTACCATGTTTTTAGTGTTGGACCTCAGGTTGTTAAGACTTTGTGACTGATCATCTCCTAGATTGTTTATTTCTTTTAATTATCTTAATTATTTGCTGTGAGGTTCCTGTGCTTGATAAATTCCACTTTCATGTGGACGTCCATTGCGACCGTAAACAAACCAACATACAAGCAAAACTATTTCCAGCAAACTGCCATGTAAACAGAGTCTAAATGGTAACTGGAGTCCACTTATAAAACACTTTGTCTGCTGATCAAACAGTCACCACAGGGCTTTACAAAGTCACATTCACACACCGATGGAGGCGGGTGCCAAACAAGGCAGATTCAGTGCCTTGCTCAAGGACACCTCGGCACATGGACAGGTGGGAGCCCAAACCTGCTGGTAGCCCACTGGTAGTGTCCATCTTAGTATATCAGCTGCAAACTGCCAGTAGAATCTATTGTCTGACCATACAACTTTGCACGCTTTCTGCAGGATCGCCATGGATGAAGCTCGCCTGGCGAACAGTGTTTAGCTCCATACGACTTCCTTTCACATCCACCAAACACCCAGACAGAGAAATCCATATGTGGCATACGGAGACTTGTTAATGTAAAATGTGGAATGCATTCACCATTTCTAGATTCATAATGGTAACCTTTAGGTTTGTCTTATTCACAAAAGATTGAACACTGATAAGGAAATAAAGTGAAAATGTGGAACTGAGACATTATTGAGATTTGTGGAGGTAGAAATCACTTTTTCCTCAGGTTTCTTTCCCCAGCATGCCTTTGTGACTAAAAAGGAGAATTGAGGCAGGAACTGGACTGTGTCTAATCTCCATTGATTTTCGGCCTAACTTGCCCTGCGTCCTGGTATTGGTGTAAATTTGCAGTGTAGGAATGTCTAGAAACAAATGGACTCTTTCATTGGTTGTGACAGCTGTGCGGGATTTGACAGACAGGAACTAATTTTTCCATCATACGCAAATAAAAACAAAAGAAGGAGGGCGAATAAAAGGCTTATTAGAGGCAGGTGTTGAGACCACCCTATAAATGCAAATATCAGAGAGCCAGCCTCTTCTCCATTGGGAGCGGCCTACTGGCCTTTATTATCTGTAGTGAGAAGAAAACACATTATTCTACATACTTTATCAATGTCTTTTATTAGTTTGTGATTAAATGAAAATTAATTCACAGTAAACTAATGTCAAATAGGTTTTATATGCAGGAGTTGTTTGAGTTGAGTTAAGCTGAGAATTTAACACTTTTTAGTCGCCACAGCCTCTCAATGCAGTGTTTAGTCACATGACACACAAATCTATTTATCTATGAAACCAGACAATAATAACCAACGTTCTAAACTAGAAGCCGTCTTGAAGACATAAAGGTTGGATGAGCCGTAATTTCCTCCTTCTGAACTCGGATAAACTGAAATTATTATATTTGGCCCAAAACATGTGAGAGAGAAATGATCTAAAGATCTAGTAACACTAGATGGTATTACTTTGTCCTCCAGTACCACTGTGAGGAACCTGGGAGTTCTTTTGGACCAGGATTTATCCTTCAACTCCCACATTAAACAAATTTCCAGGACTTCCTTTTTTCACCTCCGTAATATTTCCAACATTAGAAACATGCTGACTCAGTGATGCTGAAAAAGTAATCCATCATTAGTTACTTCCAGAGTAACTATTGTAACTCCCTATTATCAGGGTGAAACAATAACTGCTTCAAAAGTCTTCAACTGATTCAAAATGCTGCAGCCAGAGTCCTGACAAGAACCAGCACCAGAGATCACCTCACTCCAATACTAACCTCGCTTCATTGGCTCCCTGTTCAATCTAGAAGAGAATTTAAAATCCTCCTTCTAACTTCTAAAGCTCTTAACAACCAGGTTCCATCATATCTTAAAGAACTGCTAGTCCCAGGCCCAGTTTCAGTTAGGGAGGCTGAAACAGGCTCTACTTTTAAGGTTTTAAAGCTAACTGTAGCTTTAGTAAATAGAAAAATTTACTAAAGCTACACAAATATAATCCAACATATACATATTGTGGTTGGTCCAGCTGCACAGCCCAGGCCTCGTGGCCTCGCCTCCGCCTCTGCGTGTGTGTTTGTTACAGTGTGTTGATTGACAGGAGGTATCCTCACTGACTTCCTCCACCTCCTATGTGGAGCACTCTGATTGGAGGATGGCTGCTGATTGGCTCAGCTCCGCCCACCGACTGAGACTATTTAACAGCTCCAGCAGACTGCTGGGGGCGTTGAGGCAGGAGGAGTCTGCTCAGACAACTTGGTGTGTTTGACTTGCTGTGTGATCTTTTGAACTCGCTCCACTCTAAACCTTTCCACATCTGTGTGAGTTAGACTTTGGTCCACAGGACTCATCGTCCAACAGTTTGGTGACGGTACCAGCTGTTTTGTTTTGTGTTAATTAGTGGTTTTGTTGGTTTCCACCTTGCTGCTCTTTTGTTTATTGAATGTACATGCACTCAATGATATTCTCCCACATATTTTATTGTCTGACAGTATGGGCTCAAGCAGCTCCTTCCATAACACAACACATTGGGTCTTTATACAATCAAACTCTTAAAGTCCTGGATAAAAAAACAATTAGGTGGCATCACTGTAAAGTCATCAAAAAGTATAATTTCCTGAGTTTCGAAAGTTTCATCGACCTCTGTTTTCTGAAATTAACCTTCAAATGCTTCCATAAGTCAGCACCAGAGCCACTCTCTGTTTCTAGCCAAACACAGGACAGCAGCAGAGTCACCAGGAGCTCGGTGAATAACAACTGTAAAATACCCCACCGAAAAACCACATTCGGACAAAAGGCATTCTCAATAAAAAGGTAGTCACACCTGGAATGCAATGCCAAACGAATTAAAAATGATAACAGATCCCAAACTATTCACCTCAAAGGTTAAAAACTGGCTGAAAACAAGACAAGAATGTACCCACTTATGAAATACTATGTCTACAGGGTCTGTGTTTTACTGTAGTGAAGGAGGGAGGGAGGGTGGAAATGTGTTTTACTGTAGTGAGAGAGGGAGGGAGGGAATGTGTTTTACTGTAGTGAAGGAGGGAATGAGGGAAGGAAGGAGAGAGGGAGGGAATGTGTCCTAACCCAGGGAATGAGGGAGGGAGGGAATGTGTTTTATGATAACATGTAATTGTGAATCAGATATTTACTCTGTGTATTCTGTGTATTTCTGCTTGTCTGATGTATCTTGGTGTTGTATGTACTGTTGTTTCCTCTGAAAAGCCCTTCCAGGGACGAGAGTTGCAAATTAGTGTCAAGCTATATACTCTATGTGCAACACATCAGATTTGTTCTATGTATATTACACTGTCCCTGATAAATAAATGAATTGAAATTGAAATTGAATTTGTGTGAGTTGAACTTTAGTTCGGGGCTTTCCAGAGAAGAAGCTGCCTTTTTGTTGTAATAAATCAGACATTGTAGAGTTATTGGGCATTACCTGTTTGGCCCTCTGTTGTATTACTGTGTCTTTGGGGTTCTGTTTGATTATCGTAAACCCGAGAACTACCAATAAAACCCAAAATCATGCGGTTACTGCTACACCGGCATCCTTCTCTTAGCAGAGCCGGGTCGTAACAACTGCTGTGATTTACACTGTGGCCTCAGGGCAGGAATAACATGTGAACAACTACATCATTTAATGTAGCCTGCTGCCAACTAGTCTCCGCTGCCAAAGATGTTCAAATAGCTAATCACCGCGTGTTTGAGTGTGTCACTGAGAGCAAGAGAGGATCATATGGCTGACAGTAAAAATGGCAGTAGGCAGCCATGGATATTACACTTATACATAAGCAATGTTAAAATTTCTCCTCAGCTGTATGAATCCTCTGGTTTTGTTTACAAACTCCGCTGTGTGCACATTGGTTGTTTTGTTAACTCATCCACCCCCCCCCCCCCCCCGAGAGGTCCATGCTGAGAGGGCCGAGGCTACTGTATCGTAATGACGTCACATACCTGCTGGCACCGCGGAACATAGTCGGGTCTGGGTACCACTGTTTCCAACTTGGCGACTTTGTCGCTAAATCTGTCGACTTCTCAGGTCCTGCTGGCGACTGTTTTTGTAAAAAGCGACGAGTGACAAATCTGGCGACTTTTTCTGGCGTTATTGGCGACTTTCTAGTGTGTTTGGCGCCTCTGAGGTGAAAGCAGGTTTGGTTCTGCAGTCACTGTGGTCAGCGAGCAGCAGGTCCTGCTGAGAGCCCCTCCCCCGTCCTGAGGTCAGTCTGACTGTCCCTCCGTCCCTCCTGCAGTCAGACCAGAGGACACCCTCACCACACTGCGTCCACACTGAGAAGGAACCGCGCAGGACCGCCGCTGCTTTACTGAGAGGCAAGTCAATATAATGGTTTTATAATCTGACTAAAACATCCAATCAATCACTGGATTTGACTCAGTCTGAGTCACTTCAAGTTGTTTTGAGAAGTGACGGCCTTTTTCAATGACAAAAATAAAAACTCTAGAATCAGCCGCAGAAAGGATGTTTTTTTAATTTACTTTGGCTTTTCCACGATGTTATTCCTCTTTCCTACAGCGTGCCTTACAATTACACGCTAATGTCCAATTATGCAAATTAGATGATGACGTCATTTAGCGACTTTTAGCGACTTTGAGGACAGCCAATAGCTACTTTTCTTACTGAGGAGTTGGCAACACCACTGGGTACGATTTGCTTTCGCGTCCTGTCCCGTCACATTCTCTGCAGTGGAAACGAGGCGTTGGAGCGACACATTGAATTCAGCCAATCACAGTCAGTTTTGTGAGTTTCTGCCTAGAAACAGTGAGTGGACGGTCATCCACTGCAGGTGTGTGTGTTGTCATGGAGACGAGGTGCAGGTGTGTGTGTGTGTGTGTTGTCATGGAGACGAGGTGCAGGTGTGTGTGTGTGTGTTGTCATGGAGACGAGGTGCAGGTGTGTGTGTGTATGCTGTCATGGAGACGAGATGCAGATGTATGTGTGTGTGAGTATGTGTGTTGTCATGCAGTGTATGGCGCAGTATTGAACACCATTCCATAATTATGAAGACAAATTCATACAATTTTGAAACAAAGAATGAATGAATGAATGATTTTTTTTTTCTCGAACATGTAAAAACAGAAGAAAGAAAAAAAACATCAAAATGAGTCAAGCTAAACAAAATAAAAATGTCATGGGAATTTGAGGAAAATATCACATTTGTGCCCGTTATTACACGGACAACTCATTAGTAGATGAAGTTCTTTGTGAAGTTAATTTGTCTCATACCTGACCTCACAACTGTTCACATGTATTTAAAGACTTAAACAACATAGTTTTAAGGGTTGAGGTGTGTGTGTGTGTGTGTGTGTGTGTGTGTGTGTGTGTGTGTGTGTGTGTGTGTGTGTGTGTGTGTGTGTGTGTGTTTTAGCATGTACTGTACATATATGTCTTTGTTGGTGTGTCCTTGAGAGAGATCTCTGTCTTTAAAAAGCAGCGCTCCATCACAATTATACCCCCTGATTAGAGGGCGATCAAATGAAAATAATATGTAACTGAGTATCCTCTTGACATTGTGTCATGGAGCTCCACCGTCTATCTGTGCACAGCAGCATCTTTGTGTACGGCGCTCCATCTTTCCCACCAGCAGCATGTATTAGCTTGATCACATTATTCATAATTTCAAAAGGCAATCATGCTTGAACGTCCTCAACAGAACCATTAGTCTGCGCCGCAGTGCTCCACGCTCAGCACTGGTCTCCTGACCAGACTCCACACATGTAATACTTCTGTGGATGTCCATAAGATTCATTGGACAAATTGAATATAACAATGTGAACATTGCACCTATATTTGTGCATGAATTTAAGATAATTACTTAAGGCCATTTTCATCTCAGAACTATCTCCATAGGTTGACCTCTCCAGATGTTTTCAGTATGTAATGACAGTATTTAATGTAATTTAAAAAAAATAGATGAAATCGTGTGTATCATATACAGTATTTTAAATTGAGATCAGAAGTCCTGGTTTAGAAGAGGGTGGAGTTGATGGGTGGGTTGTGTCCTGTCAAACCAGGATGACAAGGATGTTTAAAGCAGAGGCCTTTCGCTCAGAGAGTCCTGTCCCACCGCCACTGCCATTCTCTTATTGTGAAAGAGATTTGCATTAGCATTGTGCTAATTATCATTTTACTTCATATGCTCTATTCTGCTGCGTATCTGTTTCTTTACAGAGAAAAGCCTTGAGCTTCCTCCAATCAGAACATTTAGTGAAGTGGTTCTGATCACCATGAAGCAAAGATGTTTTTGCACATCCTTTCAAAGGTAACAGGGTTTCACTCTTATTTTGAAACTATGGGGTATGTTCTGAACAGTTAAATGCTTGTTATGCTGGGAAGGCAGCCCACTGCATATCGGAACCTTCCGCCATGGAAGGACCACATGACACACAAAACCCTCTTCACTCCTGGTTGCCAACTTCCAAATATTAAACTAAACTAAACTAGATGAACTAACTAACTACACCAACTAAGCAACAAAAACAACACAATCATTACCAACATTAAGAAGCCTAATATAACCACAAATAAAGACATTTGAAACACCGCCAAGCCAACTCCCATAATGCATTGCAGCGATCAGCTCCATGACGCTACAATATGTTTCTGCTGGTAAAGTGTTAATCTGACAGAATCAAGATGGTAAAACTCCATTAAAGAAACTTGAACAATGATTCTAGATCTCCAGACTCTCCCAACAAGATCAATCTCATGACCTGGCAGAGCGTCTGTTGTTCACGTTGGAAACTCAGAAACAGAGAAAACGAAAACAACTGACAGCAGAGCGTCTGTGGTAATGAAACCACTCCTGCTGAGTGTCTGTGGTGCCGAAACCACTCCTGCAGAGCGTCTGTGGTAATGAAACCACTCCTGCAGAGCGTCTGTGGTAATGAAACCACTCCTGCTGAGCGTCTGTGGTGCTGAAACATCTCCTGCTGAGCGTCTGCTCCACAGACTGAGATGAAAGTAGGAACAATGTTCTGATCTTCTGCCCCCGGCCAGCTCAGTAGGTAGAGCATGAGACTCTCACTCTCAAGGTAGAGGGTTCATGTCCCACGCCGGGCGCCACCTTCCTGTGGGCTCTCCACCTGCAGGAAGGTTCTTAATGGGTACAATGTGATCTGGGTGACGGTGCTCAGACTGACACCACCACCACCCGGAAACAGATAAGCAGGAGAGGATGGATGGATGTTCTGATCTTTACTGGAGGTCTGTAGCTCAGGTGTTGGTCTCCCATCTTTTAAATGCTGCTGTTTGTCCTCTAAAGAAAGTAGTGAAAATGTCTTTATCGTCTCTAGCGCTGCCATCCTGCCTGTTAACCCGCCAACTAGCTAGAGAGCGTAGCAGCGCTGTATCAATTCACTAATGCACTGTGAACGTACTGTACTGGTCTCACCAGCGGATGGGTTAACCAGTCTGTGCTTCAGTAAAGTGTTCAAGTCCCGGCTTCCACTGGATTTATTGAACTCTGTGTTTAACTGACTGGTTAACCGATCCGCTGGTGAGACCAGTACATTTACCTTTAGCATTTAGCGTAGCACGGTTACGTCCAAAGGCAGCGTAGCGATCTGCCTTCTTACGTAAATAATTTTCACATTGGGGAACTGACTGCACATGAGCAAACATCCAGACACTGGATATGACCGGCAAAGGCAGAGCAGCTGTGTGACTTCAGGAGAGGGGTGTGGCCTTCAGGAGAGGGTGTGGCCTTCAGGAGAGGGGTGTGACCTTCAGCAGAAGGCGTGGCCTTCAAGAGAAGGCGTGGCCTTCAGGAGAGGGTGTGGCCTTCAAGAGAAGGCGTGGCCTTTTGGAGGGGGTGTGGCCTTTGGGAAAGGGTGTGGTTTCCGGGAGAGAGTGTGGCCTTCAGGAGAGGGTGTGGCCTTCAAGAGAAGGCGTGGCCTTTAGGAAAGGGTGTGGTTTCCGGGAGAGAGTGTGGCCTTCGAGAGAAGGCGTTGCCTTCAGGAGGGGGTGTGGCCTTCGGGAGAGGGTGTGGCTTTCGGGAGAGGATGTGGACTTCACTGTAAGACAAGAGCAGGAGTGAGTGACTTGTGCAGCTTCTCTGCCATACCAGGAGATGGCGGTGTTGAGTCATTTGGCTATGGAAAGCGCAACATGCTGACACTTTCAAACCTACAGGTACTGTAAGCTACCAGAAATTGAAAAATAAATTATAATTATATTATAATTAAAACACGTAATCAAAATTAATACTTCATTCATTTCAATTCAGCCTTCGGCACCGCGTACCCTGCCTACCCTGACAGCACGTCACTGGTCATGAGGATTATTGAATTTAATATACTTCCTGTTGTAGTTCCTTCATGCAAGTCTTCTTTGGGACTCTACCACCTCCTCATGGGCTTTCTCTAAAGAACAAAGGTTAAAGGTTGCTTAACTGGATCATGTATTTAGTTGAGTCTATTTCCTCATTATATTGCACCTTTCATGAGTGTCATTAATGTCCATAAAGGCTGATTCTGAGAAGATATTACTGATGAAATCAACTTGTCCTTCTGCTAGTTTGACTCTCAAAAACACAATAGCCACATCAATGGCAGATTTTGTCCAGATTTAACCTCTTTAAGAAATGATGAGGATGATGATGATGATGATGCCCCCCCCCCCCCCCCCCCCCCCAAAAAAAAAAGAATGAAAATGGCGTGTCCTTTTAAATAGTAAAACGTGTAGAAAGAGCTGAGCGGGTTTCCTGCTGAGCAGCCTGAGAGCAGAGTCAGTCAAAGGCAAAGGGTGTCAGTCTGCAGCTGGTGTGCAGGACAAGAGCTCCTGTAACAGCGCCGGTAAGAATGCCTATCTTAAATAGGATCTTCATCAGTCAGATGGAAGGCTTTAGTGCACCAAGGGTCTCGGGAATCTCCAGGAGAGGAGAGAGATACGTATCAGCAGAGAATTAATATCCACTCGGCTTTCTCCGGCTGACAGCCTGATCACACAGCAGACAGCAGCTTGTGCTTCATATGGATCTGTCACCGTGCAAAGCTCTGCACTGAAAACAGAGCTCAGGGAGCAACTTTCATATTATATGGAATCTGGAGAGGGAAAACCTGGCATAAATACTGATCCACCAGGACCGCATAATGGCTGCTGGGTACAAGGATAACTGCTGGGTACCAGGGTACCAGGATGACTGCTGGGTACAAAGGTACCAGGATGACTGCTGGGTACCAGGATGACTGCTGGGTACAAGGATAACTGCTTGGTACCAGATTACCAGGATGGCTGCTGGGTACAAGGATAACTGCTGGGTACAAAGGTACCAGGATGACTGCTGGGTACCAGGTTACCAGGATGACTGCTTGGTACCAGGATGACTGCTGGGTACCAGGATAACTGCTGGGTACCAGGGTACCAGGATGACTGCTGGATACAAGAATAACTGCTGGGTACCAGGGTACCAGGATGACTGCTGGGTACAAGAATAACTGCTCGGTACCAGGTTACCAGGATGACTGCTTGGTACCAGGATGACTGCTGGGTACCAGGATAACTGCTGGGTACAAGGATAACTGCTCGGTACCAGGCTACCAGGAAGTCTGCTGGGTACCAGGGTACCAGGATGACTGCTGGGTACAAGGATAACTGCTGGGTACAAGAATAACTGCTGGGTACAATGATAACTGCTGGGTACCAGGATGACTGCTGGGTACAAGGATAATTGCTGGGTACAAGGATAACTGCTGGGTACCAGGGTACCAGGATGACTGCTGGGTACAAGAATAACTGCTGGGTACCAGGGTACCAGGATGACTGCTGGGTACAAGAATAACTGCTCGGTACCAGGTTACCAGGATGACTGCTGGGTACCAGGGTACCAGGATGACTGCTGGATACCAGGGTACCAGGATGACTGCTGGGTACAAGGATAACTGCTCGGTACCAGGCTACCAGGAAGTCTGCTGGGTACCAGGGTACCAGGATGACTGCTGGGTACAAGGATAACTGCTGGGTACAAGAATAACTGCTGGGTACAATGATAACTGCTGGGTACCAGGATGACTGCTGGGTACCAGGATGACTGCTGGGTACAAGGATAATTGCTGGGTACAAGGATAACTGCTGGGTACCAGGATGACTGCTGGGTACAAGGATAATTGCTGGGTACAAGGATAACTGCTGGGTACCAGGCACTTCTGTCTGAACCCCAGGATAACAATCTGGATCCGAGCACACCTGCTTGCAACTATTTATTTTCCAAGGCGTTGATGGAAACTTATTTTAATGAAAAATTAAAATTCTGTCCAGCATTTTTATCTCTTCAGTACATTATTGTTATTACCCAGGGTTTCAGTGGGAAGTGTGAAGAGTCCCATATTCGAAGTGTGGCGCTCCTAAGGGTATAAATTATTGAGTAATTGGAACACTGCAAATATGTGAAATGATTCAGGGGGAAATTTCTGAGGTGATTACACTCAATGAGTTCAAAGCACTTATCTCAGGACCATTAAAACAGGCATTACAGCTCAGCAGATGACACCACAAGGTGTTTAAAAAATGCACATGGGGACATAATTGGAGGATGGCGGCAAGGTGTGTGTGTGTGTGTGTGTGTGTGTGTGTGTGTGTGTGTGTGTGTGTGTGTGTGTGTGTGTGTGTGTGATGGGGAATCAGAGAAAGTGTTGAACAACATGTTTAAAGATGTATTCAATTTCTTCACTTACTGGCTTTTCTAAAAAGCTGAGCATGAATATTTAAAGACCACCGTTCCAAAAAAGTCCCTGTGCAGTGAATCCTCGCCATCAACCGCCAGGTCCAGCTCCAAGTCGTGACATCTTTCACGAACAATCTTTCAAAACGAAAAACTGCACGTGGTATGGGCTGTTCACATTTATTTTCATAGTTTTTAATTTGATCACAACGGTAAAGGTCAGGTGATCTGTCCTGGTTTATGTCATTTGGACCAAGAGCTGACTTAGAAACGGGGGTCGGTGATTGAAGAGTCTTTCCTTATTTTAGAGTTGTAGCAAACTGAAGCTGGTGGAGAATGAGTGGAGGCCAGGGAGCTGGAGCAAAGGACAGGGTGTATCCACCAAGAAGGAGATCTCTGCAGGGCGGAGAAGCTCCAGAGCGAAGAGGATCCAAGCAGAGGACACAAGGATCAGCACAAACAGCTCACACACATTTACCAATTCTTTCTATTGGTCTAAGCCGGACAGGAAGTATACCACACAGGTAAACGGACAATCTGGGGATGAGTGGAGGAAGAGCCAGAGGCTTTGTAGTAGTGGTGATGATGATGATGATGATGATGATGATGATGATGATGATGATGATGATGATGATGATGATGATGATGATGGTCTCAGGTCTTCAGCTCAGCTTGAGCAAACCAGTCTCAGTCCAAAGTTTATAATACCTGAGTTTGTCCTCAGCTAAAGAACGCAGTCATTTCAAAAAATTGCTGAAAAAAAAGGTCCCAAAATGTAACGTGGGTTTGTTTCATCTGCCTGTTCTTTTCTGCCGGTAGAGTCCAGGTCATGTGACTGCCGAGTAACTCCCAACATGAAGACAAAATATCTATTTTCGTTGGAAATGACTATATTTCAAGATAAATTGTCACATTAGTCTTATTTTGACAGCTTTTTAGTGGGTTGCCAGTATGTCTGCTGCCCAGACAGGACAAGGCAATGTCCAATTAAGAACATAAATGAAGTGTCATATATGAGGCCTAAATCTGATCAAGTAACAATTTGATCAGATTTGCTCCAAATACGCTGAGATTTCTGGAATGGATTCACATCTCTGCCAGAAACTAAAATTTTTAAATTTGGACCCCCCCTCCTCCATCACTTCTTATAGTCTACTTGATTAATTTAGCTCGATTCACTGATTATTGGTTCATGATCATAGTAGTAAGACTTTACAACACTTGCGTGACGATTGCATCAGTTCCCTTGATAAAGAGGTGCAAACTGGTTCAGCCTCCAGCAGAGAAGCTGCAGATATTCAGTTGCCTCTGCATGATTTTTTTTTTTTTGGGGGGGGGGGGCTTTATCATCAAACATTACCTGTGTTGTAACGCTCCTGTGACCAATGATTTATTTCAATATTTGTCATGTTGAAATATCCAACTCCCTGGCATCACATCTAGTGCGAGCACCGTGCTAATCAGTCCACAGTGAACACAAGTAAATAAATATAAAAAGCAGCAGATCATTCTTGAGTAAAAAGTGCCTATTATGCAGAAAATTCTTAGTTGCTTGATACACAAGGTATCAGTAATATTTTCATGAGAAGCCATTTTAGCAGGATTTCTACAGGTTCTGAATAAATCAGGTCCGATATGGGGAAGACACTGAAACACATTAATAATCAAGTGACTTTGATCCCAGAGTTACAAATGGCATGTCTGCCAATTACAGGTCGAAATACCTGGATGGACAGACGATGAAGGTATTGGTTACTAGTGTTGTTACGATACCAACACTTTGGAATCGATACCGATACCACCATGTAGGTCGATACTTTCAATACTTTTCCAAATAAAAACGGAACACACAAGATACCATTAGATCCAGTCTGTCAGTAGGACCAGTGTCTCTAAATGGTTTGTTACTATGCAGTAATCTTTATAACATTAAATGGTTAAAATAAACAATTTTCATGTTATATTCTTTTATATTATTTGTTCTGTTCTATTTATATTACTAATATTTATAATACTAATATTTATAATAGCTTAATTATTTTTCCAGAGCTATATTTTCATGGTATATAAGTTATTAGCTGTGGTTCTTTGAACTCCTTATGCAGGTCTGGGTGTTTGTCCTTCAGGAGTTTAGCAGGTTAGTAGTGTAGCAGGTTAGTAGTGTAGCAGGTTAGCAGTGTAGCAGGTTAGTAGTGTAGCAGGTTAGTAGTGTAGCAGGTTAGTAGTGTAGCGAGTTAGTAGTGTAGCAGGTTAGTAGTGTAGCAGGTTAGCAGTGTAGCAGGTTAGTAGTGTAGCTGGTTAGTAGTGTAGCAGGTTAGCAGTGTAGCAGGTTAGTAGTGTAGCAGGTTAGTAGTGTAGCAGGTTAGTAGTGTAGCAGGTTAGCAGTGTAGCAGGTTAGTAGTGTAGCAGGTTTCCACACTTTCCATTGTCCAGAACATCCAGAACAAGTGAGGAAGAGGAGCAGCCTGCCGACGCTCCCCCTCAGAGAGACTGACTCTCCTCGTGGAAACTACAACACAGTGACGCTCCGGGGCCACGGGGAAAAAGAAAGGTACCGGTACCAGCCGGGCCCAGTATAGTATCGTTTTAAAGGCGTCAGTAGTGTGATACCAATACAGTACCGGTATACTGAACAACCCTATTGGTTACTGCCCTGGCTCAGTGTCACTTTGACTACTCCTGTTCTTCTTGGTACAGCGGCGTCACAAAGAAAACAAAAGATGAACTACAAACTTGTCAGAACAAACGTTTCCATGTTGTACTAAAACTCCCTCCTCGTACACACAGTGACCACACTCACTTTAGTCACCAATAGAAAAACGTGTTGCACAGCTTAAACTAAATCATATCCACCAAGTTGTTAACAAAACATCCCCTTCTTATCTCTCCTCATTTTGTACCACTGTCAGCCACGTCCACAACATCAGAACTCCCTCAAGCCCCGGGTCACTGGCCTTCCCCACGTCACCACCAGGCTGAGTCAGCGCTCCTTCAAGTTCCCTGGAGCTGCAGTCCAACAGCTTAAACACACATTTCCAATAAAACACCAACAAACACATTTAGAAAACGAATCCGTACAAACTACTTAATTACCAAATACCTTTTAATCAATTATATTGCATAATTTATATTTCTCATTTTATTTTTAAAAAATTTTTTTTATGATTAATTGGTCTGTGATAACTTGTGTTGGGATCTATATATACATTTGTGATAAATAATTTTGTGCAATAGATTTGTATGGGAAGAACTTGTATTTACTTATTTCTTCTAAATTTATACCGTACTTTTGCACATTTTTGTGTTTTTAATTGTTCACTATAATGTCACTATTGAATATTTTTTGTGGGCTTTTTATTACATTTTTTTATGAGGACCACAACGGAAATAAGTCTTAATTATTTATGACTTTTTTTGTGTCATTCTCTAGGTTTTTTCCATGTCATCAAAATTATGAATATATTTTGTATGTTTTATTGTGTATGCACATGTAGAAAATCCAAATAAATTCATTGATTCGTTCAACAAAGCTTTTCTTTGGTTGTTGTCAAACGGCTGCAGTGTGATGGTGCTCTGAATTCCCACTAAGTGACACCAACACACTAGACCGCTCGTCATTTTGCAATTGAGTTGTACAGTTGTTCATGTTTTGCATACTAAAGCCCTAAATATCTTAGAACAGTGAGCTTTGAATTACCTGTAAACTGATGGTAACATGTAGAGAAAACATGTAAACAAACTTTTATCCTGTCGTGCACAATCCAGTCACTATCAGAGGCTGATTGGCTACAATCACATCATAGCTGTGTGCTGTAGGTGCATAAATACTATCGCAGCACGCAGATGTTTCTACTTCCCATCCGTTCAAATTTACAATGGATTAAATTCATCTTTATTTTCTGACTGACACACAGATAGTCTGAGTGAAAGTAAAAATAGTAACTGAAAAGTCTGGAGGAAGTGCTGTGTAGAGAAATGTTTGAAGTGTTTAAAACTGGTAATGAACCTTGATGTGCTCAGAAGTGACTCCTGAAATAACGCGTGTGTTTCAGTTCATTTAAGAGTTTGCCACGTTACTGTTTACTGCCAACTGTAAGGGACTGGTGACCCCATGAATCCTGCCTTCAATAGCTTCTGTCAGCTGGGCTCCAATCCAGGCATCCAAGCAGATGATAGAATAGAATAGAATACTGATACTTTATTAATCTCGGGGTGAAAGCCTTTGAAATGATCAAATAAATCAAGCAGTTCACATAAAGAAATTGGGGAAAAGAAAGTTTCTATTGCTATATGTTGTTGGTATTTTAAAACTGTAGATTTTAAATCAAATTTTCTGATGTTTGCACATCAGTCTCACTCTAAAATGATTCCAATCTCCAATTGAAATCACGAGAAAAGGTAAACAAAGACGATAAACTGACCTAGCGCACACAGCTACAACAGCTAATGGTGCTAATGGACAGCTCTAAAACAAAGCTGCAAAACATGAATTAAACTGCTCATATGACGCTATGAAACAGAAAATATGAAATGGAATGAAATTAAACTTAAGAAATTAAAATACTGAAAATAAAATTTAAATAGCAAAAATTAATTTGCTAAAAGGACTAAGTTATGAGGCACCTTTTCGCTGACAGCCGCCCCAAAGCGCTTTACGTGCTTCACCACATTCACACACCGTTCAGTGTCTTGCCCAAGGACACTTCGGCGTGTAGGCAGGCAGAGTTGAGAATCGAACCAGCCACCTTCTCATTGGGAGACGACAGCACTACCGACTGAGCTATGCCGCCAAAAACGAAAGTATAACAGCCTTAAAAAGCAAACCTTGAAAAACTGCCAAAACTTCTCAAAATAGCTCAAATCCAGATCAAAATGCTAGAACAGCAAAATATAGCCCAAATCGGAAAAAAGAAATACAATCTAGAAAAGTTATTTAAAAAAAAAAGTGAAAATAAACATCCTATATTTCTACTGCTTGAGTGTCCCTCAAAGCGCTTTGCACTGTGGGTCACACTCACCCATTCACACACACATTCACACACCAATGGAGGTGCTTAATCCAACCACTGGGGGCCGTTTAGAGTTCAGGGTCTTGCTCAAGGACACTTCGACATGTGAACAGGCAGGGATGGGAATTGATCTTGCAACCTTGTCGCAGAAAGTAAAATGACTTCAACTAATGACAAAAATGGAAAAACAGCCAAAATAATGAAACGAGCCAAAGCTGCTCACAAAGTCACTTCCCTTGAAAAGTTTGTCCTTTAAAAATCAAACCAAAATGAACATGGCAGCAAAAGCAAACTGAATGATTGCTGAGTGGATCTCTGTCTGTTGAATTGAATATACAGTGGAATCCTTACCCAATGTTTGAATCCCTCTTCTCTCTTTCTATAATCTCACCCCGACTGGAACACCTCTGAGCCTGGTTCTGCAGGTTTCTTCCTGTTAAACAGGAGATTTTTCTTCCCACAATTGCTTTTGCATTCTTCATGTGGGATTGTGGTTTTTCTCTGTAAAAGTGCCTTGAAATGACCGTTCTGTTTGGTGCTATAAAAATAAAGTTGAAATGAATTGGATTTTCTCTCATTTGTGTGGCTGTGGTCTAATATTGCGGTTCTGACAAGTTTCTAGTCTGCATAATCAGTCCTGTCACAGCAGACAACGAGGAGACCGTAAAGAATTTCCTCCGGAGTCGTCATTGTCATTGTGCAGGGCCTTGTACTTAACCCTGTCACCTGCAATTAATGTCAGTGGGAGAATGTAACCCAACTGACACTGAGTTTAACTCCATGACAGGCTGTCAGCCGCTGCACCCTCTACATCACTGAGCCTCCGGAGAGGGAACGTCCAGGTCTGAGGGACCATCTGGCTGCTCTATACCTGATAGGGAGGAGCAAAATGCACATTAACTGAAATTGTAACTGAGTCCCAATGCTTTCACAGGGTGCAGCGTCATGTTGCCGCGGCTCCTGGGAATGTCGCGTGGTTACATACCAGCATCGTCCTTGAGGTATTTACTGAACACTTTACTATTCTTATGTGTTTTAAATAGCTGTGCGTTTAAAATGTCATCATATACATTGCTCCCTGGACAATGGGAGCGTTTTCACTCAAAACCTTAGCTTCAGAGTTCAGCCACTGCCTGTCCAAGTCCTCCACGCCATGCTCGCACCAACAAATGTTTGCTCGTCTGATAATCAGCTGTGCTATGCTAGCTGTGGGAGACGGAGGGACCGGCGCTCCACCAGAGAGATGGCCACGACTCTGCATTTGATTCATCTGCATCATGTTGGTCCCATTCATTTCATGTTACTATGTGATACTCCATTTGGAGGCTCCAGTGTCGAGCAGCAGTGTCCAGCTGATTTCAGTTCAGGTGCCACATCTGACCAAATGAATCCTGCTGTAAATGAGCTTCACGGGAAACTCTACTGTTATTTTTCCAAAGAAGTGTGAGTACAATCCCAAAGAGTTTAACGCAGTTTTATCAAATCTATCTGGGAAAATTGTGAACGTCTTTGATAAAATCTTTCAGTTTTTTGCAGTTCTCCTGCCGCTGCTCATGCAGCATTATTTCTGTAGCTTTCAGCTGCATCAGGGTGGAGCTGATGCTCCAGTTGCGTCACTGATGCTAAGTTAGCTTTAGCTTCCCCTGCAGCATCTTGTTGTTCAGTTGGAGGTTTCAGTTTTAGATCTGACCCTGTGGTGGAATGGCTCTGGCCCATTTTACAATAGAATAGAATAAAACTTTATTTATATGGCACGTTTCCCCGACGTGAGTCACGAGGCGCTTTACAGGCTCTGGCCCATTTTCTCTGCTACGCCTGTAATACGAACTCTGCATCTCCCGGATCTGTGTTTGAGGTCGGCAAAATTCAGTTTCAGCTGCTTGGTTTTTCTTTCACGTTTCCACCCGTGGATTCTAGTGTAGTTAATCTCTCTTGGAAGTTGTTCATCAATGTTTCAATGTCTTCAATATGCTGGTGACAGTGGCGCTGGTGGATTTAATCTGTTTGCAATAGTTCCCTCCTCCATGCCAGTGAGTTGTCTGGATGTCAGCCCGGGTCACCACTGGCCATGCGCAGGGTCGAGTTACCTGGAGGATCAGAGGCTGGACCACCGTCTTGCCTTTCCTCTTTCTTCTGTTTGCCTCTTTCCACTTGGTTTGTGGTCATTTTGTTCATATTAGAATCCTGTCCTGGCCTTAACCCGGCGAATAAAGGGTTAGGGTTAGGACGGAGCTCTCCTGACCTTCCACCAACTCTGCCATGGCTCTGGAAGCTTCTTAACAGTGTGTAACAGAGTGTCTCATCCATGGAGTCAAACAGATCGTCTGTACTTGTTCTTGACCCACTGCTTCTGATTCAAATGCAACAGGAGTGAATCGTCAGGATCAGATAAAATCAGTCCTGCGGCAAAGGCGAGACCGTTTAGGAATCGAGGCCTAACAAATCAAGAAGCCTGTGTTTAATTCACTCATTTGATTTTTATTACTTTCAGAATAATCAGGCCATCATTCCGCCATTTCTTATTGTCATCTCTCACATCCCCTTCAGTAATTGCACGGTGCTGTGGTTTCCTTTTTTTTATTATGAAGAGAATTGTCTAAAGTCTTGATTTGGCTTATTGTTGATTTCATTAGTCCGAGCGGCTGCAGACAACACGAACTAATGAAAAGCTGAAGTGAACATACCGGCCTGTTGTAACGCTGCATTCAGGGGCTTAATGGCATTAGTGTTTTGTTTTGCAGAGGCTAACGATGCATTGTGCTCCCACCTATTTGTGCTCCGAGGCAGTGTCTCCACATTATGAGACGTTTTTAATCGGCTTTGGTCGCCTGTGTCTGCGAAAACACACTGCGTGTAATATCATCTGGGCCCAGGTACCGCTGTTGCTATAGCAATCGTAATTACAAAAGGTTCATTAACTCACAACAGTTTGCCAGTCAAAGGGGGTTCACATTAACAAAATTTACATATTGAAGAAATTAACACAATTGGTGTAAAACCAGGGTCATTAAAAATGAGAAGGAAGCGAGCAAACAGGAGAGGAAGTGGGGGAATGTGTGCGTGGAGGAGCGTAAATTCAATTTTAAAATGGAAACTCACCATTTAGCTCTTCCCCTCAGTCTGACTTGGATGTCTGACTGTTCATTTGTTCATTTGGATCCCCAAAAAACATCCGGTGAACGTTAAGCCAAGGCTTACTCACTGTGTAACGGCCTATTCAAACTCTAGCTCAGGGCTCAGCTCTTTGGTTCCTCTGCCGTGGCTCCTTGTGCTGCAGAGGAGGTGTTTTAATATTGCGGGCTTGTTGAGAGTGACGATCATCACCACCAATCAGCAGATGTGTGGAGGAACGATACTGACGAAGGTGCTTCACTTCCTCACCTCACCTCAAAAGAAGATGGAGCCTCAGAGCTACCAGACTAACCTGGCTTCACTCCGCCCCCTCAACCCTAAATGGAGGCTAAAGGGAACCAGAACACAGATGAACATGTTGCCGGTGGAACCCTGACATGAAGAATCCTCCCAAAAATCAAATGCATTTGGAAGAAGCTACAAACTGACACCAGTTTCTAGACATTCTGAGGTGCGGTTGTAGTTTACTCATATTTTCAATGTAAATGTTCGGTGAGTGCCCTGCCATCCAGCCACTCATGATAAAAAACAAAAAATTATTGAGCTTCAAAGAGTTGTTTTTGTCTTTTGAGGTGGTCATGAATGTAATAGCTTTTGATGTGGAGTCTGTGGTCCCGGTGCAGTGTGGACGCATCTCAAATAGGATTTCTACTGGAACTGTGCCACATTTATTAGATACACGCAGACGCCACCATTGATCTGAAATCCCAATTCCAGTGCTGTCTCACTACTCTTAATAGTTATGGGTAGAAGCAATACTGAGTTAAACAGCGGAACCAATGAACAGAATTATAACTGCATAATGAAAGTGAATTTCTTCCATATTATCTTTGAGGTCACCAGGGGTCTGAGAGATTCTCCAGAGGTTCATGCAGGTTCATTTGGAAATTCTCCCAAAGCCTCCTGCATATAACTGCAGTTCTGAAGTGGCTGTTAGACGGTTCTTCTGCTGCTGCTCCAGACGTCACTTATCATCCATTTGAAAAAACAGATGAGGTTTGGAGGAGTACAGTCCCACCTCCATTATCAAGTCAGTGTTGGACAGACACAGTTTCTCCGGGCCTGGGTAGAAAAAACTAGTTTGCCAGGACGATAAAAACGACGGCAACGCAGTGTGTTGTGAATCAAAGTTTTTGGTTTGTAATATTTTATAATAGAACTTGTTACACAACAGTGTGTTTATTTCTTTTTGAACTTTAATTGGATGAAAATAAGTTTGTGCATGTACCAATCCGGTGTTCGTTATAAGTCTCCTTTATATCAGAGGTCACTGACGACTGGGCTGTGGAACGGAACTGGTTCATGGATTATTTGGTACCGGGTCGCAAAGAGAGAATAAAAACTTTTATTTGAAAATGTACATTTAAATTTCTGCCATCTGCATTGAGTTTTATTTTGAAAATTGCTTAACTCTAATCAGTGCTTCTTTCCAGTGCTTAAGGCCATTATGTTTTGTTCAGATATGGTTAAACCCTCGTTAAGGACTTTCATACGCCGTCCTGCCAGGGCAAAAGATTCTGTTGCTTAAAACTGATCCTTGGTGTATAAAAAGGTTTGGGGGCTCTGCTCTATAACACCTCTGGGATAAAACCTGAGGTACCAGATAGTCAAGATAAGACTGCATTCTACACTCATTTATATATTTATTTCATTTTTCTATTCATTCATTCAACCATCCATCCATCCATCTATTTATTTATATATTTGTGGCACTTTTGTGATGCGCATCACTATTTTATGAATTGTCAATCGGTTCCTGTTTATTAAATTATTGAACTTCAGTAGTACTCCAATGTGAATGACTACATCTCGATGTGCCTGCATTGTTTATGATGATTTTACTGCATTTACTGGCTCGCTGTGGGGATTTAAATACAAACAATTGTCTGTGTTTCGCCTCACACCTTTACTTCATCACAGATCATCTTCCACATTCAGATCCATTGCTGTAACATTGTACAGTTTTTCTTGATTGATAAGACACTACATTCAATCCACTGCACACAGCCACCGACTGACTGGACGCGTTTCTCAATAACAGGACTCTGGTGGCAAAACCTTGAACACTAGTCATGGTTTGCACAGTTTCCAAAACTCTTGCACTCATTTTGCAAAACACTGAACACATCTTTTGCTCATCTGAACACACTTTTCAATCATAGCACACATTATTCATAAAGGCAGAATTCGGACTCTGTTCCAACACAGTGGTCACAAATAAAACACAACAGCTTAAAGCTGAAAACACTTTTTCCAATAAACTGCAACTATGAAACCTGCTGGAAACTGCGTCAGCTGTTCAGATGGATGTTAGAGGAGAAAGAGGTCATGGTGGAAGAGGAGGACGTGGACGTGGACAACCTAGACCACGGCCAGAACCAGAACGTGGCCCGTGCGCCTGGTCCAGAACCTGACCCGGCCCGTGCACCTGGTCCTGGACCATGACCCAGACAAAGACCAAGACAAAGACCTGGACGAAGACAAAGACCCACACAAAGAAATACAATTCCAGGTGAAATTTGTGCCACTGTCATTGATAATGTGCTGATTCAGGGAATGACGATGCAAGAAGCAGGACAAAGAGCTGAGCAGATACACAGTGGCTCTGATTTTCTGCCGCCATATTCTCCCTTTCTGAATCCTGTCAAGGAATTCCTTTCTACATGGAGGTGGAAGGTATATATTCAGCATCAGCCATATATTCAGAAAAATCTCTTGCGATCATGGTCTTGGCATGTGATGATGTTTCTGTTGAAGCATGTCAGGATGGATCAGACACACTGGTCTTTCTTTCCACGTTGCCTGAGCAGAGAAAACACAGCTTATGATGACGAGGTCCTGTGGTCTGACCAGGCTGAAAGAACTGATGCAGACGTGGTGTAAATATTTGCATACTGTACTGTGTACAATACAGTGCTGTATTTCTTTGTCTAACATTATTTTTATTTGTAATGCACAGTCAGGCACTGCAATGGCCCCCACAATCATTTATAGGATGTATTTGTATTTAAGTGGTCATTTTTTAGGACTGTTTAATTTTTTTATACTTCATGTGGAAACACAGTGAGAGAAGAGTGTTTTGTATTCAGCAGTGCAGTGTCCTACTTTTGCTTTGTGTGCTATTTTTGAAAACAAAGTTCAAATTTTGACAATAAAGTGCATTTTTGACACAAGTGTGCAGTGCTTTGCGAGTTGTGTCCTAATAAAGAAAATAGGGTGAATTGTTTTAGGAAATGTGGGCTATTTTTCAGGAACAGTGTCTTATCAATCAAGAAAAACTGTAATAGGTTTGATAACATTGTCCGCAATCATTTTTGTGCTTGACAGTCCATCCAGTCACTCGAAAGGTAAGTTAACCTTTGAAGCAGTCCTGTTTTCAGTGGATCTTATGTCATCTAACCATGCACAATCCTCATTTGAATATTTTGTACATGATGTAACTCAGGCTTTTGTCCAGGACCTCATCCCACCTCTTTGGACATTATATCAAAATGTTATAAACCTTTGTTGCTGCCAGTAAAGGAATACAAACATCATGAGCAGCTGTAGTACATTCTATCGTTTTTCTGTAAGAAGCACGATGAACCTCTCCAGTAGCTTGAGCTGCAGCAGCCTGTTTCTTTAACCACACCGCATGTCTCATCCTCCACTTCTTTGAGCCTCGCTTGTCCATGACCATGTCTCTTGCTCCCGCAGTGAAGAGCTGAGCAGTGAGTGTGAGGAATCAGTGTGCTAATGTTACAGTAAAAGTTCTGTTCACTATCGTCTTACAATGAAGATGCACAGCTTGACTCTTCCAGGCTTATAAACCTTCAACTGCTGCTGAGTGATGAGTGAAACACAGTGAATGAGAACATTGTACTACAGGAAGGTATTGTGTTAATGAGTTTGATCTATCGGAGTGTGTTCATTCATTCCATTCATACCAAACAGGTAACTTTTTTATTGATACTATCAGAAATGTTCAGATTTTGCCCCGGGCTGCCACATCACATGGAAATCCATAAATCTAATAAGTACTGTGATTTATCCTGATTTGCTTGATAAAGCATCCCACTGTCAAAGCTGACTGATTATGGAAATCAACAGTAAATTGTTTTTGAACGTGGGCCACTTCTCGTCAGCCTCCATGAAGGGCACGGGGAGGTGTGCGCTCTAACTCGCCGCCATGATGTCAGACTTGTAATGTAATTACAAACCCATCTGTCTCTCATCGTGTGACAAGCGCAAAATGTCCAATTATGGTTTCGTTTAAATTGTAATTAGTTCGGCCCAATTTGCCGTCCTCCGGCGTGCTGCATGTGCCTAATGAAAGAGAGACGCATGAATCTGTGCTAAAGAACCTGAGAGATCTCTGCTCACTGCACAATGACTCCTACGGTGACACAGTACAGCTCCTTAGTAGTAAATCATTAATCCACAATTATATTTTTGTGATTCCTCATGTTCTTCAGGATATTTTCTAAATAATTTGTTTGTTGTGTCTGAGGTCTTAATGCCACTTGGTAAGGATCCTCTACCCACTTTACAGCTCTCCAGAAAGGTTGTTTTTTCACAACCAATCCCCATCTGGTAACGATGCTCAACCTGCTGTCAGTTTAAAAGGCTGCAAAGATGATCAGGGAAGTCGTTGCTGCACTTACATGACTTCTTTTTCCTTAGCTGTATTGATCCCTTTTGGTTAGCCATGTCGTGCTCAGGGACCCACAGTCATGGGACTGTGGGAGGAACTGGAGTACCCAGAGGAAACCCACACACAGGGAGAACATGCAAACTCCACACAGAAAGGCCTGGACTTGAACCAGGGCCTTCTCGATGTGAGGCAAAAGCACAAACCACTGCTCTACTGTGCTTGTTTCCATACAATGCAACGCATGGACATCAAGGAAGTGACGCTATGACCATTGTTTTCTGTTACTGGGATATTTTGATCCCTTTCTGCAATAATAAAACATAAAGTGAGAACAAGAGAACAAATATGATAAATAGCAAAGGCTTAAGTGCTGTACCACAATACATGTGTCATCCTTCACAGGCAGGTGGAAGATGCCCTAAATTCCCGCCTCCAAAACATATATGACAAATTAAAATAATAGGGTAACACTATATAGGGTTTGATTTCTGATTGGCTGATTGGAGCAACACACTTTTTAAAACCTGAAACAAGCCAGGGAGACAGAGGACAGACTGTCTTCACTTCTGGGGCGTCAGTCCAGGTATGGGGACGATTTTTAGAAAACCATTAGAAAGTGAATTTTGCATAATAGGAGTCCTTTAAATGAACACAGGGAAGGAAAGAAACAGGTGACACAAATGAAACGCTCATCAGACGCACACAGGGGGAGGGTAAACCCGCAGGGTAGGTGTACGGAGACGCAGACGAGACGGTGACTATAAAATAATAATAAGACGGTGACACACAAGGGACCCTTACAGGTCTGTTGAATGACCAGGTGACGTTAATCCAGCTCTGACCTCCAACTCAGACCCCAGCCGTCAAAACCAACTGTCAGTTGGGACGTGGTGAGGGAAGATGGGGGGTCTTAGGGAGGGTTGGCAGTGGGCAGGCTGACTGGTTTCAACACTACCCTTCCATACTGTCCCGCCCTGCTCACAGACGGTCAAACAGGACAGGTTAATCTGAATACGTATCGTCTCAGGTCAACACAATGAGGATGGTGAGGAGTCTCAGGTGAAGAGGATGAGGATGGTGAGGAGTCTCAGGTCAACAGGATGAGGATGATGAGGAGTCTCAGGTGAAGAGGATGAGGATGAGGAGGGTGATGAGCCTCAGGTCAACAGGATGAGGATGGTGATGAGTCTCAGATCAACAGGATGAGGATGTGAGGAGTCTCAGGTCAACACAATGAGGATGGTGAGGAGTCTCAGGTGAAGAGGATGAGGATGGTGAGGAGTCTCAGGTCAACACAATGAGGATGGTGAGGCATCTCAGGTCAACAGGATGAGGATGATGAGGAGTCTCAGGTCAACACAATGAGGATGGTGAGGAGTCTCAGGTCAACACGATGAGGATGGTGAGGAGTCTCAGGTCAACACGATGAGGATGGTGATGAGTCTCAGGTGAAGAGGATGAGGATGGTGAGGAGCCTCAGGTCAACAGGATGAGGATGGTGATGAGTCTCAGGTCAACACGATGATGAGGATGATGATGAGGAGGAGGCTGAGGTCAACAGGATGAGGATGGTGATAAGTCTCAGGTCAACAGGATGAGGATGGTGAGGAGTCTCAGGTGAAGAGGATGAGGATGGTGAGGAGTCTCAGGTCAATAGGATGAGGATGGTGAGGAGTCCAGTGTCTGCTGTCATGAGGAGGGGATTTGTTTATGTTATGAGGACTCTCTGTGCTGTGTTGAGGATGGAAGCCAGACTGAATTGTTGAAAAAGGCTATTGTTGGTTGGATGTGTGTGGATCTGGGATGCAACAGTTTTTGGATCAGAATGGGAGATCAGAGAAGGATGAAGGTTATTGAAATTGTTGGGGTCTGAAGCAGGTAGAGAATGAAAGTTATTGCAGCTGATCTGAGCAAAGTGGGAACAGTGTCGGTTAAGAGGGAGGAGGGATTATGGCAGTTATTACTGAGGACAGAGAAGAGAGAGGCTTCAACAAGTGGAGTTGGAAGAGGGTGGAGCTGACAGGTGGTGGGTTTTGATTTCTGGATGAGGTTTGTTATTTCAGAGACAGAGGGGAGTGTGAAGGTGGAGAAGGGGTGGATGAGATGGAAGGTAGAGCAGCAGAAGAAAGGTTAAGGGGAGATGTTGAGCTGCTGTTGAATGTTATAGATTTTTGTATTAAAGAATGACATGAGTGAATTGCAGTCAGAGGTTGTGTGTAGATGAGGAGGCAGAGAGTCCGGTGGGTGGAGCAGCTTGTTGACCAGGAGCACAGGGTGGTGTTCCCCACGCCAGAGTTGATCAGACAAGAATGATAAGTGGATTTAGCTGCGGAGAGTCTTTGTAGTGAAGAATATGGTTATGGTACAGTTCTTTTTGAATGGCGAGTCCAGTTTCTCTCTGCATTCTCCATCTGGTGCTTTCTGGGCAGGGGCGTGGGTGGGGTGGTTAGCTGGGGCCTCCCCGGGCCTGGGGGGTCGCTGTTCGACGGGGTGGCGATGTCCGGGCCCGATGGCCTCGGGCCCCGGGGTGTCGCTACGGGTCCCCCCACAACAGTTCTGGCCACACCCAGTGGACAAACCACACACACACACACACACACACACACACACACACACACACACACACACACACACACACACACACACACACCCACCCACTTCCACTCCTCATGAAAGGTGCTTCTGAAGTTGCTTGTTCTCTGTCATCATTTGCTCAAACTTTCAAAATCATGTTTTTCTTTTGTTGTTGCTTCTTTGTTAATTCATGTTCCTGCTTCATGTTACTGTCTAGACTCTAGATAGAGCTGCTCAGGCTGGTTAATCTAGACAATCATGTTACTGTCTAGATAGAGCTGCTCAGGCTGGTTAATCCAATAACAGTTGGAAAGTATTTGGATCAGTGTGATAACTGCAAATAATATATGTAGCACAACAAGGGTATTGTATGTTATCCCCTCCCCCTCCCCCCTCCCCCCTCTCCCTCAACTTCCCTTCTCTTCTCTCTCTCTTTGAGCGTTCCCCCCCGGTCGTGTACAGCAGCCATACCAACTTCTAAAAAAGGCAGCAACAGGAGGAGACTCCAGGTCTCTTCCTGTTCAAGAGCAAAAACTGTTCTGACACCAGAAGGTTCTCAATCACATCATATAGTTTGTCCAAGCTGCCGAACAGGACAAGGGGGGGAAAAAAAACAACAAAAAAACGACGTGGACGTCCATGTGGGCAAGTTGGAGAAAATAATAACAATAATAACACAGCTTATTGACAAAACTGACGATCTAGAAAACGTAATTACAAAAAATTATAACAGCAAATGACATAATTATATATTACAAGTGAATAGAAACTGGATTTGTATTTTCCTTCTCAATTTCTTTTTCATTGCTGTTGTTAATGTTTTCATGCCTATTTGAAACACACCACAACATGTTCATACTGACTGTGGGTTTGCTTGTAATGTTCATATTTCCCGAAAAAATAAATCTTTAAAAAAAAATAAAAATAACAACAACTGTAAAGTGAGACCGTATAAGGTTCATATTTAAAAGCGTGAAATTAACACATTTGGTCCTCACAGATAAGAGACACTTCAGAGAAATTGAACATATTGAAACAGAATAAGTTCAGTTGTTTAGTCTTTATTTCCAGGTCATCAAGATCAGAAAATCCCTGAAAACGTGAACCTTGCTGGAGTTCAAATCACAAACTTCATCGAAACTCCCCAAATACAGTTGTCTGAGGATTTTGTACAGTTTATTGTTTCAATTCAATAATTTTTCTTTACATTGAGAAGGGAGCTATTACACATTCCAATCCCCCAAACTCATGAGCAACGTGCAAATAAGTCAAATTTTCAGCTCCAAAAGTGTGAAGTAGATAATGGAGGTCGTTTCTGTTTCTGACAAAAAAAAAAAGAAAAGAAGAATAAAATTCTGTTCCTCCAAAATGTATAATAAAAACTAGGAATAATGTCTAAGACTGATTGCCTCACTCTGAGTCTGTCTGAGTTTCATACAACCCAAACTTTTAAAATACAAACAAATCGTGACCGAGCCGCTCTCTATCTCTAATCTGTAGTCTGATTTCAGGACAAACCCACCTTCTCTCATGAGTCCTGATTGGACTGTGATTTGTCCAGCGGTCCCACACCAATCAGGACGCCAGGCGGTGTGAAAAGTCTTCGAGAGCACGCGCTGCACACCGTGGTCAAAGATCGACGTCCATCCATCTTCTATACTCAATACAGTCAGGTGAGACTGTTGGGGGATTGAACCTTATCCAGCTGACCATGGACTGGACATGTTTCCAGTCCAGTACGTTTTTGGATTGTGAAACAAAGTCAGGCTGCTTGTAGAACTCCCACACAGTAGCAGATTTAACATGCAAAGTCAGCATAGAAAGACTGAAATCAACACGGTTTTCACTCAACAAAACTGATCTCTACAGCAGGCATGATGGGTGACAGGAAACAGGAAGTTAGTTCTGTTTGTCTGCTGCGCCAAGACTCCTTCTCGGTCTCTAGCAAGCTTAAAGATAAAACTGTGGCACTCTAGGTCAGTGGTTCCAAACCCTTTTCCTTCAAACTAACCAGATTGGCTCTCAGAAACACTGCAGAGCCCAATTCCAGTGTCCGACTTGACAAAACATTACAGTGAGGCAACGAAACTGGTGGTCACCATCTCTGTCTATCGCCAGAAAAGCACGGCTTTTGAAAAAACAAGAAAGAATTGATAACACCTGGACTACGAACTGCAAAGTGTTCATTAAACTGAACGGAGCACCGGAACAAGGAAAACTTTTGATAATCGGGAGGATTGAAGAACTGGACAAATATCAGTAGTAATCCTCAACCGCACTGTAAGGTCCTAATGACAACACGCACACACTCAGGAGTATCAAGGAGACGTCTCATTTGAAATCCGGTGATATCGTTCAAGGGATCACAGATCATGACCAACTGCAACTAAGAACCTTTCATTACAAGGATCACAACCTGATGGCCACGGAAAGTGAGATTGACCCGGACAATCATTTCTTCTATAACATCAATGACACAGATGGACAATATAATTAAAAAGTAAACATAGACGGCCGATTGTCTATGATTAATTTCAATAGTAGAAGCTTCTATCCAAACTACAACAATGTCAAAGAGTATGTAGGGAAATTCATAAAAACATTAAAAAATAATTGCAATATCTGAAACATGGATTAATGATGGTAAAGGAATTGACTTTGAATTTGAGGGTTATGAATTTAATTATATGAATAGAAAGAACAAGGGTGGAGGGGGAGGAGCTATATATGTAGAAAATAACTTGAATTATAAGATAGTAGAGAATTTGACAACTGCTATTGATAATATATTAGAATGCATAACAAGAGAAATCTGTAAAGAATAAAATAAAAATGTGCAAATTAGCTGCATATGTAGAGCACCAGGCTCCACTATGACAACATTTAAGGACTGGGTGGAAGATATGTTCCCTAAAGTCAGTCAGAAAGTTATTTTTATCTGTAGTGATTTCAATATTGACATGCTGAATCCAAATAAGCATAAAGCAACTGATGAATTTATCAATACTATGTACAGTATGGGCTTATATCCACAGATTACCAGACCAGCAGAATAACATCCCGCATGAGACTCGCACTCTAGAGGTAGAGGGTTCATGTCCCACGCCGGGCTCCACCTTCCCGTGGGTCCACCACCTGCAGGAAGGTTCTTAATGGTGCAATGTGGTCTGGGTGACGGTGCTCAGACTGACACCCCCGGAAACGGATAAGCGGAAGAAGATGGATGGAGGGATGTTAGGAGTAAAGGAGTAAATAAGCTTAGGCTTTGTCCTACTACCTTTAGACTTTGCTTTATTTATCCCTCGGGACGACTCCGTCAGGGACATTTGAGTTCCAGCAGCTTAATAGAAGAGGAGCAGCACACAGAGGATAACAAAGATGAGTTACAAAAAAAGTTAACTAACCTCAATTTAACTAAATATAGAAGTGGTAAAAAGAGTAAATAAAACTACCAACATTTAGTACAGAAAATAATATAAACTCTTAACCAACCTTAATTTAACTAAATATAGAAGTGGTAAAAAGAATCAGCCTCTAACAGAATCTAGGAGTGAAAGTGGCCGAAGGTTAAATTCCTCTGTGGTTACAGACAGAATTATTAACCAGGAGGATCATCTGCAGGGAAGAGACCATTAGATTTTGCACAGTTTTGCATTATGGGTTGTGAGATGGATGATGGTGAGGTGGATGAGGTGGATAGCGGCTACTGCTCCTTCCCTTCTGTCTTCTGTCTCCCCCTCCCCCCCAGTGAGGACTTGTACAGCCTGATGGCCTGAGGGACAAAGGACTTCTTAAGTCTGTTGGTCCCACATTTAGGAAGAAGCAGTGTCTCTCTGGACATGCTCCTCTGGTTGTTGATGATGGTGTGCAGAGGGTGTCTGGTATTGTCCAGAATGTCCAGCAGTGTCTCTCTGGACATGCTCCTCTGGTTGTTGATGACGGTGTGCAGAGGGTGTCTGGTATTGTCCAGAATGTCCAGCAGTGTCTTCACTGTTCTTGCCTCTGCTACGTCACCAGAGAGTCCAGCTTCATGACGACTCCAGAGCAGTTTGTCCAGTCTGGACTTGTCCTTCTTGGATGTGCTGTCCCCAGCACACCATGGTGTAAAAGAGGACACTGGTCACAACAGACTGATAAAACATCCACAGTAGTTTGCTGCAGATGTTGAAGGACGGTAGTCTCCTCAGGAAGGACAGCCTGCTCTGTGTCTTCCTGTACAGGTGGCTGGTGTGTGTTGACCAGTCCAGTCTGTTGTCCAGCCACAGTCCCAGGTATTTATAGGAATCAACAGCCTCCACCTCCTCTCCCTCCAGTAGGACTGGTCTGGGCTTTGGTCTGGACCTCCCAAAGTCTATGAGCAGCTCCTTCGTCTTGGAGGTGTTGAACTCCAGGTGGTTACTGCGGCACCAGACGGCAAAATCCCCCACCAGACTCCGATAGTCCTCCTCTCTGTCCTCCTCTCTGTCCTCCCTGATGCATCCAACGATGGCTGTGTCATCAGCGTACCTCTGTATGTGACACAGCTCTGAGTGGTAACAGAAGTCTGAGGTGTACAGGGTGAAGAGAAGAGGGGCCAGCACTGTGCTCTGGGGGGCTCCAGCACTGTGCCCTGGGGGGCTCCAGTGCTGCTGATCACAGTGTCAGACGTGGTGTCTTTCAGCCTGACATACTGTGGCCTGTCGGTGAGGTAGCAGGAGACCCAGGCCACCAGGTAGGGGTCCACTCCCATGGTCTTTAGTTTATCCTGGAGCAGGAGGGGCTGGATCGTGTTGAAGGCACTAGAGAAGTCCAGGAAGAGGATCCTAACTGTGCCACTTCCCTTGTCCAGATGGGAGTGGGCCCGATGTAGATCACATGATACAGGAGTGGTAGGCAAACTGCAGGCAGCCTGAACATGTTGCACCTGGGGTCTGAGGAGGCTGAGGAAGAGCCGCTCCAACGTCTTCATGAGGTGTGATGTGAGTGCCACCGGTCGGGAGTCGTTCATTCTGCTGGGACGCTTCTTTTTAGGCACCGGAACGATGCAAGATGTCTTCCAGAGGGGGGGCATGGTTATGGTTGGGCATTATTTATTTAATTACTTAATGTTGGATTGTTATGTTTATTTGTTTTATGTGTTTTTATGTCATTTTGTTGTTATTGTTTAAATAATTTATTTCGTGCCCACATGTCTGAAATAAACTTTCAATTCAATTCAACAAACAAAAGCAGGACCGATGAAAGAAATGGACAGTTTTTCCTACAGAAGAGTATTTTTGGGCCACCGAAGAAAACAAAATCTCAACTTTGATTTTAGATTTTTTCTGAAGTGCACGAAGGTTTTTTTTGTCTTTTTTACCTCCTCATTTTTTTTCTTCAGTGGCCCTCATACTCTTCTGTAGGTCTCGTCTTTCAAACATGTGAACCTCATTTTGCCGACCTCAGAGCATTCACAGCCTCGAGGCTCGACCCGGACTCCAGATTAGGAGCAGCTACTACTCTTACCAAATACAGCATTTCTGCTTATTGTGAAGAGAAATATCAGAATTACCACACCGCTCCGGATTATTGAATCTTCCTTCATGCCTCACTGTCGGGTTTGTGCTTGTTTTTGTGCGTGCACAAATTGAGACCTTTAATTGCATACTGTAAATATTATCAGCCTCAGAACCCCAGGGAACCTCTGTCATGAATAATAGACATTGATTTCCTTCTCTTCTCGCTGCAGGTTGATCACATGATACAGGAGTGAAGAAACACAGTGTGAGATTCAGAAATGTATTCAGGCGCAGGGCCCTGTATTCAGGCCATGATTAGCCTGTAATCAGCAAAGTACAAACTGATTATAAGCTCTCACGCTCAGCTGTCTTCAGGGAATCTGCTTTCTGACAGTCGTTTTTTCTTCTCCCCTGTATTTTGCCCTTGATTACAACCTCCTCTGATTTCCATAGCAGCAGAAAAGCCCTCCTTCCTCTGTGTGGTGTCTCACACCAGCTTACGTATCTGCTATCTGCCTTCAACTTCACCTGAATCCCAAAGGACATGTTATTTATTACCTGTGTTGAGGTGCCAACTGACTTTGGATTGTGTTTTGGTTTGTCCCTTCCTACTCTTTCAGATATGACTCAGTCAGATAAGTCTTGTTTCTGTTTGTGTCCAAAAGCTGTGAAGAACAATGTCCTGGGTGTTTTGGAAAATGAAACCAGTCAAAGTGGTTTTGAATTCTGAGCAGTCGCCAGAGAACAGGCGTTTCCTTAAATTTATGCTGCAAACAAAAACAAATCCCTGCAACCTTGGCGACGTATTTGTTGCATTTGCAACCGTATTGCAGTGACAGAGTTTCAGAAAGCCAACAGCTTGTTGTGCTAATCAGTTTCCACACTGGCTGGAATAATGGAGATATCTTCTCCACCCTCATAATCGGTAAAACCTCTCAAAACATTATTTTGTCCTCCAATTCAATTCAATTCAATTCAATTTTATTTGTAAAGCGCTAAATCACATCAACAAACATCTCAAAGCCTCTTACAATGATAGAGAACAACAGAACCCAACTAAACCTTCCAGAGCAGCAGATGGAACAAGCAACAGTGGAAACCAGGAAAAACTCCCTCGCATGGAGAGAAGTTCATAAGAAGTCCCTCTTCAGGAAGAAAGCGTGGGGCGGACCCTAGACTCTGGAAGGGCGGCCATCCGCCTTGACCGGTTGGGGGGAGAAGTACATGGGATAGGACAGGGAGAGAGAGGAATAGAAGAGGGAGAGAGAGAGGAATAGAAGAGGGAGAGAGAGAGTGGCAGACAGGCCAGATAAGTACAAATACTAAGAAAAGTCTATGATGAGCGTTGGTCTGATGATGAACCAATCTCAGTCTGGAGTTTAAGGGCCGTGCCGGTGCTGTGGGGGGGTCCCGGTGCTGTGGGGGGGTCCCGGTGCTGTGGGGGGGTCGGGTAGTAGGACCGTGGTAACTCCACTCTGGGAGTCTTGGGTCTGATCCCCTGGATCCTGCTCCCCTCCTGTCAGTATCTGGTGTCTACAGTAATGTTGTTACACAGAGAGAAAGAAAGAAAGACAAGAAACAGAACCTCCAAATGTAGAGTTCCTCCCTTTAACGGGAGAGAGGAAATCCCCTCAGCAGTCTAGGCCTAGAGCAGCTCAACTTAGTGCTCCTATTTTATTCCTAATGAGACGCTCTATCAAGGAGGAAGGTTTTTAGTCTACTCTTAAATAAACTAATGGTGTGGGCCCTTCAGACCGAGGCTGCTAGGTGATTCCAGAGTAAAGGAGCCATATGGCTGAAACTCCTGCCTCCTCTTTTACTTTGAAGGACTTTAGGGATTACCAACAGTCCTGCATCCTCAGAGCCAAGGGCTCGTGGAGGGTGAGACACTTCTAGAAGTTTCTCCATATAGGACGGAGCCTGGTGATGAAGAGTTTTATATGTGATCAGAAGGATGTTGAATTCTATTCTAGATTTGATGTGAAGCCAGTGTAAGGATGCTAAGACTGGGGAGATGTGCTCTCTTCTTCCAGTTCTGGTTAGAAAACCTGCAGCAGCGTTCTGCTCTAGCTGGAAGATCCTAACAGAGGAGTTTGGACATCCTGACATTGGGGAGTTACAATCATCTCATCTTGAAGTCACAAAGGCAGGAAGCCTTTTTTCTGCATCTTTGAAGGACAAGAAGTTTCTCATTTTTGCAATATTCCTGAGATGGAAGAAGGCTGTCCTGGAGACATGTTTAACATGGGACATAAAGGACAGATCCTGATCAGAAATAACACCCAGGTTCCTAATATCACTGTTAGAGGTTAAGGTAATATTATCTAAGGTAATCAGACTATCTGAAAAGTAATCCCTGAGCTTTTTAGGACCTAGGATTAGAACCTCAGTCTTGGATGTGTTGAGCATTAAGAAGTTGATAGACATCCAGGACTTAACGTCCCTGAGGCAGGACTCTAGTTTAACAAGTTGGTCGGCCTGATTGACTTTAACTGATAAATAGAGCTGAGTATCATCTGCATAACAATGAAAGTTAATGTTGTGTTTCCTAATAATATTTCCGAGTGGTAACATCTAGAGATTAAACAATATGGGTCCGAGGACGGAGCCTTGTGGTACTCCACAGAGGACCCGTTCATGCATTGAAGATTTGTTATTTACATGAACAAATTGAAACCGGTCAGATAAATATGATTTAAACCAGTTTAAGGCTAAGTTTTTAATGCCGACGGCATCTTCTAATCTCCTTAAGAGTATATTATGATGGACAGTATCAAATGTGGCACTAAGGTCCAGAAGAAGTAAAGCAGATAGAAGAGCTCTATCTGAGGCCATTAGAAGGTCATTAGTAACTTTTAGCAGAGCAGTCTCTGTACTGTGGTTCATTCTGAAGCCGGACTGAAGGTCCTCTAACAGATTATTCTCCTGCAGATAATCCTGGAGTTGTTTAGCGACTACTTTCTCCAGAACCTTTCACAGGAAAGGAAGGTTGGAGATCGGCCTGTAGTTTGAGAGAAGGCTTGTGTCTAAGTTTGGCTTCTTAATGAGAGGTTTAATAACTGCTAGTTTAAAGGATTGTGGCACATAGCCTATTGTTAGAGACTGGTTAATAATTGCGAGTATAGAATTATTGATTAGTGGCAGTGCCTCTTTCAGAATTCTAGTAGGAATTGGGTCCAACAGGCTAGTAGTTGGTTTAGCAGAAGAAATAAGGGAGTTTAGTTGGACTAGTTGTATTTGCTGAAAGCATTCCAGATGACTGTTAGGTTTAACCAGTTCCTCTGTTATGGGGCTAACGGACGGTAGGGTTTGATGGATGTTATCCCTAAGCGTTGTAATTTTATTTTGAAAGAACTTCATGAAGTCCTCACTACATATATTGATAGGAATGGTGGGCTCGATGCTATTTTGGTTCTTGGTCAGTTTGGCTACAGTACTGAAAAGAAAGCGAGGGTTGTTTTTGTTTTCCTCTATTAAGGATGAGTAGTAATTAGTTCTACTTCTACTCAGAGCTTTCTTATGAGTTTTGAAGCTATCCTTCCAGGCTATATAATCTAGCTCTGTTTTTGTTGAACGCCAAGTTCTTTCTAATCTACGGGAGCGTTGTTTAAGCTGGCGGGTTGATGAGTTAAACCATGGGGATGACTTTTCCTGTTTTTTCATTTTAATTTTTTGAGGAGCTATGTCGTCTAGCGTTGTTTTTAGCATATCTGTCAGACTGTTTGTTAGGTATTCAATGTCTGAGCTAGCAACAGTATACGGGTCAGGAAGATCCACTACTGATTCCATAGCAGAGGGAATTCTTTCCTTGAATTTAGTTACTATGTTATCAGAGAGAGACCTGGTTAACACGGCTTTAACCGGAGGGTTAGAACTATTTAGAACAAAGTCAAAGGTTATTAAGAAGTGATCTGACAGGAAATCATTGTGAGGAGAGATGGTCAAATGCTCTATATTCAAACCATAAGTTAGAATTAGGTCTAGGGTATGGAGGTGTTTATGGGTAGGCCCGTCTACTACCTGAGAGAAACCTAGAGAGTCAAGTGTAGATCTAAAGCTGCACTGAAACTATCATTTTCTAGGTCAACATGAACATTGAAGTCTCCTACCATGATAACCTTATCTTTAGTCAGGGCTAGATCTGACAACAATTCAGAGAATTCAGTTAGAAAAGTTGAATAAGGTCCAGGAGGACGATAAATGATTACAAATTCTACAGAATTTACTATTTTATTTGACGGGTGTGGCATGGTCATGCTCAGACTCTCAAAAGAACTAAAGTTGGATTTTGGGTTAATATTAATTAGTAACTGAGAGTTCTAGATGGCTGCCTCCACCCTCCTCCACCACTTTCACCAGCTATTTGAGTGTTAATATGACTTGGAGGGGAGGCTTCATTTAGACTAACATACTCATCTTTACGTAGCAGGTTTCTGTTCATCCAAAGAGATCAATGTTGTGTTCACTTATCAGATCATTGACTAGAAGAGCTTTGGATGATAAAGATCTCATGTTTAGGAAACCACAATTCATTTGTTTGTCTTGATTTTGTCTAGTTTCACACTTGATACGGATGAAGTTTTTGTGTAGGACTGCGACTCTGTTGCCTGGTCCCCACTCTGCTACGTCAGGATGGAGGAGCTAAGCTTTTAACTCTGTTTCTAGATAAGAGGTATGCTCCATCCAACGTGGGATGGATGCCGTCCCTCCTGATGAGACCAGGCTTGCCCCAGAAGGACTTTCAATTATTAATGAAGCCTACCGAGTTACTGGGACACCACCCTGACAGCCAGCGGTTAAAAGATGACGTGCGGCTAAACATCTGGTCCCTGATGAGGTTTGGGAGGGGGCCAGAGAAAACTACTTCGTCTGAAATGGTCCGCGCGTATGTGCACACTGACTCTACGTTAGCTTTGAGGACCTCAGACTTCTTCAGGCGAACGTCGTTTCCACCGCAGTGGATTATAATCCCTTTAAATCTCCGTTTACTCTTGGTCATTAGCTTTAGCTGGGACTCAATGTCGCCTGCTCTGGCCCCAGGCAGGCAGCTAACTGTGGCCGCTGGTTGTCCTAGGTTAACGTGTCTCACTATTGAGGAGCCAATAACCAGCGTGTCCTTCTCAACCAGTGTGCTGCTGAGTGGGGCAAACATATTGGAGACACTGACGGAGGCCTTCAGAGGCCTCCAGAGGCCCTGAGCTGTCCCACTCTGCCACAGGATGACGAGGAGACGCTCAATGTGACTCATCAGAGCACAATGTGGCTCCGGGCCTCGGGTCCAGCTCTGGCTGAAGACGTCTTCTGCTGGACTGGGTGTTGATGTGCTGAACAATAGGAAACAATGATTCCTAAACCTTTCAGCCACCGTGGGGATTTTAAGGGGAATTGCATTCTGGTTAAGTGGATTGTACAATCACAATGACGGCTCTATACTGTACTTTTAATATTTACTACACTTACCTACTATATACTGTAAACACAAATACAGCATATAGTAATATTTCAAAGTAAAATTATGTAACTTGCTAAAGACAAATAAAGCTTTTGATTGCAAAAATGTGACGAGCGTGGCTGCTGCAACTTCTGCAAAACCTTCGGTAAGAAATGCAACGTGTGTCTTTGCTTGGCTGAGGAAAGGAAAAGTTTCAGATTGAACCATGTGGCAGAGCCCAAACTGCTGAAGCTGTTTAACAAATATAAGAACTGAGAAAAATGGTTCACAAATTGTGCAAATAATACAAATATGTCTTTTCCCCTCAGCAGTTCTTAGTTTGTTTCTCTAAAGTGCTGAAGCTTGTTACTAAGCCGCCAAAGAGGCAGTGTTGTTTAGATTTACTTAGTTTACTTATTTTTTGACAGAGCAAGTCTGAAAAATTATTTGTTGTTAAATCAATTAATGAAACTCACAATTTTGAGATATGTTGAGAAAATGCTAATAAAAAGTTCATTATGTGTTATTAAGCAGAAAAAACTGTCACGTTAACTTATTTTTAATGCGGAATGAATTCATCATAAATGTGAAATATACAGTATATAACATCACGGATGTGTGACATTTAGAAGTATTATATATAAAAAACCAAACACGTCATGAATGTTTTCTATGTAATCTGTGGTTATTCCACAGAAATTCCCTTGAAGGAGAAACAGATCTGGGTTCTTGTGAGAGAAGAATAAAGGTTCTAAAGCCGGCTCACTGTCTCAGGCTACCGGTACCTTCTCTGCTTTTCTCGTGTGCTTACAGTTTCTTTAGTTTGCTCAACAAGCAATATTTCAGCAATCCAAGCAGATGAAACTTTTATTCTCTAAATAAATCAATCAAAGCATTGTGCACATTTAAGGGCTTCTATTTTTGTAAGTCATATTACAACCACTTATGAATCTGTGTGGCTCTCCAGCACAGCTGTCATTCATACGGCTTCCCTTCCGTCAGAGTCTCACAGATGTGACTGGGAGCTGTCAGCGTGCAGGCCAATGCTGAGCGTTAGTGGTGACACTCTTATCAGTCAGTTAGCGTGAGCAAATACTGACACACTTTCAGTCTCGTTTGGTTTTCAAGAAGGCAGCAGAAGCTAGAAGACGTTGTGTGGTCGCTTCAGATTAATGACGCCAGTGCGACTGTTACATGTTTGAGCAAATCGACTGTTTCTAAAACATTCAACCCCAGTCAGTGGCCTTCACTCTTATTTTGAAACGTTCAATGAGGGTGCCAGCTTGGTGAATCTGTTTTTTTCTTTGTCAACTTGAATTTCTTATTTGGTTTGCAATCTGGCTGAGCGGTGATATAGTGGTGAGGACTTCAGCCTCTCATGTCCCAGTGGGAGTCTGGCTGCTGGCCTTCCTCGGTGGAAATTGCATGTTCTTCCCAGTGCACACGTCGGTTCAACATGTCGTTTTAGTAATAGATGCTTATTTATCTTTAGACTCAAAGAAGTTCACCTGCTTTCAAATAATTCCCCTCCACACCACTGTGTGCTGGCGCTGCTGGTTGAACCCCTATCCTCTTTCTCCCCTTCACTGTTTTGATATAAAAATGCAGATGAGTCGTGAAGGAAAAACAGTCATTAATGTGTTCATTGAATTGAAGAGGAAACAAGAATGGAATTAATCACACAGTTTTATTAATAATTACCTTAAGCAGAATACATGGAATAAAAGCGAGATCTCGGGCTCAAGCACCAGTCTGTCCGGGAGGATCAGGCTTCTTTGGTCAAGAGCCCCGAGTGAACAAAAACGTTGGTTTATAAGCATTTCTTTCACTCCTCCCTGCACATATGATGTGGATATCACATGTTGTCTTTATCGAAACTGGCTACATCTCGTGTTCTGTCCCGAGAAGTGTTAGATATCATAATCGTACTTTCTTCAGACAAGCAGGATGTCAGGTCGACATATGTTGCAAACTGGTGTGTTTGTAGTTGCGTCCTCCCATATATGGTCGTGTTATTAACAGTTCTGAACAGAAGCGATACAAGCGGATTATACTGGTAAGAAAGCTAGTGCGTTGATAACTCATAACACCTGTTTCTTGCTTTAGTCGGAAACAAGGATGGTATCGAGTGAGACACTGCCAAGTCCTAGAATAAGACCAAAAGCGTTGAAAAATTAGGAATACTTCAGGTTACCTGCTGAAAGACACTCCACAATGCTCAAGCACCTAAAAGTAAACACACAGGAGCTGTTGAAGATCCATAAAAAAAGGAAAAGACAACGTAAGCAGAGGTGCAGTCCAGACTTTACGTGGGTATACCTTGTTTACCTGCCTTTTGTTTTCAGTCAGAATTGCATACACCCATTTCTAATTCCCCCATGATGCACCACTCAACAGTGTCTACAAGCCAGATTGTCCCTATAGGAAGTATTGCTACCAAATTGTGTGACAATGATCTGGACTCATTCTTCCCAAACACATTCGTCTTACGTGCCACTGTTTCTTATAAATGATGTTTCTGGGCTTTAAAAGGAGGCGAAAATAGAGTGTGTACCCACTCCTCCATCGTCTCCCAATGGGAAGGCTGCAGGTTCGATTCCCGTCTCAACCTGTCCACATGCCGAAGTGTCCTTGAGCAAGACACTGAACCCCAAACTGCCCCCAATGAATTCACGGCACCTTGCTTGGCCGCAGCCTCCACTGGTGGGTGGGTGGGTGGATGTGATTAATGATGTGAAGCTCTGTGAAGCTGCTCACGCTGTTGAAACGTGCTATTTAATCTACCAATAATGAAACTGTGAGTTAATCAGTACGTTTTATTAAGTTTTAGAAGAATGATGACTGTCTGTGAATTCGTCTACTTCAACTGTTTAGCAGTAATGCTTTAAGAAAGGGGGCCTATTGTGGTGATATATATTTAGTTTATGATATACTTTATACTTTGTACATTTTGTATTTTTTTGCTTCATTTGTATTATTTGGTAATATTTAATTTGTTTTATTGTTTACATTTGTCATGGTACAGGTGAGATTTTATGTTTTGGCTCTTGAGTTTTATTCAAAATAAATGAACACAAATTAAACAACATAAACTTGATTCTTTTTTAAAGAATTAGTTTAAATCGTTCGATTAATCAAGAAATGAAAGAGAGATTAATCGTTAGAAGACTAGTTGTTGGCAGCACAAGGTAACAAGGAGTGTGTGTGTGTCTGTGTTTGTCCTACGACTGACGCCTGACCTCTACAAGTGTAACCTGCCATCACCAACACTCCACTGGGATCAGCTCCAGACCCCCGTGACCCCCAACTGGATAAAATGTCATGAAAGATGGATGGGTGGTCATTTACTATCTATAGGACTGACGACTGCTTTTTTCATGTGTGGTTATTGTAAACAGTTTCCATTACATTTCAGTAGGAGCAAAGAATACTAGTACGTAAACACAGTCTTAGCCAGCTACTTCAGAATGTTACAAAAGCCACTTTTCTATAAATTCAACTTAGGACGTGTGTTTTCACTCTGTGAATCCACTTATTTTCGCGGAAATTTTGATGAATTCTTCAAAATATTAAGAGTGATATCGAAGAGACGTTGTATGGGAGAGGAAAATAAAGACTGTTAAGGCAATTTATTGAAAGTTAATATTGTTATTCACAATTATTTGCTTTTAAAAAGTAGTGGTATTACTTTACAGTGTTTTCCAATGGCTAAAACACAATTTTGTGAACTCGTCTGGTTTTATCAAAATACTTAACACGATTCACTAAACCACACACCCAAACTGCAAAATACCTCCGATAGCAACCAGAACTGCATAGGGCAGGTCAAAATCAAACTGTTGCACCAAGTGGCTCACACGTCATGCATATTACCAGATATTTGTCCAACCAACTGCACACTGTTGGGCAGAACGTAAAGCACTCTCATCTTTAGTATGCTTGCCATAATACTAGCATACTTCAACTTGTAGAAGATTCCTCAGATTGTTCACAGGCACAGAGATATTTGCAGATACACACATGCTGTTGAAACCTTTTATTTTCCCCCAAACAGGACAGTGCAACATTTGCACAGCAGATATATTTACATTGGAATGAACATAAATAATGAGGCAGCATCTTGGCACACAGCTGGGTCTGGCCACAACGCCTCGTTCACATCACAGGCTATATCTTCCCTCGCCAGACATGGAGGGAAGAAGCACCTTTAGTGCCTTATCCACCCCTGAATCGCACCACATCATCTTCATCACATGCCTCCTCCATAGCCTGTAGTAAAGGAATGTCCACACAGGGCTGCGGTCACATACCTTCCATCGCCAGGCCGAAGAGAACTCTTCTCTAGGGTCAGAAATGGTGAGTATGGTGGAGGTATTGCACAAGAAACACTGGGTGGTCAGCAAACCAGGCTTGGACTGGGGCTGCACCATGAAAGCTCACTTTGGCCCAGACTACCTGGTACCGGTTTCTTTGATGGTCTGCATCGTTCATACGCTCTGGTGGGAGGAGAATGTGATGGAGTCTGTCCTGAAATGTGAGAATGTGGTCTGTGTTGTATGGTCCAAGGTTGGCATGACGGTGGAGGACAGCATGCGTATTGGAGATGGCAGCTCACATGGTGATGTTCCACGTTGGCCAGGAACATCTGGAATGACTCTGTGGCCAATGAGGTTCCTTCCCTTTCTCCTGGTCTCTCCTCGGTTGAAGCCAGACTCATCTATGAAGATGAACTCATGTGGGATTGCATGAGCGTCCATTTCCAGTACTCCCTGAACACAAAGAACAAAAGTCAACATGGAGTTATCCAGTACAGTGGAAAACATGTTATGTGTAGTGTACTGCAGTCACTACTGTACTTACATCCACATATGCAGGTCTGAGCTCTTTGTTTCTCTGAGAGTTCCTCTCTAAAGGAACCTTATAAAGTGGTTTCAGTCTGATTTGGTTTGGCTGGACAATGTGAGCCCATGTGGACAGACGGACCCGTTCAATGTTGTTGGATGTGATGTTGTCTTGGATGATGAGGCTTTGAATTTCACCTAATCTGATTTCATCATTTTCTAAAACCAAGTTTACAATGGCAGCTTCCTGTACCCTGGTGAACATTTGGCCCTTCCTTCACCATGGTTGTGTCTCTCAGTCCTTTAGAAAAAAAAAAATATATATATATATATATCGGCCTTGGACAATCCAGCCTGAAGAGATTTCTCCCACAGTAAACTGTACAGGAAAGTTGTACAGTTAGTGTATGACATCATCCATTCATGAAGTAAACAGGTGTCACCTAACTGATCCACTATGACATGAGGTGTACTACATAGTGTGAAAGAACCTTTGGTTCCATACCGGTGCTCCAGTCTAAATGTCTGGACGACAGAGGCGACAGTGAAACGGCTCAAGTTGAGCTGCTCTCCGTCCAGCTTCTGGCATCATCAGCCCATGGTCGATGACATGATCAACTCAGGTTGCTCTGGTTTCATTTGAGATTGTTGTCTTCTTTGGCCATGAACTCCTCTACCAGCTCTACCCCTACCTCTCACTCTTCCTCCCCCTCTCATTCTCACCCTCCCTCTTCCTCTTCCTCTCTCTGAAACATCTTCCATTGTTGTTGTAAAAGAAAGAGGTGCTCACCTGTGGTCTTTTTATCGAGCTCATTTCCTGATTGAAGTGTGAACAATGAAGCATTGAGGTGTTTGGCCAGGAGGGACATATATTGACCAATCAGCTCATGTCGTGTCATTGTGATTGGTTTTGAAGTTGTAAACATGTGATGTCACATTGTTGTGTCTTATGCAGAGAACCGTGTTCACTTCATTAAAAAGTGCCATTTTGAATTGCAAACTGTGTGAAAAGCAGAAAATGTGTCTTGACTTTTGGAGACTTGAGAGGAGGTTTTGCTCTCTGGGTGTCACTTAAAAGAATTGTGCTGTGGATGTTATTTTAGTGTGTTAGCAATTGGAGAAAACTGTAACAGTAAGTATCGTTCATAGGGACGTCACTTTTTGATTCTTCAATGTTGGCTGTTCCTCCCAACGTGAAGCAGAATTGACCGAGCGCTGGACTGTTCAGCCACTAATAGGTAACGTGAGCTGGACTTAAACTGTCATGAGACATTTTACTTTACTGATGTTGTGCTGTTTTAATAGTACTTCTACTGATTCACTCAATAACTAGCCCCCCACCTTTTAGGCATTATAAGATTAATTGTGAAAAAGTGTTAAGAATCACAGGAAATAAAAGCATGACTATTCCTGAGCTCGTCAGATGCTCTTATTTTGAACTCTGTTAGGCTATTAATAGTTTTGATTGTTTTTAACACCCTTAAAACTTCTTCTTCTTCTTCTTCTTCTTCTTCTTCTTCTTCTTCTTCTTCTTCTTCTTCTTCTTGTGTTGTTGTTGTTGTTGTTGTTGTTGTCAGGATTTCTTCTGATAGATTAACAGAAAAATAATTCTTCCCCCCAGGTTTTTTCTCTGTCCAACCTGAAAATCTGTGACACCCTACAGTGTGAAACCACTAAATTAAAAGGAGGATGTTTCATAACATCAACAAAGTTAGAGAAAAGACAGCAGCTCTGCAACTATTTCAAAAACAAACAAGCCATTTTTCTGGTCTGGTAAATATTAATCAGTGACTAACACATCCCTGCAGGAAGTATTGGCTGTATAGTAATTCATAAGATCTACTTAGAATGCATTATTCACTTTAAATATGTAACTCAGAACATAAAGAAATCTCCTTTCATAGGATAGCAATAGGTTTGGTAAGCTGGTGGCGCCCGTGATGATTGTCTGAACCGAAGCTGAGCAGCCAGATGTTCAAGCTTCTTCGTGGGCCTTTCTTTGATTTGAAATAGTCAGAATCACAGAGGGGTCAAGAGGGCAGGACAGATAATGGGCCTGTACCGTTTCTTTCTTTGGCCGACTGACGGTGTTCTCGGTTCTTGACATGCATATTGATTCAACCTGAGATTGAGTTTGTGCGAGCTCGATAGTTTTGTCATTAATAAAGTGCCACAGCTGATGGATCACGGTGCACAATCCACTGGTGGAGGGAGAGAAGTAAACAGAGGGAAAGCTGCGAGCCGGGTTTGTCTCAGCGAGGATCCTCACATCAAGTGCACTATTCCACACATGGTCGATGCTTTCTGCGATTTGATAAGCTGAACCTGGAGCTGCCAGAGCGCAGGTCAGGAGCCTCATTGATCTCAGTGTCCTCGGTGGCTGTATTGTGTTCAAAGCCCTTTAGCGCAGAGTTCACTTCGATCTGTGAGTGATTTATCAAGTCTGCAGTGCCCGCTCCTCGCCACTCGTCAAAACGTGCTGCCACAGTGATTAATTATGGGCTTGAATGGCAATACAGGGTGTAAGCTTGTACATGATGTGACATGGGTCAATAAGCAGCAGTCGTAATGGGCCTGCGGAGGCGAAGGACCTCCTGGCATGATGATATTCTTTACGACTCGAGTGGCTGGAGGTGCATGCAAACATGACATTACCCAAACATGGATGTAATTAAGCACGGCTGCAGATTGATTGCACCATGCACACAATAACAGCAGGAGTAGAGAGAGTTCCAAAGAGGCCCTTACGTCATATTTAATATACGTACGTCTTTTGCAGGTGATATTTTTCTAACTCTTTTCTCGAATTATGACCACGTTAGGTTTAAGACATAAAAATAAAATTTGTGAGTCCAAGAAAAAGTTGAAATTACTTATAATCTCTTACAATTTATTATTTTATTTTTTTAGAAATTGCTCCATAATATCTTCAAACAGAATGACAGCCACTGGTCTCCACCCTGAGGATCTTTTGGAAGGTCAAAGTTCAAACTTCAATCTCATGATTGAGTGTTGAGTTCATACATATGAGGCACAAACAAGAACAATGTCAAACATTTCACTGTAACAGTTCAGCATTTAAAACACATCTTAGGCCGCGTTTAGAAGACAACAAAAAAGAAAGTATTGGCAAAACTCTTCATTTCTGGGTGTCTGTTTACAGGACACCGGTGTTCCAATCCACTGCATCCGTGATTTTGTTAGGGGGCGCCAAGGGAGAACTTTATTTCATGGGCGCGATTCCCCCCTGCAGAGACGGCCAGCGGCTATAGAGAGCTGTTACTAGGCATGCACACCTCCCCTGTGGTAAATAGTTCCTTCTGCTCACACGCCAGTAAACCAACATGGCCGACCTGTAGTGGTTTGACTCGCGGTCATATTCTAGCTTCATCATCTGTATTGGTAGATTTAATAGTTGAGATTCTACCTGATAACATCCGATTCCTCATCAGTCCACTAGAACGTCAGGTTCTCTACATTTTTTTCAGGTTTATAGCATTTTGTTCTCTGCACACGTCTTTGAGATTTAATTACAAAAACAGGCAACAGCGCCCTCCCATGGCCCAGCAGAATAACTACATCATTGTCAGTGTGTCTGCAGCTGCAGTGGAAACGCAACACTTTTTTTTTATGTTGGATTAGGTGTTGTCACATGAAACGTTGTTGTGTCAACAGGGACTCAAATACTTTGTGGGATTCCCTGCTGCCACCCAAGACCCACCAGGGCCTGAACTCTGAAGACCTGACAAGGTTTGTTGAGCTTCTGATACCAAGATGTTAGGAGCAGGTTCTCATCACGTTTCTTCTTAAAACATCTATATTGGTGTTGGCCCTCAGTTGAAACTTGAAGAGGAAAATCTGGACTTTGAAATTGGTTGAGTTTGTTTGTTTGGCCTCTTTGTTCAAACCAGAATCACCCACAAGGGGGCGCACCCCAAAACGCAGGAGGCTGACATCATGAACCACTTCCGGTAAATTTATGTAAAACAACAATGTTCCTGCGACTCTCCCAGCTGCTCTCCATGTCCGTTCCTGAATGTTTCACTAATTTGGGAGACACCAGGCGAAAACCATCAACCTGCATTTGGACAGATTCCAGCTGCCATCAACTCACGGTAAGTCTCGGTGCTTGTGTAACATTTTGCTTTATTATGTATGAGACCTTGAAATTACTGGAGGCAAACAGCAGCTCGGGTTGCCAACTCCCAGAAAAAAAATAAGGGACTCCTCACTGGCAGGGCCGGCCGAACCCTTTGCCTTCACCGTTCCCGGCGTGGTGAATTCTGTTTAGCTCTTTTTTCTGTGTGAAACAATGTTTTTAATATTTGACTTGAACCTGAATCTTAGTAGATCCATATTATTTTTTTATAGGAACACAATGAAAACAAATCATTTAGCAATTTTATTTTATTGCAAAGTACCAAAATTGACAGAATTAAATCAGTATTTTTCTAAAATAGAAACCTGTCTAGCTTATCACATATTTCTTTAACAGACCTCCATCTGGCTTAAATTACAACAGAATAAAAAAAAATGTACTTAAAATTGTATAAATTAATAGAAAACAATAGAAAGCAGAACTTTCCTGTAATAATGCACATTTAATGCAATAAGAAAAGTGCAAACAGAGTCTGTGGAAAAGTTCTAAACATAAAATATTTGTTCCTCATAGTGAATGACAGCAGGCTACAGTTGAAGAAAAAGAGAAACAAAGATTTAAATCATGAACTCAAAAGCTCAATGCTCCATCATGTAAAGACAGATTATTGTTCCATTAGTATTTCTGTTGAGGTCTTGCTTCAGTGAGGAGTTGTTTATCTTTCAGTGTTACAGAGTAAAACTCTGAGCAAGACATTTCATCATTTAGACTCACAATGAGCTCACTTCTAATTAAAGTTCAGCAGTGAGGTTCTGTAGTGAGGTACTGTAGTGAGGTTTTGTACTGAGGATTTGTAGTGAGGTTCTGCTATGAGGTTCAGCAGTGAGGTTCAGCAGTGAGGTTTTGTAGTGAGGTTTGGTAGTGAGGTTCTGAAGTGAGGTACCGCAGTTAGGATCTGTAGTGAGGATCTGTAGTGAGGTTCTGCAGTGAGGTTCAGCAGTGAGGTACTGTAGTGAGGATCTGTAGTGATGTTCTGCAGTGAGGTTCTGTAGTGAGGTTTGGTAGTGAGGTTCTGAAGTGAGGTACCGCAGTTAGGATCTGTAGTGAGGATCTGTAGTGAGGATCTGCAGTGAGGTTCAGCAGTGAGGTACTGTAGTGAGGATCTGTAGTGATGTTCTGCAGTGAGGTTCTGTAGTGAGGTTTGGTAGTGAGGTTCTGAAGTGAGGTACCGCAGTTAGGATCTGTAGTGATGTTCTGTAGTGCAGTGGCTTTATAAGTATGATCACATACTTTTTCCTCCAGATGTTGACTTCTTCTCATTCCTCCTGTATTCCTGCAGCCTTTATGTTTTCCTGGAGGAGCACTGCTGGTGGAAGGTGTACTATCAGAGTCTGTCCCCATGCTGCTTCGTCTGCTCGTCTGTTGACTTCCAGTAACTTGTTGTTGAGCAACTGTACCTCAACCAATGAGAGAAGCAGGATTCTGTATTGTCATACTCGTGTGTGAGTATGCTGTCAGCTCATTGGTCACAGAGCAGGAGAGGCGGTGGAACAAGTTCACCGTAAGTTTTGATATAAAGCGCCCGGCTGGTCATAAATTCCTTTGACATTTTACAGACTGACTTTGATTTTCACGGTAATACGGGTCAAAGTGCCAATCTCACGGCTTTATGTCCATAAAAATCTACGTTTCAGTTTAATAATGTAAGTAAATTCAAAAGTAATACCCAATCCCTGAGAACACAGAACTCATAATGTAAATATGTTGATGTGTCCTTGGATAAGAAGCAGTTGTAAGAAAACGCGACAGACTTCCTGCGGCTCCTTTTACATGATCATCAGGGAGTTGATGAGTTCTTACTTTTTAAAATTGCCACCACAATAATCCAACATGAATTGTATTACATACCACATTTTTACTCAAGTATTTGGAAAGTATGGTGTTGTCCTTCTCATGCTCTGGCCAAGTAGGAGAAGAAAAATAAAGAAAAATTATACTTTTGCTGTGACGATTGTTTTCCTTTGAAAGTGCAACCATTGATATATTTGGAAATCTTGCATCTACTGGGATTTAATATATTGAAAGACAACCACAGAGAAGGTTTGAGTAATTTGAAGAATATACTGTAGAAGAGTTTGGTGAAATGCTCAGTGTGACAATAAATTTAGACATGACAGATTTATTACCTGCATCTTTAATGCGATATCTTCTTCTCAGTTGTAATTGATGCCATTTTGTGGCTGATGAAAAGTGCTGGTCACATACAAATTGACCAGAAACCAAAATTTGGCATGAATACCCAATGAGCTTCACTTCAGGCATTGAATTGAGTCAGTATTTACTTTCTCTTGAGGAGGAATAGTGAGGCTTCCTCACAGATAGGGAGAGTAAATTGAGTCTGCACTGTGTGAGTTTACCTTCTGATAATCCCTCCTTATCCCAAATAAACTCTGCATTATACATATCAAGTAGCCACAGCGACAGCAAACACAGCGTTCGGCGGCGGATTACAGTTACGCCACAGACGTGTGATTAGGACTCTTCCTTCAAAAACACGGATGACGAACAACTGCTGGCGGTGTCGCCATAGCAACGCGTCTCATGTCCCATGTCCGAGGTGAGAAACAAGTCAGAAATCAGAGTCACATTAGTTTGTGCGATTATGTGGATGGATGGACGGATGGTTTGATTCTTCATTGACAGTGTCTCCCTGGACAGTGTCAACCTGCAAATTGACCTGACTTCCACCAGGTCTCCAGCCCGCCGTGTCAAGGGTAAGGTTACCCTGCTCCTGCTGCGGGTCAGTAGGCAGGAGACACTCAGCTCAGTAACTGTTTAAGCTGGATGGCGAGGGAGCTTCACTCTGACTCTCAGGCCGTTCTCCAGTACCCATACTGTCAGTACTTGTGCTCTCGTGTACCCGTGAAACGTCATCAGTGGGAGACCAAGTACTGTTCCAATTCTTAGGCTGTTTCTCACCGAGTACACATGGAATACCCGGATGTGTCCTCGCTCCGCCCACTTTATCGAGGATACATTGACACGGTGTGCAGTCTTGGGAAGCCAATTTACCCATAATGCATTTGGCAGGAGAAGCCAGAGGAGATCCTGGAGGAGAAACACACAACGGTGCGTAAAAAATCTGAACTATTAGTGTCACAGAGTGTAGTTCTAAGAATGTTTTATTCCAGAATATAGTTTAAAATGTTGCTATGAGGTTGATATTTCCAGATCACGCTGACTAGAACATTTGTTCTGAGGTTTTCAGAGATTGTGGATCCAGACTGAGACGAGGCTGGCTGTGATTCTCTACTGTGGTTCAACATGAGATCTAAATGTTCTAGTGTAAATCTAACAGTGTTCATGTACATTTATATTTGCTGCTGAGGGGAAAGATCCTGTTTAAAACTATTTAACTTGACTGAGAGGTGAAGGTTCTACTGGAGGTTCTACTGGCCATATTGTTTTATCTCAATTGTACAAATGTCTTTTACTGGTTCTACTGGAGGTTCTACTGGTTCTACTGGAGGTTCTACTGGAAGTTCTACTGGTTCTACTGGAGGTTCTCCTGGCCATATTGTTTTATCTCAATTGTACAAATGTCTTTTACTGGTTCTACTGGAGGTTCTACTGGAAGTTCTACTGGTTCTACTGGAGGTTCTCCTGGTTCTACTGGAGGATGCTGTGGATTCAAACTAACACCATGCACTATTTGAATCCAGGACTACTGAGGAACCTGAAGCCTGGTCCAGTGGAGAAGAGGAACTCCTCCAGATGAGGAGTGAGGATTGTTTTTGATGTTTGAATTATTACATGTATATATTTTAATCATACATGAGTTAATAACTTATTGAATTGGTAGTGTGTCATTCTTTTTGTTTTATGTTCTCCTCATAGACCTCATAAGACCTCATGTTTATCAAATAACACAGAACAATGTTAAGTTCTATATTTTACAGTCATAAACAATCATTTACAGTCAGATGGTTAAATGTGTCAAAGCGAGGAGAGCAGAGTTACAAAAGATAAATAACATGTTTACATCTCTCTGTCTTTATCCAGCTATCTCCATATATTTACATATGACTAGAGAACATAACCAGAGAACATGACTAGAGAACATGAGTAGAGAACATGACTAAGAACATGACTGGAGAACATGACTAGAGAACATGACTAAGATAAGATAAGATAAGATAAGATAAGATATCCCTTTATTTATCTCGCATGTGGAGAAATTTGCAACATAACTAGAGAAAATGAGTAGAGAACATGGCCAGAGAACATGGCCAGAGAACATGGCCAGAGAACATGGCTAGAGACCATGACTAGAGAACATGACTTGAGAAGATGGCCAGAGAACATGGCTAGAGAACATGAGTAGAGAACATGACTAGAGAACATGGCTAGAGAACATGACTAGAGAACATGACTAGAGAACATGACTTGAGAACATGGTTAGAGAACATGACGAGATGTGGTTCTGCTCTCTGAGGTCATTCTTCAGCAGCAGGGAGCTGGACAGTGAGTCTCGCTCGCACATCACTTCCTGCCAGGTCCCTCTGGGTGTCCTCAGTGTCACCTGGTCATCTCCATCATCATCCCTGGACCTTCCTCCTCCTCCCTGGACCTTCCCCCCTCACCTCCATGATGTCTCCCGCTGCCACACAGACAGGCAGCTACAAGAGGACGTCTCTCCAGGCTCTCAGAAAGACGGAGCACCAGCAGGTTTGTCCTGGTGTCTGTTGGGTTTCATCCTGCCTGTCAGTTAAAATTCACATGGAAACATTTGATATATTTTGATGTAATCATGAATCAGAATTTCTTATTTCCTTTATGTTCATGATTGTGATTATTGAGATAAAGCAGGTTGCCAGTACAGTGATATAAGAACTGTGTACTGCAGGCATGGATATAGTGCTTCCTCCATCACCCAGCAGAAAGTACCTGGTAGATACAGTACTTCCTCTGCTGGTACCTGTACTTGCTGGTACATGGAGGATCTGTGCAGGACAAGAGCATCCTGCACAGATCCCCAGTTGCCAATGTACACATCAATAAACTTCATATACTACAGACTCTTTTTTAACGACAGGTAGATGCAGGGAAGATTCTACCTTGCTGACATGTTTCAGCTTCATCTGTAGTCTTCCTCAGAGGGTCATCTGGTTGTGATGAAGTGTCGGTCTTCATCAGGTGACCGGCCAGATGACGCTCTGAGGAAGAGTGGCCAACGCCTCACCTGAGGAGCACTTGCTACACCTGCGGCAGCTCTTTGAGAGACTTAATGAGCCTGGGCTGATCATGAACCCAGCTAAGTGCGGTTTTGGACTGGCAGAAATTGAGTTTCTGGGCCACCATGTATCCTCACGGGGAGTGGTGCCCTTACCGGCTAAGGTGAAAGTGATCACAGCCTTTGAATGCCCGAAAACCATCAAGACACTGCAGGAATTCCTGGGCATGGTGAACTTTGACAACCGTTTTATTGGGTATGCAGCTCATTTGATGCGCCCCCTGTATGAAGCTCTGAGGGGCGAAAGGGTCAAGCAGGACGTGGACTGGTCCCCAGAAAGACTCCTGGCATTTGAGAAGGCCAAGGTTTCACTCTCTAATACCGCCATGCTCGCCCACCCATCTCCAACGGCACCGGTAGTGCTCAGCACCGATGCCTGAGACTACGCAGTGGGGTGGTATGTGAAGAGTGGGTGGAGCCTGGCAGCCTCTGGCGTTCTTCAGCAGGCAGCTGCGTGACAATGAGAGGAAGTACAGCACGTTTGACAGAGAACTCTTGGCTCTCGCCATACGTCACTTTAGGTTTCTGTTGGAAGGCCGGCAGTTTACTACTTTTGTGGACCATAAGCCCCTCACCTTCACCATGTCCAAAACCTGGGAGCCATGGTCTGGGTGGCAGCAGCGCCACCTCTCTGCCATTTTAGAGTTCACCACAGACATTCAGCATGTGTCCGGAAAAAACAATGCTGTGGCCGACTGCCTCTTCCAGGCACATGTGAACTCTGTGCATCATGGAGTGGACAAAGCTGCCATGGCCAGTGACCAGCAGACTGACTGTGACATCCAGGCCTACAGGACAGCCGCCACAGGTTTACGGGTGGTCCTCCATGACAGTGGGACCACACTCCTCTGTTACGTGTGTTGGGCTGAAGATTCCAGTGAACTCCTCTAGAAGTTTCTCTGACTGAGGAGAATCACCAGAGACAATGAACAGGCCGTAAAACAGCAGGGGAGCAAGCCAGTTTTACAACCCCCCAGGTTGATAACCAATGGGGAGGGCCAAATCCGACCCGAACACCACAGGGGTCCAAAATTCATCCTGGTGAGAAACCTTTGCCACCAAGACTCTCTGCTTCTCAATCTGACCATCGAAGGAGAGACATGTCTCCTCAGGATGGTATAGAGAGCACCCAATAGGAATAAAAGACACACCAAGACCAGCCCGCTGGACGAGCAGGACCCAGTTTGGACTACGTCGTCTGTTTCCTCTATTTTTCCTGTTTTTGGGGGATTCTGGAGACCAGAGCCATCGTCTCCTCTCCAAGATCATCCTCTCAGCTGTCCACTCCTGCAGCTGAAGCCAGGCCTCTAAATTCAGGACGCTGAATTCAGACCCGGTAACAACCAGTTACCAAAGTCGCACAGAACCAACAGCACCAAACCACGGAGCTTTTGTCTGGGCAGAGAATAGTTAGAATGATGTTCTGTTGAAAATGTAATGTGTTTCAATGTGCCTCTTAGAAGGCCGCAGCATCTCATATGTTTGTGTACGCGCGTTCACGCGCACCAACCAAGTCCAGGACTCTGGTTTTCCACCTCAGAACCAGAGGTCCAAGTGAGCTCCAGGCCCACTGGGAGCTCTGTGTGGAGGAACCAGGGTTCAGAACCGAGCCTCGCAGAATTCTCTGTCCTTCTCTTGTCTTCATCCTCTCTCATTCTCCCCGTTTCTCCACTAACCCGGATCTCCTCGCAGCTCTGCGCTCCCCCTTATCTGATCAGATAAGGTCACAGACACACACTACTGCATGTAACGCCTAAGTGTTACCTGCTGCAAGAACAGATCTCCCTCGATCACAAGAGTTCTAACTTCAGGTCCCGACCTCCACTTAGGACTCTGGCGCTCAGAACCGGGCCAACGGAACCGCCCGTTCGTTACACCCTCAGTAGACTGCCTCGCTCCGAGACCGCCCTCGCGCATGCGCACTCGACAGACGTCTTGTTTATCTGGTCGCTAAGCAACCGCCGCGTCCCCAGAAATAGCGGGTCAAACGCCTCTAGTGGGTCATCGCAATCCCTCTCACACTCATCACTCCACACCCACACACACACACACACACACACACACACACACACACACCCACCCACCCACCCACCCACCCACCCACCCACCCACACACACATACACACACACATACATACTTGAATGTGTTGATTTATGAGATGATTTCCGAATTATTTATGAATTAATACATTTTTATTAATAAACGCCTGTTAGCTGAGTTGTACGCTTCTTGGTGATTATTGTGTATTTATTGTTGACAATTCACTGGTTTGTAACAGTCTGTGCTCGGATCTCACACCTTCTATTCTATTTAAGATGGTTATATTTTATGCAGAAATAATAAATAACTTAAATAAACTTTTTACAAATGAGACTGATATTTTGGAATTACCTATTTCCAGTTTCTCTAATGGTGCCCCGATTTATTATTAATAAATAAATAACAAATTTATGCAAATTAATAATTTTTTTATTAATAAATTATTTTTGATAGTTATTTTTCATTTTTAAGTAATTACTCAATTACTTTGGGAGTTGTTAATGAGTAAATGACTGTTTACTTCCATTAATAATTTCAAATTTTCATAAATTACTTCCAGTGATTTATTACTTTCAGTAATCTATTACTTACAGTAATTTAATGTTAATAACCAACCATAAATCCCAACACGTGTCTACAGGGCAGCCCCGCCCCATGGTACCTGCTGGCTGGCGACAGAAGGTTTTTGATGCTGTTTTGCCCTATCACATCCAGGCGTGAGAGCTTCAGTGAAGCTGGTGGGGGCAAAGTTCATCTGCCCGGGCCTCAGGAAGGACGTCAGGAGCTGGGCGGCCTCCTGTGTGGCGCGTCAGCGATCCAAGTTACACCGTCACACCAAGGCCCATGGAGCCGTTCCTTATTACTGTGAGGAGGATCAATCATGTGCATCTGGACATGGTGGGTCCACTTCCTCCCTCCTAAGGCTTCAATCACCTCCTCACTGTGGTGGACAGGACCACTAGGTGGCCGGTGGTGGTTTCTCTGGCATCTACGACATCTGCGGAGGTGGCACGCGCCTTCATATCCACCTGGGTGACCTGGTTCGGACAGGGGCTCCCTGTTCACCTCAGAGTTGTGGACAGAGGTGGCTAAGAGCCTGGGAGTCCAGCTACACCGAACCACGGCTTTCAACCCTCAAGCCAATGGACTCTGTGAGCGTTTCTATAGCTTGATGAAGGCCGCTTTCCGAGCCACCCTCACGGACAGCAACTGGTTCGACCGACTGCCGTGGGTCATGTTGGGCCTGCGTTTGGCCCTGAAGGAAGATCTCCACTTGTAGTCTGCAGAGCTGGTGTTTGGTCAGCCTGGAACCCTGGTTGGTTTAAGCCAGACGGCCAGTCTTCAAGGAGACCTCCAATTGCAGGTACAACCCGGATCCATCTCATCACTGCTTGCCCCGGTCCTATGTCCCAAAGAACCTGATGGCAGCTGAGTATGCATTTATTCGGCATGATGCTCACCATTCCCCACTTCAGCCGCCATATGACAGGTCGTTTCACGTCCTCGAGGCAGGGCCGAAGGACTTTGTGGTGGACATGGGGGGTAGGCATGTCCGGGGGTCAGTGGACCGGCTGAAACCTGCCCATGTCATGCCAGAGCAGCCAGTGGAGGTTGTGCAACCCCCGAGACGTGGGCGTCCCCCCAATTCGTCAGCAGCCGTGATGTCCCCTGCACCTGCCTTAACCCCGGTGCCGGTACTTACACCTACGCCATTGGAGGTGCAACGCAGCCGTTATGGTCGGGTGCTAAGGCCTCCCAAAAGAGACTAAAACACATTTTAGTTTTTTTTTTCTATTGAGTGCCATTCTGATTGTTCGGGGTATATATATATATATATATATATATATATATATATATATATATATATACTGTATATTGCACCTCCATACCAGTGTGAACAGATCACTTAATTTTCCTAATGTTTGATCAAGCCAAGACCCTTATAATCCCCCAAATCACATCCTTCTATCATATATTTTATGTAAAATATACTTTTATTGTGTGTTTTGTTTACATAAACTTCCATTTAAAGGGGTACTATCCTGGAAATGGTTGAAAACTAGGATTTTTGACAATGTTGGATGTTGCTGAAGGGATTTATTGATAAAAAATAAATATTGATGTATGATGATTTGAAGAGCACTTATTGCCAACATTTCTGACAATGTTACAGTGAATAGCGACGATATATAAAGCCAGGAAAGAGAGTTTTTACAAACTTACATTTCTGATGAGTTTGTTGAGCCTCTTGGTGTCTCTACTCCCAGCCTGCTGCCCCAGAATGCAACAGCTTAGAGGACCAGCCTCTACTTGAGGATTACAACATAGGAAACAATTCACTTTCCAGTCAGAGAATATAAACATAGCAAAGGTTGCATTAGAGGAGGATAAAATGTTCAAACACACATATGAAAAACATGTGCACATCAATATGTGGGGTGTATTTGTGAAACAATTTGGACAAAAATATGAAAATATAAAAAATATAATATTATTAAACAAGGAAATCTTGTGTAAAATCAGATGTCAATAAATAGTAAGCAACCCTACATAGTCAGAATTACGTGAATTAATTTGATTATTTCAGCGTCTCCAGTTAGAAAAATCTCAAAATAGATTTTCGACTTTGGTATTTAGGTTTTTTTTTACCTCCAAAGTTTATTTTTCGACAGTAGCTCTAATGCTCTCCCATAAATGGGAATGTAGTCCTGTGAAATAACATGGTATTAACTAAAAGAGTTAAACGTGTTTGAGTGGATGAACTGGATTAATGAATGTTGTTGTATTGGGATTCGGTTGACAGTGATCTGGCTTTGTAACTTTGTTTATGCCGAGCGGATCGAATGGTGTAAACCTAAGTGTCACTTTTTTGTTGTAGTTTTCTGAAATTTGAGAAAAATCTTTAAAAGCAGCACTGATATGACAGTTCAGAAGAAGCTTTGTAATCACTGCCAACAATTTACAAATGATGGGTCAGAAAAAGTGATCAAATCTGGACACTCAATAAAGAATAAATTAAAGAATTTAAAGAATAAAAGGTTATGGGAGGAGAACCCATGTAGGCTGTGGTAGAAGAGAACAGCTCAGCATCATGACTCCAAGCCATTGCTGGATCTGTCCAATCTAACAGAAGCCTGCAGGACGGCGTGTTGGCTCTCTGTGAGCAGTTTTAATAAACAGAAGAAAAGCTGCAGTGAACCTCCACCACGCACTGTACATGACGTGTGTGTTGTTGCTCAGACTGTACCAGCAGTAATCCTCGCTCTCTGCTCTCCATACCTCCTGTCAGGGAATGATTGACTCTTCCAATCCCCATGAAATAAAACATTCATATTAATTTAGCTTCGCAGCAGGTGGAGGGCTCTTTTGTGGCTTTATGCAAAGGATCAGAAAATCCCATCCAAATCAAAATGAAACTGCTAAAGCCCAAACTCCAATTGGAGTTTCATATCATCCCTTGGCAAACATAAGTGGATTTGGCTTTAATAGCTGCCTTTAATCTTTGTGATGTCATTTAACTACAAGAAAAAAGAAGCAGGTCAGTGGTGAAAAAACCTGGGAAATATGATTATGTGATCCAGAAATATTTGAACCCTGAAGAATTACCTGTCACAGGCGGCGAGGAGAGATGAGTAACCCCAACTCTCATTCGGAATTACATTCTGTTCCTTTGTATACAAATCTTACTTATTGTTTTGACAGATTGCACAACAATGCTGTTAAAATTCAGCTCAAGCTGCGGCCGTCACCAAGACGACGGCGCAAACAGAAGTTTGAGAATCTTCAATGTGTGCGACTGGGAGTGCGCGTGAGCCGACACACACGCGAGGAACAGGACTGTGTGACGCGAGTAATTACATCCCGAGTCTTTACAGTGTGAGGAAGGAAATTAAAACGCTGCAGTGTGTGGTTTTAAAACAGAAGCACAGTGAGGACTCACTTAGACAACATTTGACCACAAATTGCTCTCTTGGGAGATGTAGCGCTCTTTGCAGCCTCGACAAAAGTCCTCAGTTTAGGGGACATCAGTCCTGTTTTTGTTTTCTCAGATGTTTGATGCTTGCTCGCAAAGAAACAAGCTCCTAAATAACATATCAAGAGCTGCGAACACTCAGATTTCAGGCTTTTGTTCTGTTTCAAACAGGGTGAGGCGTTAGAAACACACTCCACATTTCAGCTAAATGGCTCAACTCTTTGTCAACGTACGTGAAGAGAACCTAAACACTGATGCAAACAGTAAACAAAAAGCAACTTCTAATCCTAATGCAGCCCACAAACAAAACCTCTTACCGAATCAGCAGACAGTTAATCCAGAACAACCCCAAACCAAAGAAAATACGACTGGAATGAGACAAACACTGCCGAGCAGCGAACATGAGGAACCTGATCTTCACATACACAATGTGGTCCAACAGACCCTCGGGGTGCTGTCCTCTCATCCATACAGTTTACTATTAAGTTGGCTCTTTTTGGAAGACTTTGCAAGTTTTCTATGGTTTTCTGTGAACATGAATGAGGTGGCACTGATGTTAGGTAAGAAAGTCTGGTTCTGGTTTGTCAGGACCCGTCGACCAGTACAGGCCCGGAGGAGCTTTGGTTGTGAGTGGGCTCAATGGACTGGTTCACTATTGGAGGAAGAGGTGCAGTGATCCGCTTCTCACCTCCAATACGATACCGATATCTTAATACCAATCCCATAGCGGAAAGCGCCGCTACATTCCCAAACAAATGGTATGTCTTATTGTGGAAAAGACTCAGATCATTCTTTTGTGTATCAGTCTTGACTTAAAACATTTCTTTCTAAAAGAAAACAACAACAAATAATACAGATACAGATATAAACAATGTACTGAGTTACTTATTTATTAACTGTGCACCAGTACAACAATTGTAAACCAATTAGCTTCTTCACTGAGGTCAAACAATGTGTAAAGAAAATTAACTTGTGTCACTGGTTAAGTCAGTGACAGTAGGAATGTAGAATAAAATAAATAACAAAGGAGCTGTAATTTGAAGATATTTAAAATACACAGCAATCAGCTCTTTACAATGGTTTAGCGCCAATGGTAATTCAACATCTATTATATATAGCGATACCTACTATATATATACAGGTATATATATATATATATATATATATATATATATGACACACACAAGTGTAACTGGTTCAATTAGTGCAATTGAAAAAGCAGCAGTATTCGGACTACCTTGGTCACTCAACATACAAAAATAAACAAACCCTCTTTCAAATATTTCAATCAGTAAATTTGGGGGTTCAAAATTTAATGTAAAATTAATTAAAATAAATAATAAATGATAAAGGAGCTGAAATTGAGAAGACGAATAAAGCAATAGGCTTGGTAGACATCCGACATAAACAGTAATCAGCTCTTTACAGTGTTTAGAGCAAACGTATATCGTGACCCTCGGAGGTTTGGAGAGTTGAACTTTGCACTTTGAGGCTCGTAACGTTCGTCCAGCCAACGTGCAGCTAAACTTAACAGGGACACGGGGAAACGTCGGAGCTCCAGATGTCTGGAAAGAAACTCAGAGTTTTAACATCTTTTATCTTCTCTAATATGTGTCTGCACACTTTATCATGCAGTCCAGGTGGCGCTGTGTGGCACAAATCTTCCCGGTTTACTGGTTGCACCGCGGCTCCAGGTGGTTATTTTGCAGCCGAAATCCCTCGTCCTTGATACGCAGCAGCGGTTGTCTGACCATAACAACCAAGTTCAGTTGGTCTGGGTGATGTTGGGTGAAAATGTTCACCTTTTTCCTTCATCTCTTTCAAAGTTACCTGCTTCCTTTTTGTTTATTCTGTTCAATGAGCTCCACATCCTCCTCGGTGTAGAGTCTCTTCTCAGAACCTTTACTGCACGTATACTGCAAGTAGCCACTGGGGAAAGGGCTGAGGTAGCGTCAAAATATTCAAGACAGCCGATCCTTTTGCTTGCTCCAATTTGAAAACAGTGGGCCGTGTCTCCTCAGCATGACGACACTCACAGCGCAGAGCGTAGAAATACATGGAATAGATCGACCCTGGATCTGGGCATTACCACTCTAGAATTGTTCTTCTATATCGGAACCATCTTAATACCAATATTGGACCGTTGCGTCCCGTGTTGGAAGCATTGGGGAAATTATTGAGGTAGAGTTGAATGATCAAGGTAGAGAGACTTGGAACTAGAGGAGAGTCAGTGAAGACTGAAGAATCAGCCACAACAGAGAACAACAACCAGACTGGTTGGACACCACCCTAAAGACAAGACATGACCAGTTCCTCTAAAACATTGACAGTGAAACTCTTATCAAATAATGTCTGGTCCACCTGATCATTATAGGCCAGGGGTGTTAAACACATTTTAGTTCAGGGGCCACAATCAGTCCCATGTCATCTTGAAGACCAGTAAAATTAAAATCAAATTAAAATTGTGCTTTTATAACCTTTAAATTCAAACTTTAAAGTTTTTAAATATTTAGTGAACAGTGTAAGTAATGGAAATGTCTATATTTTCACTAAAAACAAATACTACAGAGAATGACTACACTTTTAACATAAAGTAATATCTAATGATTCATTTTGTTTCAAAATACAGTGAAATGTCCCAAAAACATTTCCTCTATCTGTTGCATGAATCCTGTTTTTACAAGCACATGACTGTGGGGCTGATGCTAGTGTGCTAGCAAAGGGAACGATAACGCCTTTGACTGCGTCAGGCTACTTGCACCAGGTTTTGGTCCAGGGTTTTATATTTGACAGCCCTGATATAGATGAATAAAAGAGGTAACTTTAGCAATAAACAAACAAGAATGAAACAACATGCTCATTACTGGCGTTTCAATGTTATCGCTGAAAGAGCAGCAACATTTCCAACATTTCCATTGTCTGATATCAAGTCTCTAATGTCTCAGTAGGGTTGCCAACCGTCCCTTGAAAAACGGAATCGTCCCGTATTTGCAAACAAAGGTAGGCGTCCCGTATTGAGCTGAAAAGGGACGCACTTTGTCCTGTACTACCTTGAGAATCAAAGTTAGTCTGTAAAATGTCAAAGGAATTTATGACCAGCCGGGCGCCTAATATCAAAACTTACGGTGAACTTGTTCCACCGCCTCTCCTGCTCTGTGACCAATGAGCTGACAGCATACTCACACACGAGTATGACAATACAGAATCCTGCTTCTCTCATTGGTTGAGATACAGTTGCTCAACAACAAGTTACTGGAAGTCAACAGACGAGCAGACGAAGCAGCATGGGGACAGACTCTGATAGTACACCTTCCACCAGCAGTACTCCTCCAGGAAAACATAAAGGCTGCAGGAATACAGGAGGAATGAGAAGAAGTCAACATCTGGAGGAAAAAGTATGTGATAATACTTATAAAGCTACTGCACTCTGTGCCGGAACACTTTAGATCCTCCTGCTCTCTGCATGAGGGAAGATTTCCTTCAATGACATGGAGAAGATCATGGAGCAGCTTCACCTGGTCGGCAGGTAAGAATGAAACAACTGCCAGGGTGGTGATAAACCATGTTTAATATTAGTGATAGTTAGAAACAAATGAATACAATTAATAGAAAATATATATAAATAAATACATAATCATTAACTTACTTTACAGTATACACACAAATATGCATTCTTTTATACAACTGTGAGAGATTCACCTCACTGCATGTTCCAATCCGCCGCAAACTAATAAAACGGGTCTGAAATGATCAAAGTTTACACAAGCATTCATTAAGAAAAGTAGTGTTCACCTGGTGTTCAGAACAAGGACCATACGGCTCGATCAGACCTTACGGAGTTCGAAAGAGGGCGAGTCTCTACGTTCAACAACAGACATACCAGGAGGGGCGTCTCCCTCCGCACAGACTAAGCGCGTCACGCACAAAACGTCATCACGTCCTGCGTCTTCTTGGCCAATCCCAGTCTTCGTCTCCTGGTCCAATCAGAGTCTATGATTCTTTGTTCAACGTTCTTCTCTTCACCACAAGGGGGCACTCCGCCTGGTCTCAGTCTTCTGGCAAAGGCACTCAAAATGTCCAGTAACATAAACCTGTGGAAGTTCCACGAATTCCCTGAAATGATTGTCACAAACTAAATGGCTAAATAACCCAGAGCTGAAGGCAAAAGCTGACATAGATTAACACATTTTACAAATTCAAACAGTTTATATACCTCACTACAGAACCTCACTACCGAACCTCACCGCAGAACCTCATTACAGAACCTCACTGCAGAACCTCACTGCAGAACCTCACTACAGAACCTCACTGCAGAACCTCACTACAGAACCTCACAGCAGAACCTCACTACCGAACCTCACCGCAGAACCTCACTACAGAACCTCACAGCAGAACCTCACTACCGAACCTCACCACAGAACCTCACTACAGGACCTCACTGCAGAACCTCACTACAGAACCTCACTGCAGAAACACACTACAGAACCTCACTGCAAAACCTCACTACAGAACCTCACTACAGAACCTCACTACCAAACCTAACTGCAGAACCTCACTGCAAAACCTCACTACAGAACCTCACTACCAAACCTAACTGCAGAACCTCACTGCAAAACCTCACTACAGAACCTCACTACAGAACCTCACTGCAGAACCTCACTACAGAACCTCACTACCAAACCTCACTGCAGAACCTCACTACCGAACCTCACTACAGAACCTCACTACATAATATCACTACAGTACCTCACTACAGATTCTCACTATCGAACCTCACTGCAGAACCTCACTACAGAACCTCACTGCAGATCCTCACTACAGTACTTCACTGCAGAACCTCACTGCAGAACCTCACTACAGTACCTCACTACAGGACCTCACTACAGTACCTCACTGCAAATCCCCACTGCAGAACCTCACTGCAGAACCTCACTGCTGAACTTTAAATAGAAGTGAGCTCATTGTGAGTCTAAATGATGAAATGTCTTGCTCAGAGTTTTACTCTGAAACACTGAAAGATAAACAACTCCTCACTGCAGAAAGAACTCAACAGAAATACTAATGGAACAATAATCTGTCTTTACATGATGGAGCATTGAGCTTTTGAGTTCATGATTTAAATCTTTGTTTCTTCAACTGTAGCCTGCTGTCATTCACCAGGAGGAACAAATATTCTATGTTTAAAACTTTTCCACAGACTTTGTTTGCACTTTTCTTATTGCACTAATTGTGCATTATTACAGGAATGTTCTGCTTTCTATTGTTTTCTATTCATTTATACAATTTTATGTTAAGTTGTATTTATTCTGTTGTAATTTAAGCCAGACGAAGTTCTGTTAAAGAAATATGTATTTTTATTCTATGAAGCAAGACATGTTTTTATTTAAGAAAGAAACAGATTTTATTCTGTTAATTTGGGGATTTTGTAATAAACCTAAATTGCTAAATAAATAGTTTTTTAATGTGTAAAAAAAAAATTGTTTCACATTTCACAAACAGGAAAAAGTGCTAAAAAGAATTTCACCACACCAGGAACGGTGAACGCAATTGGGTCAGCTGGCCCTGCCAGTGAAGTGTCCCTTATTTTTTTTTTCTGGGAGTTGGCAACCCTTTCTCCGAGGTGCTTAGAGATCATTACAAGTGCAGTCCTCCCAGTACTCTGCCATCATGGGAACGTGCTTTAATACCTGCCTAACGTTTGTGTTAAACTCCTTTTGTGGGCACCGTGGAGAATACCCATAATGCCTCGACACGCCTGGATTTTGTTTGGGCTCTTACAGCAGTGTGTAATCACTCAGCCGTGATGGAGCCGATACACACCGCTGTGTGTTTACCTCTGCAAGGACAAGATGGGAATCTGCTTAGTTGGACAATACACATGGTGTAGAAGCTACTGAAAAGATCAGCTGTAATTTCACGCTTGGAGAGAGCGGATATATCCATGTAGCAGGCGTTAGCGCCCGGGTGTCATGATGGGATCTAGTAGGGAAGATATCGGAACTGCAACAAAGGACGGCTATCAGGAAGCAGGTTGAGACCAGACGCCTCGACAACATTGTTCTTCACCCTCGGTTTGGCCTTTTATAAAGACACTCTATTTCTCTGTGACCTTTTTATTCAATGTTGTTTGTGTCAAAAGGTTGTGACCACTTGCATCGTAAATGAAGTTTGGGAATGTCAAACACACAAAATCTCCAAATAGTTAAAAACTTTGGACTTTGGCACACTGTGTTGTTTTTAAAGTGCTCTATAAATAAAGTTAGTAGTAGTAGTAGTAGTAGAAACCACCAGAATTGAGAGGGAAGCCTTTCATTTTGGTTGATTGCATCAAAGCTGGTGTCTCATAAGTGTGTGCACATGCATTAAGGATTAACGACTATCAAGACTTCTTCCACATCATTATAGATATTGTGGAGAGACAATCCACATACAGGAATAGTGAGACAGAAAGAACAGGCAATTATCAATCAAGGCAGCGGATTGGAGCATTTAAAAAGACTCATTCATACAAAGATGTGTGGCAGCATTTCAGTGCCTCTGATTAGAGTCCCAGAATTGTAAATTGTGGCTAATTAGGCTGTCATGGGTTCATTAAGGGCTTCAGCAACTCAGCTCGCCCTCACCTGCATGTATATTAAAACTCATTAGCCTCCTTGTCTGAGACACTACTTGCATTAATTGCCATTGATGCCCTGGCTCTCTGCACAGAGGCCGTTTTTACGCTCCTCTGCACAGCATAGTTAGTATCATGAAAGTCCTTTGAGAATAAGCTTCTTTTTTTTTCTTCTTGCCTCCAGTTTTAATCTTAGATGTGCAGTTTCCAAGAAGTAGCAGAACAACAAAAGCAGCCATGCAGCTTTGTTTCAGCAGGATAACTGTAGCAATGACCGACATTTGTTAAATATTTGATATGTGTTTTTAATCAGTTATGTGGAAGGTGTTTGGAGCTGGGAGCTGGATTAGATTAAGCAGTCTCCAATCGAGGGTCTGGGCACCACTGGACTGGGCAAAGGACTTGATTGTTGAAATTTACCACGATAAGACATTGTGACTACCTTCTTTTGTTCTCTTATAATGGCAATGTTGTAAGTACGATTCCCCACCTTGTCGTGTACATATGTTGACTTACTCTTGAGCAAAGTGCCGCTCCAGTTTACTCCCTTTGCACAGTGCTCGGCTCCACTGATGGGAGTTTGGGTGATTTATTTTGGGACTGATAAAACAGTGAAATACAGTGAAATCCATATACCATTATTTTACTTTCTGGAATCTGCAGCAGATTTAATCAAATTCTCTTGCTTAGATTTTGAAAACTCCTGCTTTGCTAATTTTTATAAAGTTTTGGCTATTTGAACATTCTAGTTCACTGTTGATTATTAACTCTGTCACTTCTCTTCTAATTCAGTTTGATTATTAACTCTGTCACTTCTCTTTTAATTCAATTTGATTATTAACGCTGTCTCTATTCACTCGCTGTTTAAAAGAACTAGAATGTTTCACCACTGGAGCTTCTCTCATTCTAAAAAAGACCAGATTGTTGTAATGTAGTTTATAAACACACTGTATTTAAATGAAGTTAACTTTGGCTGAAATGGAATAACAATGAAGAGCTCATCCATCCACCAAGCCATCCATCCATCCATCCATCCATCCATCCATCCATCCATCCATCTATCTTCTTTCCCTAGTGTAAAGAGCAGAGAGGACCAGGCATCCTTGTCCCCTGCAACTTCCTCCAGCTTTTCTGGGGCGGCCTCGAGACAGTCCCAGGCCAAGCCAAAGATATAGTCTCTCCAGCGAGTCCTAGGCCGACCTCTAGCCTCCTCCCTTTTAGGACCGGTCTGGTCGACCTCTAAAGGGAGGCCAACAGGGGGCGTCCTGATCAGATGATCCTCCTCAACTGGCTCCTCTCAAAGTGGAGGAGTTGCGGCTCGACGTTGAGTCACTCCTGGTGGTTGAGCTCCTCACTCTAGTAATGAAGAGCCAACCTAAGAAACCTTTCACCAGCCGCCACTGATAAAGCTTCTACCAGCCTCACAATGTCTGACCGCATGTGAAACACTTTAACACTGTGTGACATCATGTAAAGCAGAGGACACCAATCATCCTTGTCCTCCACAAAGTCCTCCAGCTCTGCTGGGCTCACCCAGACCAACTGAAAGGTTTTCCTATAATAAGTGACTCTGTGATGCAATGGCAGGGTGTCTGCCTCCAGATCAGGAGGTTGTGTGTTCAAGTCACGTCAGGGTCAAAGTGCTGGTTTCCATGTGAAGTTAACCTCTGTGGTTTCTATTGAGCTTATTGTCTCAAACATTAGTCTTTTTAATAATATTTCTTAACAAGAAGTGATGGCACTTCATTTAAAACTTGAAGATGATTGACAGATGGTCCTGTCTTGTACACAGCTTTGTCAATGTGGCGTAATGTAAGAACCTCTTACTCCAAATGACAAAAACCTGAGATTTGTCATCACGCTGGGCAGCAATACAGCAATACAGATCTGTTCCTCACTAATCAGCTCAGTCATTGTAAGGACACTTGTTGTATGGTCACCTGCCCATTAATGAATAAATAGAAGTATTGGGATTTATTGTGTGACTCTGTGGTGCAATGGCAGGGTGTCTGCCTCCAGATCAGAAGGTTGATGTTCAAATCACATCAGGGTCAATATGTTTGTTTCCACACGTCACTTTGTTTACCTCTGTGGTTTCACTTGAGCTCACTGTGTCATGCCTTATTTGTGTGGGATTACTATTGCCTATGGACCAATGGTAAATTGTGAATTACGCCTCCCTTGTGTGATAAAGAATCAAAACAACTAAGACGCCCCCAATCACTGAGATCCAGTATCATTATCACAGGATGTTGGTTTTCGGGGAAATATGGTAGGTAATTTGCGGTGGAATTTTTACTTTACAAATTACAGACATGGCGTATTCGCATTTGATTAAGATCATAGACGTCCTCCACAATGATTACAAATTACCATTGGTCCCTAGGTAATACTACACCCATGCGAATAGGACTTAGAACAAATGTTCCTACACAAGCAGTAATGACACATCATTTGAAGCTTGAATGTATTTGAGAGATTACACTTCCATGTGGTTAGCTTTGGAAATGTGATGCAAGGTTAGAACATCTTAGTCCCCATGACAAAGCTGAGATTTTGTTGTCACATTGGAGTTGAAAGCAGTGACACAGTAAGAGCTGATTAGTGTTCTTCATTAATCAGCTCTGGAGCTACAAGACAACTTTGGCTATGTTCACCCCGCAGGCAATTCCAACCTAATTCTGATTTTCTGCTCACCAGTGACCCATATCCAATCTATTGTGTGACCATGTGAACGTTGTAATTCTAATTTCTGCACACCAGACTCATGCATCTATCATATGAAACAACAAATCAGATATGTACAGGTACGTCTCAAAACATTTGAATATCATGAAAATGTTCACTCATTTCAGAAAGTCAAACCCAGATATGATCTAGGCTCATGAACATAGAGTGAAATATTTCAAGACTTTATTTCCTGAAATGTTGATGATTAGGACTTACAGATAATGAAAACCCAAAATTCAGTGTCTCATAAAATGAGAATATTACATAAGATCAAGAAAAACATGATATTCTAAACCAAACTAAGTCTGTTCATTTCTCTGCACTCAGTACTTGGTTTGCCTCCTTTAGCATGAAGTACTGCGTCTTAGGGGCGTGGCCTGGAGGCCATCAACCTGTGGTACTGCTCAGGTGGAATGAAGTCCAGGTAGCTTTGATAGCAGCCTTCAGGTCATCTGGTGTCTCTCACCGTCCTCTGGACAATAGCCAGAGATTGTCTCTGGGGTTCAGCTCAGGCCAGTCTGCTGGCCAATCCAGCGCAGTAACACCAGGGTCATTGAAGCAGCTTCTGGTACCTTTGGTACCTTTGGCAGTGTGGGCAGGTGCCAAGTCCTGCTGGAACATGAACTCAGCATCTCCATAAAGCTTGTCAACAGAAGGAAGCATGATGAGCTCTAAGGTTTCCTGCGTTGACTGTGGACTTCAGAAGACCCAGTGGAGGGACAGCAGCAGAGGACATGGCAGCACAAATCATCACAGACTGAGGACACTTCACTCTGGACTTCAAGCAAGGTGGATTCTGAGCCTCTCCACTCTTCCTCCACCCTCTGGGACCTGGAGTTCACTCTTCCTCCACTCTATGGGACCCGGAGTCCACTCTTCCTCCACCCTCTTGGACCTGGAGTTCACTCTTCCTCCACCCTCTGGGACCTGGAGTTCACTCTTCCTCCACACTCTGGGACCTGGAGTTCCAAATGAGATCAAAATGTTCTTTTCTGTGACAAAAGGACGTTGGACCACTGAGCAACAGTCCAGTTCTTGTCCTCCACAGTCCAGGTGAGACTCTTCTGACCTGGTCTCTTGTTCTGGAGTGTCTTGACCCCAGGAAGACACATGAGGATCCCATGTCTAGGATTGGTCAGTCCTTAGTGGCTCTTGATGCGCTGACTCCAGCCTCAGTCCGTCCTTGTCCAGTATTTTGCTGGACAGTCCTCTCCAGGCTGCGCTCCTCCCTTTTGCTGCTGCACCTTTTCCTTCCACTCCACTTTCTCTGAACATGCTTGGACCCAGCACTCTGTGAACAAGCAGCTTCTTCAGCAAGGACCTTCAGTGGACGGTGTCAATGACCGTCTTCTGGACATCTGTCCAGTCAGCAGTCTTCCCCATGATTGTGTCCCCTCCGGACCCAGACTGAGACCATTTAAAGCAGGGGTCTCAACCTCCCGGCCCGCAGGACAATATTTTCTGGCCCCCACCTTGATATGAAAGTATAATATTAGTGCGGCCCGAGATTGGAGGAGACCTCCACCCCGGTACTTTCTACCATTTACAAATGTCATGATTGAGCACAATAAAAAAGCCTTAAATTAGTCAATGTGATGTCTATTGTTGTGAAATGCATCGTGTGTGTGTGTGTGTGTGTGTGTGTGTGTGTGTGTGTGTGTGTGTGTGTGTGTGTGTGTGTGTGTGTGTGTGTGTGTGTGTGTGTGTGTGTGTGTGTGTGTGTGTGTGTGTGTGTGTGTGTGTGTGTGGATATTACAGTATATTATTGTCACTTTGTTCATATAATTTTACAACTTTGTTTCTAGAAATATTAAAATTCTCAAAGTGGTGGACCTGCACTCTAACAAAACCCAGACTGATGTCAGATGTTTAATAATTAATTTATGTTTTGAATATTTTGCTGATCTTAGACAGAAACGGTTTCACGCAAAGCTAAAAGGACGTAATAAGAATAGTTTTTGAATTTAAATTGAGACTGTGCTGAGTCGACATTAATTCTGTGGTTTTCCTGGAATTTATTACAAGCTTCAGACTTCAGTAGAAAAACATTACGATGAATCGCAATTAATTACAGAAAATTGTGCAATTCATCAGTTATTTTTTCTTAATCGATTGACAGAACTAATTTTAAAGCTTCAAGGTAGTTTAAAGACTTCCCTCTTTCACACACCTATGTCAATGTAGCGCAATGTAAAAAACTCCTAGTCCAGATCTCCAAGCTGAGTTTTTGTTGTGACGGTGGGGTTGATAGCAGTGACACAGCAGGACGGATGTCTTCCTCACTGATCATGGTCTACAAAACGACGCGTAGGATTCCTATTAAAAATGTACATGGACCCAAAAGCTGAAAATGGCGTGCTCCCCCCAAAATGTGGATCTGTACAACCATGCATACTGTGACGGCTTGGTGGGGGCGTGTGTAGGAAGGTTTCTGTTTGGGGTGCCAGCCAGGTCTCTCTCCCGACATGTAAGAGCTTTTTAGTCAGTTAGGTCGTTTAGTTAATATAGTTACACAACCCATCACATTGTTGCTTTTCCCCACATCAAACATACACAAGGTAATACACAATTCAATGTACACCCTACTAATGTGAAATGTCTTAAACAAGCAAACACAGAACACTGATTTCAAAAGGAAATGTTATATTTGTTTTCATTTAAACTTAAATCGTCCCAATAAAAAAAATGCAGAGAATCGCAGTTCAGTTCATCAAAAGCAAATTTACTCCCAACGGGAGAAGAAAAACTCTTCAGGACCAAAAGAAATAGTTCAGGAGCAACTCAAAGTTCATCAACACAAACAAAAGTTTCTACCAGACGCAGGAATATTTAAGCACCAGGGATTGATTTGGTCAGTCAGTCTCCTGTCGTGCTTCACAAACTGCTCCGGAGGGGGCGCTGTAGTGGAATGGTGGAGCTGCAGTGGCTGGAGGAACAAGAGGTCTGTGAAAAGCCTGGCACGGAGGAACTACAGCCGGATACGAATATACTGCAAAGGGATTTACGTCTCTTAAGAAGCATTAAAGAGCAGAGCTCCGACACGTCCACTTCTCCCCGTGTCCCTCAGCACTGCCAGGTTGAGGCTGAGATTTTAAAAGCAGCGCCTCTCAAAATCAGTTGCTCAGCGCAGCAGTCATGATTTCAGGGGGCGTGGACAGGCTGGCTGTCACAATACGTGCACTTGTAGAAACTTTGCCTTTTCTAGATCCCAGTCCACCTGGAAGGTGCAGTTCATATCCCTCCTCAACACGTCCACTTTCTACCATAACTGGTCAATCAGGAATATTTTTACATCTCAATCACTCTGTTGATCGATTGCATTTTACGCTAAACCCTGGCAGAAAAGATTGGGAAAAGGAATTCTACGGCGAGAGAAATAGCCATGAGGGCGGTGGAGGTCAGGAGAATTATATTATTTGGTCACAGTGGTGACTTAAGATAAGATAAGATAAGATATCCTTTATTTATCTCACATGTGGAGAAATTTGCAGTGGTACAACAGGATAGTAAAGAGAAAGAAGCACACATAGCAGAAACTAAAAAAGCAGATAAAAATACAATATAATATTAAAAATACTAGAAAAATAAATATTACAAATAATAGACTTCACTAATAAAAGAAAAAACAAGTGATCGGTAGCATGTCATCACCGCGGTAAATAGGTTCAATATTTCAACAGGGACTTGTTTAAAGGATCAGTGGAAGTTGAGTTGTTCCTCAGTTAGTGGAGAGTTGGAGGCGGTGGGTGGAGGAGGTCGTCTGTCTTCAGCTCCGGTGCGTCCTGAGCGCATGGTGGTGCCAACTCATCTATAGAGCATTATGCACGGCACCACTGCGCTATCTATATGCGTATTCTAAAATTAGACTGATCGTTACACACATTGAAACAATTGATAAGCGGTGCTTTGGACTGGTCTGTATCATGTGAAAATGAATGTATGACATAGGAGCATAGCACTGCAAATTCTGTATTCGGTCTAATGGCTCACTATAGGAACACAGCAGACTATAGTGTTTATGATTGGATCTATAAGTCTGGTAGATGATGGCTTCCATTCTCCACCTCACCATCAGCGCTGCTAGTTTCCCCGTCTCCAAAATGTGTGTGCACAAGGTTCAAAGCTGGTGTACCGGTACTCACATTCTCCCACAAATTTTATATTCTGAAATTACAACGTGGCGTACGTATATTTCAGGGCCCGTTTTGTGTGTAAGCAATGTTTGTGAATGTGAGCCCTGTTTGTGAAGAGTGTTTTGGACCTAAATAGACGTGGAAGTTGAAGGTACCATTGCACCAGTATACAGCCTCATACTGGCACCAGTTGCCAGTATGAGGAGATGTTTCCAGAGAGGAGCGAGTGGTGATTGGAACAGACTTCACTGGTCGTGTTGGTGAAGGAAAGAGGCCATGAGGAGGTGCTGGGTAAGCATGGTGTGAAAGATAGAAACGCAGAAGGACAGATGGTTGTAGACTTTGCAAAGAGAATGGAAATGACTGTGGTGAACACACAGTTTCAGAAGAATGAGGAACATAGGGTAGTATACGAGAGTGGAGGAAGGTGCACACAGGTGCATTCTATCCTTAGACGATGCCACCTTAAAGAGACTGTAAGAAGGCAGCTAAGAAAGAGTGAACTAAGCAGGGAGATGGAGGAAGCAGGCAGGAGCACTGTGAGGCTTCTGATGACTTGTGTGAGAGGCTGGACAGTAAAGGAGAGAAGGACCTGTTGGTTGATAAAGGATAGAGAGGGAAACATTTTAGTCAGTGAACAGCGTGTTGAAGAAGTTCAATTCAATTTCAATTCTTCTTTATTTATAGAGCACCAAACACAACACAGTCATTTCTAGGAGCTTTTAATAGAGAAAAGAGAAAAACTCAACAAATCCACATGAGCAGCAGATTTATTTGTGGCTGTGGAAAGAAAAACTCCTCTAACAGGAAGAACCTTTGAAGAAACCAGAGTCAGAGGTGGGGGCTTTCTGAGGACTGGTTGGGGGGGATAGAGGAGAGGAAAGGATAGTATAGACCAGGGGTCCTCAATAGGCGGCCCAGGAGCCACCTGTCTGGCCGGCGCCGGCCCATGAGCTTCACACCAAGGTGGAATAAAGTAGGATTTGTGGGGGAAATGTGCTGCTCGATCTAGTTTGGACCTCATCCCACACTGTGGTCGGAGCCGGAGTCTGTGCGTGTCTGATGTCATTACGTCAAAGCTGCTCTGCTCGGACGTCCACGGATTTCAATTTCACGACCCGCCAAGTAAAGTCAAGATTAAACAAAGAAACAACCTGAACTGCAGCGTGAAAAAGCTTCAGTTGATCTGTGACTAGACTGAACAGGTTAGTTTATATTACCGACCCATAGAAGCTTCAGTTGATCTGTGACTGAACAGGTTAGTTTATATTACCGACCCATACCAACTTCAGTTGATCTGTGACTGGAGCCAAAAAGATGTTCCATGAATATGAGGAATGTCAGGCCCATTCCAGAACCATCTTCAGATGCATTAGGTCACATTAAGAATGTCAGGAATGTGGCAGGAATGATGGAAATGATCTTGGTAACTGTCTGATAATACTGCGACTAGAAGAGTGGAGGATTGAGTGGAGGAGTGTTCTTCACCTCTGATCACTGATTTAAAGAAACAGAATCAGAAACAGACTTTCTGATGCAACATACATCAGAGGAATTTCCTCATCCCATCACTTTTCTCTCTGATTGGTCAGTGAATTCATTTATTTTGTTTATTTGGCATCTAACTGGTGTATTATAACAAAAATTACAACAATAGTACTAATAAGTTCATTTATATAGCAGTTTTTATACTTCAGATAATTAAAAACAATAAATGAATGAAATGAGAACAGAAACCAAAACAGCACTGAAACAACAATTGTGGAATTTAAAAAGTAACAGAGTGTAAATCTCTCCTGTATTTCTGTCTCTGTGTGTAAATAATTAGATAGTTGGTTTTGCGAGTCCTTGTTTGGTTTTACACTTCGTTTTTTCAAGAGTGCTTTTTTATGCAACCCTCAACACAAGTTTTTTAAATCCCAGGCTTAAATTATTACTACAACCACCTTGACTACTACTGCTGTAATAACAATGATGATAACAACAATAATAAGATTAATAATGGTAACAGGAGCTAACATTTGCAATTAAAACAACTTTTACTGATGTCATGCAAAATACCTGCGACGGTTCCGGCCCTTGGTTTGGCACGCTGCTCTGATTTTGGCCCTTGGGGGGAATAATTGAGGACCCCTGACATAGACAGAGAGATAGATTGGGGTGGGAGATACAAACCTTGGAAACAGACCCTGGTTCGGGTAGGGGAGGTAGAGAGAGAGGTAGAGAGAGAGGTAGAGAGAGCGGGAGAGAGAGCGGGAGAGAGAGAGTATTTGAAAGTGTTTTGAAGCAGTCCTAACTGTAGCTTTAGTAAACAGAAAAGTCTTGAGTGGAACCTTAAAAGTAGAGACTGTTTCAGCCTCCCTAACTGAAACTGGGATCTGGTTCCACATCAGAGGAACCTGAAAGCTGAAAGCTCCGCCTCCATTCTACTTTTAGAAAACCTAGGAACCTCCAGTAAGCCAGCACTCTGAGAACTAAGAGTTCTTCTGGGGAGGTCTGGGACTAGCAGTTCTTTAAGATATGATGGAACCTGGTTGTTAAGAGCGTTCTAAGTTAGAAGGAGGATTTTCAATTCTCTTCTAGATTTAACAGGGAGCCAATGAAGCAAGGTTAGTATTGGAGTGAGGTGATCTCTGGTGCTGGTTCTTGTCACGACTCTGGCTGCAGCATTTTCACCCTGATAATAGGGAGTTACAATAGTTACTCTGGAAGTAACTAATGATGGATTACTTTTTCAGCATCACTCTGAGTCAGCATGTTTCTAATGTTGGAAATATTACGGAGGTGAAAAAAGGATGTCCTGCAGATTTGTTTAATGTGGGAGTTGAAGGATAAATCCTGGTCACAAATAACTCCCAGGTTCCTCACAGTGGTACTGGAGGACAAAGTAATACCATCTAGTGGTACTAGATCTTTAGATCATTTATCTCTCACATGTTTTGGGCCAAATATAATAATTTCAGTTTTATCTGAGTTCAGAAACAGGAAATTACGGCTCATCCAACCTTTATGTCTTCAAGACGGCTTCTAGTTTATAACGTTGGTTATTATTGTCTGGTTTCATAGATAAATAGATTCGTGTGTCATCTGCATAACAATGGAAGATAATGGGGTGTTTTTTTAATAATATTCCGAACAGGAAGCATGTATAAAGTGAAAAGTATAGGACCTAAGACAGAACCCTGTGGAACTCCATGTTACCTTCAGTCTGGACTGAAGAGTCATCGTGAACATGAATGAAGTGGAACCTGTCTGATAAATATGATCGGAACCAATTTAGTGCTGTACCTTTAAGCCCGATGATGAACACATCATCGGGCTTCCCATGTTATGGGAAGTTAAGATCAATAGTTTCAAATGCAGCATTGAGATCTAACAGGACCAGAACAGAGACCAGTTCTTTGTCTGAGGCCAAGAGAAGATGATCAATAACTTTGATCAGAGAGTCTCTGAGCTATGATGAATCTAAAACCGACTGGAAAGACTCAAATAAGTAATTTTTTGCTTAAATGGTCACATAACTGACTTGAAATCACTTTTTCTAGGATTTTAGAAATAAAGGGAAGGTTTGATATTGATACACAGTGACTGAAACTACTTCCTGTAGGATTTTAGAAATAAAGGAAGGTTGGATTTTGGCCTGTAACTTGCTAAGACACCTGGGTCAAGGTTCGGTTTTTTAAGAAGAGGTTTAACAACAGCAACCTTAAAGGCTTGTGGTAACATATCCTGTTATTAGAGATTGTTGATCTGATCTAGTATTGATGTACTAATCACGGGGAAAATATCTTTAAACAGTTTAGTGGGGATTGGATCTAGTAGGCAAGTTGTTGGTTTATATGAAGCCACGATTGAGGAGAACTCAAAGAGCTCCATAGGGTGGAAGCTGGATAACTGGAAATCAGGCTCCACTAACAAGTCTGAAGATGTGGTTGATCGATCTGTAGCCGCTTTGGGCAGTGAGTCTTTTATTTTATCCCTAATAGTTAGAATGTTGTCATTAAAGAAGTTTACGAAGTCATTACTGCTCAAAGTTAAATTGTTATGAGGTTCTACAGAGCTATGACTTTTTGTCAGCCTTGCTATAGTACTGAAGAGAAATCTAGGATTGTTCTTGGTTTCTGCTATTAAGGAGGAATAGTAGGCATTTTGGGTTTTGCGAAGGGATTTTTTGTAGATTAACAGACTATTTCTCCAGGCTGTTCGAAATACTTCTGAGTTAAGTACCATTTCTTCTCCAATTTTCATGCTGATTTCTTTAAAGTTCACAAATTATCATTATACCATGGAGCTATCCTCCTCTGAGTTGTTGCTTTTATCTTCAAGGGAGCAATGGAATCAAGTGTGGAGTGAAGTAAGGCTGGTGTTCAATCTACAACCAAGTCAGCCTGAGTAGGGCTAATGCTAATGCTAATGGTGTGACAGCTGTTGACTGCTGGATCCGCGGATGGAACTGAAGTCAATATTGATGGGAGTACTTCCCTGAATTTGGCTACAGCATTGTCTGATAGCTTTGCTCTTATATTTAAATTTATTTTCCGGGGCTATGAAGCCAGTTAATGTAAATTCAGATGATATCAGGAAGTGATCCGACAACAAAGGGTTGTGGGGAAGAGCCATTAATTGATCAATGTCAATACCATAAGTGAGGACAAGACCAAGTCTGTAATTAAGATAATGAGTGGGTTCATTCACCTTCTGTGAAAATCCAATTGTGTCCAGTAATGAGCTAAATGCTATGTTAAGGCTCATTTTCAACATCTACATGAATGTTAAAGTCTCCCACTATAAGGACTTTATCTGAGCTCAGTACTAAAGTAGAGAGAAAGTCTGAGAATTCAGACAGACATTCAGAGTATGGTCCAGGAGGACGGGACACTAGGACAAGTAGAACTGCTGCTGGGTTTTCTGGTCAGAGTCATGAGATTCAGAATGAGACTTTCAAAGGATTTCTGGTTAGTTTTAGTTCTGGGATCAATAAGAAGACTAGAGTTATAGATAGATGCTCCTCCTCCTCCTCCTCCTCCTCCTCCTCGTCCAGTTCCTCCAGGGACATGATGGTTAACATGAGTGGTGGGAGTTGCTTCATTTAGGCTGAGATATTCATCTCTTTTTAACCAGGTCTCAGTGAGGGGACAGAAATCACATTAGTCATCTATTATCAAATCACTTACAAGTAAAGATTTAGATGATAGAGAACGAATATTTAATAGTCCACATCTGATTGTTGTGGGATTTTGTTTACTTATGGAGGTAGTTTAGATTTTTATCAAATTCCTATGATTAACTCCTCTCCTGTGGGATTCATCTTGTCTTAGATAAAATGGTGGTGGAACAGACACAGTCTCCACATGAAGGGTTTGGTTGTTAGAAGGTGAGGGGGCAGCAGGAAGAAAGTTTTGTTTTGAGGACACGGGTGATGTAGTTGATAGAAAAGGACAGTAGGGGGTGCTGGTGCTGCCAACAGCAGCCTGAGGAGTCCATGAGGAAGGTCACTCGGGGGCGTGTCCATGGAATGTAAACAGTCAGTCTGAGGGGACGAATGTACCTTATGTAGTATATTACCAGCTAATATCTGACTCCCCGGCATGCTGGGATGAAGTCCGTCAGGAGGAAGAAGGAGGGACGGTTCCAGAACAAGTTCAAGTTATCAACTAAACCTATATTGTGGCTTGTGGAAGTCAGAAACGTGTTCAGGCTTAACATTCTGCTGAAGCGAGCTGAGCCTCGACCAAGTGTGGGAATGGGCCCGGAGATAAAAACAGACTTTCACAGTTATTTAAAAACTTAAAAAGCTCATTGATGTCCTCCTTAGTCACTTCGGATTGCCGGCGGGTCGTATCATTAGTACCTACATGGACTAGAACTCGGTGGATGGAGGGGGGAAGAGAGCGTAAAAGCTCCGGGAGTTTACCGAGGATCACCGGGACCGTGGCTCCGGAGAGACAGTGTGTGATCGTGTTGAAGAAGCGGATGTTTCTGGTGATGGAATCTCCTATTATCAATGTTGTTGGGGAGAAGAGAGGACGAGGAGATGACCGAGCAGCTGGATCTGTGGTGAGGCTGTGACAGTGACGGGAGCGGAGAGGGAAGACTGCTGGAGTGTCTCATCACGGCTTCCTGCAGGAGTCTGCGGCGAGAAGCGGAGGTCTTCTGACGGGAAGAGGATCGCTGGTCTGGCTGTCCAGAGGGAAGGGAGGTCGCTCCAGTACTGTTACCCTCCAGCGATGAAGACGTTGCAGCTGTTGGCAGCTACAGGAGGAGGGAGATCCAGTTGAGGAGCTACAGGAGGAGGGAGATCCAGGTGAGGTTAGTTGAATTGCGTGGCAGAGCAAGCACGGCGTGACCACTCAATATGTGGAGAAGTCCTGCACGCACAGGAGAGAGGAACGAGAGAGGGACTAGAGAGGGACAAGAGAGGGCCGAGAGAGGAACGAGAGAGGAAAGAGAGAGGGACGAGAGAGGGACGAGAGAGGAACAAGTGGTCCTCACAGACCCACAATGCCAGGTCGGCAGCCAGCTGCCGAGAACCAACGAGGTGAAGCAGTACTTTGAAGAGCTGATGAATGAGGAAAACAAGAGAGAGATGAGGACAGCTATAGGACAGTTGGATGACCGAGAAGTGCACAGAATTGGTTAGAAGGAAGTGTGGTCAGTTTTGGGGAGGATGAAGAGTGGAAAAGCAGTCGGTTCAGATGACATACCTGTGGAAGTATGGAAATGTCTAGTCAAGAGGGCAGTGGACTTTTTGACCTGCTTGTTTTAACACAGTCCTGAACAGTGAGAGGATGCCTGATGAGAGGAGGAGTGCCATAGTGCCAATCTTTATGAACAAGCGTGATGTGCAAAACTGCAATAACTACAGAGGTATGAAGTTGATCAGCTACACCATGAAGGTGTGGGAGAGAGTTATTGAGGTGTTGCTGAGGCGAGAGGTTCAGATCAGTGAGCAGCAGTTTGGTTTCATGTCCAGAAAGAGAACCACAGAGGCATTTTTTGCTCTGAGAGTGCAGGTAGAGAAGTACAGAGCTTCTCTGTGCCAGAAGGAGCTGCACTGTGGCTTTGTGGATCTTGAGAAACCATACGATAGGGTGCCAAGAGAGGAACTGTGGTACAGTATGAAGAAGTCAGGAGTCACAGAAAAGTACATGAGGGTGATGCAGGACACCTGTGAGGACAGCAAGACAGTGGTGTGTAGTCAGTTCTGAGCCCCTTCTTGTTTGCAATGATGATGGACAGGCTGACAGATGAGATCAGACAGGAGGTTCGGTTGACCGTGATGTTTGAGGATGACGTTGTAATATGTAGGGAGAGTAAAGGGCAGGTGGAAGACAACTTTGAAAAGTGGAGGTCTGCACTGGAGAGAAGAGGAATGAAGGTCAATAGAGACAAGATAGAATGCATGTGTGTGAATGACAGTGAGGCAGGTGGAGGAGGAGAAGCAGTGAAGGTGCATAAGTTCAAATACCTTGGGTCAACCATCCAGACCAATGGAGAGAGAAAAAGAGGTGAAGGAACGGGTGCAGGCAGAGTGTAGTGGGTAGAAACGACTGTTAGAGTTAATGTGTGACAGAAGGTTGGCACACTCTAAGAATTGTTGGGTTATTTTTCAACCCAACAGCTGAGTTAAGACTGTTGGGTAGTTTAATTGGGTTGTTTTCATTAAGTTGGGTTATCTAAGAACCCAACTTGCTGGGTTATTGTCATTGGTAGTTGGGTTATTAGCTGTTGGGTTGTAATTTCCATTATACTGTGTTGGGTTATTTCGGACTACCCAACATGTTGGGTTGACGATCGCGCATGCGCGACCAACAGTAACGTTCCTCCCAGGTGACACCCACTCATTCGACCACCAGTTGCGAGCAGTGCCCGGATGCTGGATCGGAAAAATCTCGCTACACCAAGACATACTGAGACTCAGCTCTTTACAAATCAAGGTTTGTTACGTGTGCACTATTGTTTCACCACATTGTTTAATTTATATGAATAATATGTATATAAAGCTTATTGTAGTAACCGTGTATGTTGGTCATACGAATGGTTCAACGTAATATGAGCGTGTGTAGCAGTGATTGTGAGCTACATAGATACATGGAAGCCTTTGCAGCCAGGGCTTTAGGGAATATGAGGTTTAGATGTGAGTTAATGACGCCCCAATGAGCAACGTTACCATCTATTGGTAAGTCAGCAAGCTGTTAGCTAATGTTATTAGCATGCACAAACTCCATTTCATTAAACGTAGCAAGTTAGCATGTTAGCCTGGACGCTACGTAGCAGTTTCGAAGTAACTCGAGTATATTTGTTTTAAAGTTAGGAGGACAATGTGAGGTTTTTCATCAATTTGGCTTCCATATATAACAACGTAGCTAGCCAGTCCGCGCCGTATTAGCCAGCTTGAGTTTGCCGAGGCGGAACCGGTAACTTTCTAATTTGCTCAAGTCTAAAAGTAGTTTAAAACCATAGAGAAGTTAATTGTTACGACAGTGAAAATACCTCTGATTTAACGTTACTGAATGAGTTATTTATGATACGTTTGTTTAATTTGAATTCTTTGTGTAGGTTTTGCAGTTTGATTCTCCCACCTCATGGAGGATTATGTGAGATCCAAATTGATTGAGTGGCGGCTTCCCGGGCTCATTGACATCTTTAGTGGTAAGTCCATTGAAGTTGTTTCAATGTCGCATTATTTTATTGGTACTAACTTGGTAGCCACTACTATTATAAATAAATTGACATACTATTGTAATATAATGACATATTATTTAAATGACCTTGTTTCTCAATTTGTCTCCATCTTTTAGATTGCGCAGGACTTTGCTATCCTTCATGGTGAGGCTGCCCCGAAGCTGTTTGAGAAGTGGGTTCAAGTGGGAAAGTATTCATACTCCTTGAACTTATACGCCCCTTGTCATGTAGCAACCACAAACTTAAATACTTTTTATTGGGGTTTTCAGTGATCGACAAACACAAGGTAACACACATTTGAGAAGTGAAACAAAAATGATATGATACTCAGTCCTCTGATACAGAGGGGGCTAAAATACTTTGTTGAATCACCTTTCACTGCAGTTACTGCTAAACATATTCAGGGGTGTGTCTCTACCAGCTTTGCACATCTACACACTGCATTTTTTGTCCATTCTTCTTAGCAAAACAAAACATCTGTGAACTGCCACCACCATGTTTCACACGGTGGATGATGTGTCCAGGTTCATGGTGGCAGCATCGTGTTGTGGGGGGCTTTTCTTCAGCAGGGACAGGGAAGCGGCTCAGAGTTGATGGGAGGATGGATGGAGCTAAATATGAAGCCTGAATCCTACTGAGGATCTTTGGCAAGATTTGAAATCTGCTGTTCACAGATGCTCTCCAATCTGACAACTGGAGCTGTTGTGCAAAGAAGAATGGACAAAAAATGCAGTGTGTAGATGTGCAAAGCTGGTAGAGACACACCTCAGAATACTTTTAGCTGTAACTGCAGTGAAATGTGGTTCAAAGTATTTAGCCCCCTCTGTATTAGAGGACTGAGTATGATGTATCATTTTTGTTCCACTACTCAAATGTGTGTTACCTTGTGTTTGTCGATCACTGAAAACCCCAATGAAAAATATTTGTCTTTGTGAACAGACAAAAATGCAGTGTGTAGATTTGCAAAGCTGGAGGCACACCCCAGAAGACTTTAGATGTAACTGCAGTGGAAGGGGGTTCAACAAAGTTTGGTAGGAATGGGTTGAAAAAGCTCGAGTTGTGAGCTAATGATACTTGCTTTGCCCCAGTAGAGATACTTACCTTATCTATTTTATTTCTCATCATAGGTCGGAACCAACATGGTGGAATACCTCGAGCAGGCAAAAACGACGAGATCCTGCCCCCATGTCCTCCTGCTGGAGAGCGGGAGATCCTGCCCCCATGTCCTCCTGCTGGAGAGCGGGACGCACTCCTCACAGGCATTTTCTGTGATCTCGGGGAGGACAATTGAGGCCGAAACAGCCCTTGCAGCAGTGGATGTTTGTTTTAAAAGTTTTTAATGTTTTTGATTTGCACTATCCAAAAGAGTGCACGCCAACATGGCAGTTCCTCCAAAGTGTGGTTTTTGAACTGGAGGGAACCGTTTCCCCAGCAGTTGGCTTCCTCAGGAGCCAGCTTCTAGCACTGGCCTCCAGTTAGGCCAGGACAACGTTTTGGCAGAGGTATCATCCTACAATTGTTTGTAGATATTGTTGTTCTGTTTTTTTTAAATGACAATTACAGGAATTTTGTTCATTAAAATATTTTTGTGTTCTGTACATTGTAATTAATTGTTCATAAAAAAATTTTGCTAAATTGTTCATATGTTTAGTATTTAAAAGTTTGTGTAAATCACCGTTCCCTGTTTTTGATAAAATTTAATTTAAATATTTTGTATTTGGTGAATTTTGAATTGTAATAAATATTTATTCTTAATTTTTTGTGTCGGAGTATATTTATTCAATAGACAATAACAATATTATATAATTATAACAAAATATTAATAATTAGAAATGAGCCTATGGTTGTGGTTTTTTAAACAACCCAACTGATTGAGTAGAAATAACCCAACAGTAGAGTCAAATTGAGCCTGTGGTTGGGTTTTATAAACAACCCAACTGTTGGTTTAAAGAGGCCAACCCAACGTGTTGGGTTAAAATAACCCAGCATGTGTTCTGTCCAATAGTTAACCAGTGTTGGGTTAAAAAATAACCCAGGTTGGGTTATTTTTAACACAACATTTTTAAGAGTGCAGTAAGAGTGAAAAGGAAGATCGACAAGACAGCAGTGCGACCTGCCATGATGTCTGGTCTAAAGACAGTGGCACTGTTAAAAGCACAGGAAGCTGAGCTGGGGGTGGAAACATCAATATGCTATGATCTTTATTGGGCGTGTCCAGGATGGACAGGATGAGGAACCAGCTGGTCAGAGGGAAAGTAAAGGTAGTGCAGTTAAGAGATAAAGCCCCGTCCATCTTTCCATCAATGTGGTGAAGTTGTCCTGTCTCCCCAGAAGAGAAACACTCCCACAGCATGATGTTTCCACCTCCATGCTTGACGGTGGGGATGGTGTTCTTGGGGTCATAGTCGGTATTTTTCTTCCTCCAGACACGGCGAGTCAGTTGATGCCAAAGAGCTCGATTTTGGTTTCATCTGACGACAGCACTTTCTCCCAAGACTTCTCTGAATCGTTCAGATGATCATTGGCAAACTTCAGACGAGCCTTTTACCAATGGTTTCCTTGGTGACTGTGGTCCCAGCTGCCTTGAAATCATTAGCAAGCTCCTCCCGTGTAGTTCTTGGCTGATTTCTCACCTTTCTCATGATCAGTGCTACCCCCCGAAATGAGATCTTACGTGGAGCCCCAGAATGAGGTCGATTGGTGGTCATTTTGTATTTCTTCCATTTTCGAATGATTGCACCAACAGTTGTCTCACCCAGCTTCTTGCCGATAGTCTTGTAGCCTGATCCAGCCTTGTGCAGGTCTACAGTCTTGTCCCTGATGTCCTTAGAGTGCTCTTTGGTCTTGCCCATTGGAGGAGAGGTTGGAGTCTCATTGATTGTATGGACAGGTGTCTTTTATACAGGTGACTGATTGACACAGGTGTCTTTGCTGCAGGTCACAAGTTTTTATCGGTGTGTCTAAGGAGTAGGAGTATTTAACCAGTCTGTGGGAGCCAGAATTGTTAATGGTTGCCAGGGGATCAAATACTTATTTCACTTAATAAAATGCGAATCAATTTATATCTTTTATATAATGTGGTTTTCTGAATTTTCTTTTTGATATTCTGTCTCTCATTGTTAAAAGGAAGCTACCGTTAAAATTATACACCGTTCACTTCTATGTCAGTGAGCAAACTAACAACATTAGTGAGGGATCAAATAATAATTTCCTCCACTGTATGTATGTATGTATGTATGTATGTATGTATGTATGTATGTATGTATGTATGTATGTATGTATGTATGTATTGTACCAACCTTTCGCACAAACTATTGGCTCGAATTGCATGAGGGAGGATTTTTCCTCATTTCAAGGAGCCATTAGATTTTGAGGTCAAACATTTGGTGGAAGAGTAACATTTTTCTCCATTGTCGGCACACTGGAGGTCCGCTGTGAGCCGTCAGTCAGGGCTGCTTCAAGGAAGCTGCCGTTAGCTGCCTGCTTGCACACTGCTAATATTTAGGTTCGGCAAGTGTCCAGAAACAAGGGTGTGAGCGCATTGACTCGGGTAATGTTTTATCTTTAGAAGCTCAGTGTTTTGCACAGTGAAGTTGATATCTGACAGGCTTTGTCAGGCAAACAAATGTGGCATTGGTGAAGGTCTGTGCTCTTCCTAATATAGCTCTAGTTCCTCATGTTTTTGAGAATATACTATCGGGGTGAAAGCTGCAGCTGCTAACAGTGTGGGCTGATTGGGTGGCAACAATCGGGAAATGTAAGTGTTCTGTGGATTATATCTCAAAGCAACATATTGAAAAAAATAGAAGAACAATGAAGTAGTTAATTAGTTCGATTTTGAATTTGGAAACTGAACTTTGAACTAGTTCCTGCAGAAAGTCAACTTTCCAACACTGGGGCTCGTTTAAAGGGACTAAGAACTCTGGTGAGAAAAGAGGAAGGGGATTGTGAACGCCACAGTAGTTGATAAGCTGTGCATTCCAGAATCATGGTGCTAAAATCCGGGCCGGTTTTTCTCTCTTGGGCATTTATTACTGTTTACATCTGTGCCTTGTATATTGCACCTGACGCTAATGCTAAAGACTATGACAGCATTAAAAACGGCCTAGCAGACCCTTTTCCAATTCACAAGGCTTCAAAAATCATCCACTCTGTCAGAGCCATTGGCACATTCAAAACTCTTTTAACCATTTTTGATGCTCTTGATCAGAATCAGAATCAGAATTCCTTTATTGTCATTGTTCTTTGAGGCACAACGAAATTAAAAAGAACAGCTCTCATAAACAGTGCAAACAACAGAAAGTGCAAATGCCATAAAAACAAAAAAAAATCTATAAAACTGCAAAAATAAATAGATTAGTGCAGACATAACAACTTTAAAAACCTGTACAGTCCCCAGTCGGTATTTACAAGACAGAGGGGATAAAACAGCAGTCAGTTCAGGGTCTGCTGGTGTGTGAGGCGTTCAGGGCAACAACAGCTCTGGGGTAGAAACAGTTTTTTAGTCTGCTTGTTTTTGTTTTTATTGCCCTGATGGCAGAAGTTCAAAAAGGTGATGACCGGGGTGTGAGGAGTCCCTGGGGATGTTTCTAGGCTCTCATGAGGCAGCGGGTGTTGTAGATGTCTTCCAGGGATAGGAGAGGGCAGCCAATCAGTCCCTGGGCGGTGGAGATGACCCTCTGGAGCCTCTTCCTGTCTGCTGTGGTGCAGCTGGAGAACCACAGCCAGATGCCATAGCTCAGCACCGACGCCACCGAGCAGCGGTAGAAGCACAAGAGCGCCGGTTTTAGGTTTAGGTCTTCCTGAGGATCCTCAGGAAGTAGCGTCTCTGTTGTGCCTTCTTCAGGAAGTAGAGTCTCGGTTGTGTCTTCCTCAGGAAGTAGAGTCTCTTTTGAGTCTTCTCCAGGAAGTAGAGTCTCTGGTGTGCCTTTTTCAGGAAGTGGAGTCTCTGTTGTGTCTTCTTCAGGAAGTAGAGTCTCTGTTGTGTCTTCTTCAGGATTGTGGAGTTTACAGTCCAGGTTAGGTCCTAGCTGATGTGGATGCCCAGGAACTGAAAGTCTGACACCATCTTCACCCCTTCCCCATTCATGGTGATCGGCTGAATGTCCGGTTTACACCTCCTGAAGTCGACCATCAGTTCCTGGGATTTGGAGGTGTTCGGGATGAGGTTGTTGGTGGTGCACCAGCCTGACAGACTCTCCACCTCCACCCTGTAAGCAGCCTCATCTCCTCCTGAGATGAGCCCCACCACCGTGGTATCATCCGCAAACTCAATGATGGTGTTGCTCGGGTGGGTGGGGGTGCAGTCGTAGGTGTAGAGGGTGTAGAGTAGGGGGCTTAGCACACAGTCCTGTGGGGAACCGGTGCTGGTGCTCAGTACTGAGGACAGGTGGTGTCCTTCTCTCAACCTCTGGGAGCGGTCGGTCAGGAAGTCCATAACCCAGTACAGATGTGGTGGGAGAGACCCAGGACCCCCAGCTTGCTGACCAGTCTGCTCGGGATGATGGTGTTGAAAGCCGAGCTGAAGTCAAGGAAGAGCAGCTTCTCATAGCTCCGGCAGAGGGATGATGGTGGAGGACTTTAAGCAGGGTGGGATGGAGCACTGGGAGAGGAATTGGTGAAAGATGCTGGTGCAAACCCCAGCCAGTTGGTCAGCACAGCCCCTCAGCACCCTTCCAGTCACACCGTCAGGTCCAGCAGCTTTCCGGGGGTTCCCTGCCCTCAGGGTTCCACTCACCCCCGGTTCCTGCACTGTGAAGGTCTGGCTGTGGGGGGATGTCAGCTGCAGTGTTGCTTTCATCTTCAGCTTTCTGACTTGTTTTCTATTTCAAAGAAACTGGACTTTGATGATGACGAGCTCTGATTGTGAGCTGGAAGACGGAGCTCTGTTTAACAGATCTGTGCATGTTTATCTTGGATGGGCAGCTGAGTGTGTGACATTTGTGGAAAATTGTCTTAATCATATTAAATAAACAATTTCCACAGAATGAAGTACATACTCACATCCAACCAATGCGTTTGTATTAATTTCCTCTCTTCTGTTGTCAAAGAAATGGGTTTTCACGAGGGTAGAAAATCCATTTCAGCTCTATAAGACCAACATAAAATGGGCATATTTCGTCTCTGTAGGTGGTAAGACACATGACATCTTTTTTTGTTCATGTTTTTTTTCCTCCTTCCCTTGCAATCATTTGATTTCTTTGCAGGTCCAATCAATTACACAGGCAGAATGAAGCCTTCGGGCAAAGGACCCCGACAATGGCTGCGTGGGGGGAAGGAATGAAGAAGAAGAAGAAAAAAGTTGTAGTCATCAGGCATTTGTATCTAATGACAGAAATTTCACCCCATGTAGATGAAACACATCAGCATCCCAACAACATTTTTGTTCCACATCATTAATCTGCAGAAGCTTCCTTAGCGGGAAAAACAAAATGGAATTAATTAGGAAGATGCAGGAAACCAAGTTGAGGAATTAATAAAACTGCGTTCCTTGTTAATGGACACCAAACAAATGACGCCATTATTCTTTAAAAGGCAGGCCGGCTCAGTGCGCCGGCTGCTCATTTCCAACTCAATTACAATGCAGAGGGAGCGCCGTTCTCTACCTTTCTGAAATGAGCTTTCAATGAGAAAATTTAATTAGGAATTATAGCCTGGCGAAGACGCCCGTTGAAAACAAAGCTTCTCATTTTCACTTTGCAACTTTTCTGCGTAAGTTTGTGTTCGGTTAGAAAACGCTTGAATATCTCTCACTAAGAAGAAAACAATTCTGGAACAACCAGGGTGTGATTGGACATCAGGATTTACCCCCAGGGGCAGCATATCTGCCTCTGATAATATGTTTTTTTTTTATTAACCTTTAATTGCAATTCATCTCATCAAAATGATCAAAAGTCAACAATGGATAAAAAAAGAGGAATACTTCATTTGCCACAAATACAACAAATGTCTTACCGTCAGATGTAATGTGAAATGTCATTAAAACGCTGGTTTCTTCTCCTCTGGTCTGCTGCTCAGAGGTTCGCTCCACTGCAACTGGTTCTCCAATAAATAAACTGCAGTTTGTTCAGAACAATGCAGCTTTTTGTTCATCCAGAACGAATGTGTATCAAATACATAACTGTCTATAAAGACAGATTGACTGTATCGCCACTTAATTTCATCTGAAATATTTCTGGATCTCAGCTGTGGAGAGTATTATGAAGTGCTGTGCCTCAGTTCAGGGGAACATGATGGCAGTTCCAGACATGCTGCTGACGGCAGGTTCACACTAACAAACATGATGAGAAGTGCTGGAGTGGACAGACACATGCTGACATGGAATTACTCTCCTTCGCATAATCAAGGAAAAAGTAAGTTAAAATTAAAGATTCTCCTGAAGAAATATTTGCTCTCTGAACAGCTTTCTGTTTCTGGTGATATTTTGAGTAACACGTCTTGATTAAATGGAGGATTCTGAGGATTATTGTGCATTTACTAATTTACATTCCTACCCCCTTTGGAACATGTAAAGCTCGATCGGCACGTTAAACTGGAGTGTGGTCACTCATAACTCTGCTTTGGATGTTTTTCCTTTTCCTACATGTTTGAAGTAAAGATTCATTCATTCAGTTTTTATTGGAAAAGATGTCAGTTTCAAGTAATTTAATGTTCACAGATGCCGTGTACAGCCGACGATTAGAGATTCATATGACCTCTACATGATGCGAACTGAGCAACCTGTGTTATTATGTGTTGTTTATTTTTACCTTGTCTTGTTTTTGTTTTGTAATGTGCAGTGTGTACGGTGGTCTGGAATGTGTGGATAATTGTGACTATGAGCCAATAGAGTTCATTGTGCTGTGCTGGACTCCAGGAAGAGGAGCTGCTGCTCAGGCTGCAGCTAATGGACGTCCCAATAAATGAAGTTAAATGTGTAGCGGAAGCTGTTCTTTGCAGTTTCACGTGCCAGGGAGCTTTCAGGGTTCAGGACCTTGCTGAAGAACTCAAATGGAGAATCAAACCCTGACGTTCTGATCTCAAACTTACCTCTTTGCTACTCGTCTGCTGCGAATTCTGCTGTGGTGATATACCAGCAGTTCTCTAAGGTATGATGGAGCCTGGCTGTTAAGAGCTTTATAGGTTAAAAGAAGGATTTTAAATTCTTTTGTAGATTTAACAGGAAGCCAATGAAGAAAAGTTGATATTGGAGTGATGTGATCTCTGACGATGGGAGCGAATTACACTTTCTACTCTACAAGTAAATGCATGGATTAAAATGCTGCAGAAACAGAAAACTGGCACCAGTGAAATTCAGTCTCACATGACTTCAGTCTCCTGATTGGCTGACAGGAAGCTTACGAATTCCCTTAACTGTTTTCTTTTAGGGCCCAACATGAGCGAGCTCCCCGAAATACCTCTGACCTGCTGAAACTACATTCTCCTTCCGGTGCTCTGAGGTCCAATGGTCAGAAGTTAGTCAGTTAGTCCCACACAGACTGTATTTACTTTTAAAAAGCAGCTGAAATTTCTTTTACAGAAAAGCTTTGATTAACTCAGAGTTTTTACATTAGGGTGTGTATTATTTTTGTCTTATTCTGAAAGACTTTGTGATTTTAATCTGTGAAAAGTGCAACATAAATTAAATTGACTTACTTTTGATACTATAAGTGCTCATAAGTGAAAATGTACTTTATTAAACTTAAATATGCTCATTAAAAAAAGGAAGAATCCTTACTCTCTTACACACACACACACACGCACACACACGCACACGCACACACGCACACGCACACGCACACGCACACACACACACACACACACACACACACACACACACACACACTGACCTCGTCAGATTGAGGTAATGAAATGTGTCTCAGCCTCAGGATGGAGATCCTGCTCTGCCGTACAACCAGACATCATCTACCAGTGTGCCGGCGGTCCGACCCACAGTCAGTGCAGCTGTTGCTGTTCAGCCCCCCCACCCAGGCCCCTCACTCCCCTGTAAACATGGCGCAGAGCCGCGGGGGTCCGGCGAGTCGGAGGGGGTCAGTGGAGGTGGAGGCGAGTGGAAGGAATCAATATGTGATGAGTCACAGGGAGGAGAGCGCCGCCTCACCTGGGGACAGTCAGACCTTCCTCTAATCTACTCAGGAAGAAAATTGCAGAGCTCAATTTAAGACCTAACCCATGAAATTAACACCTCCAGCTCTCTTTTCTGCTACCAAGAGTGATTTCACAGAATGGCCAGCCTCTTTTAAACTTTTCAAAGTGAGAGAGGTCCCTGACTTTATTCTGAGATTCACCTTATGTGCCTCCTCGTCCACGAGGGGGTTGAATGTGACGGGAATGTGGGGGGAGGAGCACTGAGGTGAAATAGAGCCAAAGTGTTGTTCAGAGAGACGGACGTCGGATGAATGGAGCTCTCTCTTTTCACTCAGACACAAGATAACCTGTGAGCCTCAGATGGGAGGAGCCACAGCTGCTTTATGTTTCACTTCTATTATTATCTTGGAAAACAGGTTTAATCAGACCAACTGACTTGACTGGATTACTTTGAGACTCTCCAATGAAGACAGGAGGATGTGGTCCAATCTGATCAGTTTCTCTGCCCCTCCACGACGTCCTGGTCCTCACACCCTCAGAGGCTCCCTCCACTGTGCAGACAGATACCTCTAATGGACATCAAACTACAAGTTTTCTGTGTCATTTTACTGTAACAATCTGCATTTATATATTTATTTATTTACTTCATATTTTATTTGTCTATTGTAAAATTACTTAAAGTGTGTGGATGCTGTACCTTTTACCAACAGTTACTAGAATACCTGACGAATAAAGATGATCTATTCTAATCTATTCTATTCTATTCTATTCTATTCTATTCTATTCTATTCTATTCTATTCTATTCTATCCTGCTGGGTTGCTGGTTTAGCAATCAATGGAGTGAAACTTTGCTTATTTGCCTGAAACTATTCCATTGGGAAACTTCCCCAGGACTTTCTTGGTATGTAGCAGCAGTATACAGTCAGTTATTGAGTGGAGAATGTTGGGTGGTTTGGTTCGTGCATTTAAAGGTGGGGAACCACAGATACAGAATGTATCAATAAAAAATAAATCCTATTTAATAAAGAGACTCACAGAGTCTTAAGTTTTGTCCAAAAATTTAATAGACACCTTGTTTATTGACAATTTGACAAAAATAAAAAAAGTTTTTGTTTGTACTCGCTTTTCGTCACTTTAACCATTTGAGTGTTTTATCTGCTTTCTTAGTTTTGGTTCTTTTAGACACCCAAACCTTTTTTTCTGTTTCAGCTGTTTCTAATCATTTCCAAATGTGGTTTATTTTCCTATTTAGCTTTTCCTGTGGTTTCAGCCATACCAACTATTTAAGCTGTTTTGGGCCATTTCAGCTATTTTAAGTTTTTAGGTCATTTTTACTTTTGAAAATGGGCCAGGTGTGCTACCAAAAGGAAAATTGGATAAAGAATTTTTATTTGCATAATACTGTGGCAGCTTCCTGGAGCTACTACAGGGAAATGGCTCCAGGCTCCAGGCTCCAGGCTCCAGGCTCCAGGCTCCAGGCTCCAGGCTCCAGGCTCCAGGCTCCAGGCTCCAGGTCTAGTTCCCACCCTGCTGGGACCGTGGTGACCTTTACCCTTTGGGGTCCCTGGGTCAGACCCTGGGCCCCCAGCATGTGCAGCCAAAGCTAACTTTGAATCAAAGGTTTGTTTTCAGTTTTTACGTATAAATAACTTTATCATTAGTCTCATTTGTGTTCATGTTTAGTACTTGCTATAAATCATGCCTTTTTGGTATTGATTTCATGTTCCTATTTATTTTTGTGTGGCTAAGAAATAGAATTTCCCCAATGATCACTAAGATATTTACGTGTCCTCTGACCAGCTTTGTCCTGACACCATGAGCTGCTGTTGGGGGCTGTGCGCTGATGGATGGGTCACAGTTAGAAACTCTCGCTGCAGATCGACTTTACCTCCCGCAGCGCCGCAGCTCCCACTGTTTGCTAAAGTCAGGCTCACAAACAGCTTGTAGAGACAAACTGCAGAAGTGACTAATGTAATGGATCATTTTAAATGAGACCACCATGCTCGTTCCTCCCAACACAACTTCACTATGCAGCTAATTACACCACTTAATGGAAATGATATAACCAGGAACATTATATTTGGAGAGCACCACATGATACAGTAAGTCATTTATCTATCCATCTGTCTGTCTCATCAAGGCACATTTAACGTTTAAGTCAGTCGGATTTCATTATTTTGCTGATATTTCTCCCAAATCCTCATCTTGGACCAGTTTCCTACTGCGTATAATTACGTAATGTGAACGCCTGTCAAAACTAATGTTAATTCACACATGCATGAGAGTGAGATCTGCCTATGAAATAAACACGAAGAACACGTTTGCAAGTTTAAACAAACAAACAACTGCGTTTACTCCTTCAGCCTCGAGGTGGAAATGTTAGTCAGCTCTTCCTTCAAGAAAAGTAACTCAAAGCCACATTTTCCTTCTTTATTTACAACTAACCATTATAATGTACTCACAGAGCAGGAGACTTTTGATTTAAAAAAAAAAAGTGTTTTGCAGGACATGGCAATGATGTGGTGATGGGAAGACAGAATGTGACAGTTGTGACTGAACCCAAAAGCAGACGCAGAGAAGTTCAAAAACACCAGAATCAAAAACACAAGAACACTCGGGGAAACAGGAGGATGAGGGATGTCTTGATACAAAGACGATCTGGCAACAGACACACGAGGGAGAAGTTTATGGTTTATATACACAGGGGAGGGGAGGCACGGGTGAAACACATCCAGAGGGAAAGCCCACAGGAAGGACAAGACAGGTGAGTATCAAAATAAGACAGGAAGAGGCAAACAGGTAAGGAGACTTTACACAATTCAATTCAATTCAACTTTATTTAGAGAGCACCAAACACAACACAGTCATTTCTAGGAGCTTTTAACAGAGAAAAGAAAAAAACAACAAATCCACATGAGCAGCAGATTTATTTATAACTGTGGAAAGAAAAACTCCTAACAGGAAGAAACCTTTGTAGAAACCAACCAGAGTCAGAGGTGGAGGCTTTCTGAGGACTGGTGGGGGGGGGGGGGGATAGGAATAGGATAGACAGAGAGATAGATTGAGGAGGAGATACAAACCTTGGAAACCCATCCTGGTTCGGGTAGGAGAGGTAGAGAGAGTAGAGAGAGGGTGTGTGTGTGTGTGTGTGTGTGTGTGTGTGTTGGAGGGGGGGGGGGGGGGGGGGGGGTAAATAGAAAAGTCTTGAGTCCCATCTTAAAAGTAGAGCCTGTTTCAGCCTCTCTAACTGAAACTGGGATCTGGTTCCACATAGAAGGAACCTGACACAGACAAAGAATTGTGACGTATGGTGATGCAGTAAAAATACTTTATGTCTTTGAGATGAATGCAGCTATAAATTGAGTCTATTGTAAAGAATGTATGCATCATTACCAAATGTAACACTGCAAATTAGATTTGTTTCTTTTTTCCCTTTTTTAAATTTTATTTTAGGGTACATGTGTGCGGTAAACACAGAAACAAGAAACTCAACATAAAAAGAGCGAACATTCATTCCACAAATGTTGGAGAATGTGAGGTTGTTAAGTCCTCTTATTGTTTTAAACAGTAATCAAGTATCTTTTATTTGTTACTGTTTCATGCAAGTGTGTGCCAAAATGGCTCCCTAGCGCCCCGGACAGTGTTTCACACATTTGTAATGTCCACTACGGGCAGCCTCTTTCACCTACATCCATTCCATTTGATAGACATATGCAGCACGTTGAGCCGTACGGTGACAGCCATCCTACTGATCCAATGGGACTCCTCCCGTCTCCAAAGCGACGACAAGGAGGCACAAATAAAATGTTTTAACCGACACCCTGGGGTTGCAGTTTTAGCTTGCTGGATGAGTGAAAGTGTTTCTTTTGAATACTTTTGGGGATCTGCTGAGGAGCTGGAAGGACCAGCTGATCCTCACATCTGCAGACGTGAAGAGCCCACAGTTCTCCAGTAGATTCTATATTCATTATGTAAATTTAAAGATAAAACAGCTGAAATGAAATGGCTAAAAACTATTTATAAAGGTTAAGACAGCCCAGATGAGAAAAAAGATAGAGAATATATAAAGTAGCTGAAGGGGCTAAAATGGCTAAAAACAACAAAGAATGGCAACATGAGGCAGAAAATGGCAGCAGGTACAATTCTTAAAATCAGATAAAATAGGAGGGAAAAAAAGATTGGAATGCATCCACTTCATTTTTCAGTTGCAAAATTTCCACCTGATTGAGGCTAAAAGATTTTCTTGTTCCTGAACCAAATCCAAAAGGTATGGAGAGTCCTTCCACTCCAAACATTCATCAGTTATTTCTGTCGTCGCTTACGACTCACTCTGTCTTATATGACTCAACGTCTCAGTTTGGATCAATTTGAATGTAAACAGTGTCTAATATTCAGGCCGATGCTAAACAAACCTTGTCTGTAATAGCAGGAGATCCCTGATAAAGGCCTGTCGCACTGCCTCGCTCTGTCGATGTACTTTCAGAGCAGAGAGCAGCAATTAGCATGACAATGACATCATTAATGGATCCTCAATCTGCCTGATTGCTTAATTAGGACCAGCAGAGGATGAGGGTCAAGACTAAATAAAGAGTCCCCCGTCCCAGCTGAGTGTTGTCAATATAAAGCAGTCATTGGTGAACCAATCAAAGGTTCATCACGTGTCACATTTAAAACAGTCCCCGGCGCCGCCAGCCGAGGCCAACTGATGGCTCATTATCCTGCCGCTGAAAATTGCAGCCATCCTGAACAGAATTTCAATTATGCACTTCTTAAAACACTCACCGGATTAAAGATGTTACAAAAGGACACTCACTGCAATCAGGTCGACTGATTAGCTTTTCATACACTGGATGGAAATTGTGCTTGCAAATGCACTGAATCCTTTTTCATGACTCACAAGCCGCTCCTTTTGTGCTCTCGTCTGGCTTTTTCACATTTCTTTCAAAGTAGCAAATTTGAATAATTGAGAGCAATACTGAAGTAAAGTTCCTAGAAACAGAAGACACGACATGAAACTCACTTTCGATCTGTTAGAGTTTTATCTCAGGTTCAAGGAAATGTATTAATAGCCTGGTTTCCAGAAAATGTCACGTGTACAATGTTTACGGCAAACAGTCATTGCTCAAACCAAATCATGATGTAAAGTCTCAGGTAAACCTTGTTGAATTTTAAACCTTGAACATAGTTCCAGTATTTCATGAGTGAATATTTAACTGTTTGAACACATCGAGTACGCATCGACTTGAGGTATTAACACGTTTCTAATTATTTGATGGTCACTAGGTTTGTGGTGTCAAACCAAAGAGATTTAAGAACTGAACAACGGGGAGGTTGAGGAATCGCACCAGTTTTGCCTTTCATGGGTTGTATTGTTACTCAAATTCCAGTCTCCCAGTAAACACCCTGTGTATGATCCATCCATCCATCCATCCATCCATCCATCCATCCATCCTGCTTGGGTTTGACAAGCATTACATAACCTTTCTACCTTTACATTTTTACCACACCAGTTAGGTGGATGATGGAAGACGTAGTTTTAGTGTGAAACATCACCATCATTAAACAAATACAACATACTGTATATACGTGTCCCAAAATCGTTATTATTTCTGAAGATTCATTGTGATTTTATGCAGCACCCTAATAACTGTTGGCATCATGTGACACTGTTGTGATTTATCAGTCTGGACAGATTGTGACAAATACAGACCATTTCCAATGAGAATAGAAGTTTACAGCTGCTGCTCGCGGAGAGTAATCTGCACCACTGCAGCCTTTATGTGATCTGTCCAACATCCAGGATGTGCATGAGGGACTGGCACCAGGCCGTGATGGGCTGCCTTCAGGGTCCCATTTGGTCATTAGGGTGCTATTGACTGCTCAAACGTCCCACGCATAAAAATAAGTGCAGTTCCTTATAGGTCCCATGTGTGCAGAGGGCTGTGAGTACAGAGCGAAGGAATGAATAAATAAATGAATGAACAACCGCATAAAATAAATTCAGTTAGTAAAAAAACACAATGAAGACACTTTTCTGATTATATTAAGAGCTAACGATTCTGTAAGCTTTTCGTCCTGATGGTGTAAATCATTGATATTTGGTTATAATCATTTGCGTGCAATCAAATGAAGAAAGTCTAATTTTCAATATTTTGCTAAAATAATGTATTATTTTACTGGTTATAAATGGAAAATACATGATAAATAAATGAATAATTTGTGTTTCAGCATGATGTCCGAAGATGCAGATCTGAAACGAAAAGCCAACATGCTAATGATCTGCGAACAATATTTTGGTTTTACAAAATGTTTGTCTTTTACAGTTTTCAAAAAAACAAGGTTGACTTGTATTTTTTCTTTCATTCAAAACCTGCACACAAAGGAAATAAAAAACATTTAAACAAAGTGCTTTTTGCTGTATTGAATTAATGCCATGAATTAAATGAACTGTGCCAATCTGTGCCCCGCCTGGTAAGATTACAAGCAGGCCTCTGACCCAGTGCCTCACAGACACTGGATTGTCTGGATCCAGCAAACAGGCGTCCGGAGACCATGTGGGCGTGGTCTAACAATGGACAGCCGACATGTGACCCTAAGAGGCCAACGGAGAGTATCTCATATAGGTTCACTTATGTGGGCTTCCTTTATGGGTCCTCGTTAGGGCAATAATGGGGAATGCTTGCAGACTGGGTAATCGATAGTACTACATGGATACCACATAAATAGATACTGCATTGAGCCCACATGGGCATTTGGCATGTGGCCAAGCCAGCTGACAGCTTTACTGCGGCAAGAGAAGAGATATTTGAAATGTGCCTCTCCTCTCCTCTCCTCTCCTCTCCTCTCTTTCCGTTTCCGGTGGGTGTGAGTTGTGGTGGTGGAGTGCGAGTGGCGCGGAGTTTGAAGTGGTTTTTCCCTCCCTGTGTTTTTTTCCATCTGATCTATAACTTTTCATCTCTGTACCTGATCAGGTAAGAGTCATTGATACTTTCTGAGTGTTGCTGAGTGACCCGGGGATTTTCCCCGGTGAGTTTTCTGGAGGAATGGCGTCCCCCGAGACGCCTTCTCCGTCTATCCGGCAGGGAGTACGTATAGTACCGCCGGATAGTAGTGTCACAGTTGAGGACGTTCTGCTGGCCGTCGGTGACCAGGTAGGATATGACAATATCATTTGCGCATCGCGAATGAATAAAGCTGTGGTTGTTTTCCTGAGGGAAGAGGCTCAGGTTCTCCAGCTGGTAGAGAACGGAGTGTTTGTTGAGGAGAACTTTGTTCAAGTCTCGCCGCTGTCAGTCCCGTCAACGCGAATCACCGTGTCCGGTGTGCCGCCGTTCATTTCTAACGAGTCACTTGAGATCGAGCTCTGTAGGTTTGGTAAGTTTGCCAGCGGATTTACAACCGTGAATTTAGGCTGTAAGAATCAGAAGCTGAAGCATGTGAAGTCACTGAGACGACAGGTGTTCATGTTTCTAGATTCACCCTCTCAAGCTCTGGAAGTGTCTTTCAGGGTGAAGCACGGTGACGGGTCCTACATGGTTTACGCTGCTCAGGACAGCTAAAATGTTTCCAGTGTGGAGATGTGGGACACAAACGGGTTGCATGTCCGCATAAGATGCAGGGGGCGGCGCCGCGAGAGGCGCGGATGCTGCGCGCATGGCGCGCACTGCCGCGTCAGGGGACACGGTGTCTGTGTGTGAAAGTAACAGGAATACAGATGATCTCTATTCCCTAGAAGATATTAACAACTTCCTAGATATAACATACAAAAAGTCCGTCAAAATCAGCGAATACTTTAGTGACACAGACAAATTCATAAAATCTGTAGACATCCTGAAAAGACTGGTAGGACCCGACCTGCTGGATAAAAAAAAAACGGTTTAGGCTCAAAAAACACATCACGACACTAAGAAAGATTAAAAATGACAGACCTGCCAGAAAAGTCAAGAAAATAAAATGATCATGTTTCACTTGGTGTTTTCCTCTTAACTGTTCTCTGCTCTTGTCCTGCTGTCTGATCCTCATTTCCCCAACTCTCCATGCAGAACCTAAAAGTAGGCTCTTTAAACATCAATGGTGGAAGGGACAGACAGAAAAGACATTTAATATCCGAAGTCAGTACTCAGAAAAGGGTAGATGTGCTCTTCTTACAGGAGACACACACGGTTCCATCAGACGAGGCAGATTGGGGTCTATGGTGGGGAGGATCATACTCTCTCAGCCATGGCACCAATTTCAGTGCAGGGGTAGCTGTTCTGTTTCGAACTTCTGCGCACGCGACAGTGTTATCTTCCACTGAAGTGGTGAAGGGAGGGGTTCTAGTGGTCAGGGTGGAACTACAGAGCTCTGTGTTTTGTTTTGTTAACATCTCCGCCCCTAATCAAGGTCCAGAAAGAGTAGCGTTCTTTAATCTGCTGAAAAACGAACTGGTTCACTGTCGTCATGAGCAAATAATCATTGGTGGAGATTTTAACTGCACACTGGATTTTACCATGGACAGGTCAGGTGAGGAGCCTCATCCACAGTCTTCTCAAACCCTTAAAGATATCATTACACACCTGGATCTGATAGACACATGGAGGGTCAAGCATCCACAGTCCAGACAGTACACCTGGGTGAGGGCAGGTAACAACAGAACTAGATAGGGTGTATACCTCCCAGAGTCTCAGCTCCAGACTGATTCACAGTAACATCAGTCCAGCAGCTTCACTGATCACCACTTCATCACAATAGACTTGGTCTGCTCACCAGGCAGGAGGGTCAAATCTCACTGGTTCTTTAACAACAAATTACTACAGGACAGCACTTTCTGCCAGAACTTTGGTTTCTTCTGGGAGCAATGGAAAGGAAAGAAGGGAGATTTTAGTTCCCTAATGCAGTGGTGGGAGGTTGGGAAAGCACAAGTCCGTGTTTTTTGCCAGCAACACACCTCCCATTCCACTGCTAAAATCAAGACAGCAGTTCAGGAGCTTGAAGTCAGTATTAAAAACATTGAGGCAGGATTAAATAGGAACTCTGACCTGCTATGGGGAACCTGCTGCAGGAAAAGAAGTCAGAGTTGAGCTCCTTCCTGCAGGAAAGAGTGAAGGGAGCACTGGTCTGGTCACGTTTTCTCCAGTTGAGAGAGATGGATGCTCCTACTTCTTTCTTTTTTAATCTGGAGAGATCTGTGGCACAGAGGAAGCAGATGACTTGCCTGAAGCTTCCAGGAGGCAGGGTGACCACGAGTCCTGAAGCTTCCAGGAGGCAGGGTCACCACGAGTCCGGTAGAGATGAGGAGCCATGCAGTGGACTTCTACACTGACCTCTTCAGGGCTGAGCAGTGCAGCATGGAGTGTCCGGGGCAGCTTCTGGAGGGACTTCCTCAGCTCAGCCTGGAGGAGAAGGCTGCCATGGACAGTGAGCTGACTCTGGAGGAGCTGACAGTTGCCGTCAGCCAGTTGTCATCAGGCCGGGCTCCTGGGATTGATGGTCTCTCTGCTGACTTTTTTAAGCACTTCTGGAACATTCTTGGTCCTGATCTCCATGCTGTCCTGATGGAGTGTTGCAGAGCAGGCTCTCTTCCTGTTTCCTGTCGACGGGCTGTACTTTCCCTACTGCCCAAGAAGGGAGACCTGGCCTTACTAAAGAACTGGAGGCCGGTGGCCCTGCTCTGTACGGACTACAAAGTGCTCTCCAGAGCTCTTTCTAATAGACTTAAGAACATTCTGGAGATGATTGTGCATATGGACCAAACATACTGTGTACCTGACAGAACTATTATGGACAATCTTTTCCTCCTGCGAGATGTTTTTGATGTTTGTTTGTCTGATAACACGGTTAATGTTGGGATTGTGTGTTTGGATCAGGAGAAGGCCTTCGACAGGGTGGATCACTCATATTTGTTTTCTACACTCAGGGCTTTTGGTTTTGGTGATGGTTTTCTGTCATGGATTACCTTATTGTATAGTGGTGCACAAGTATTGGTGAAAACGGGTGGGTCTGAGTTGGCCGGTCCCTGTGCAATGGGGGATCAGGCAAGGCTGTCCTATTTCAGGACAACTTTACAGTTTGGCTATTGAGCCCTTACTGTGCAGGTTAAGGGAATGACTCGGTGGCCTCTCTTTACCTGGGTCCTCGAACCTTGACCTAAATTTAATTGTTTCTGCAAATGCAGATGATGTCACCATCTTCATAAAAAATCAGGAGGATGTACATTGCTTGCAGAACGCCCTGTCTTTATATGAAAAAGCTTCTTCTGCACGGGTGAATTGGGGAAAAAGCGAAGGCTTGTTGCTGGGACAGTGGAGGGATCAAGCAGTCCCCACTCTGCCTGGGGGGCTTCAGTGGGGGAGGGAGGGCTTGAAAATGCTTGGAATTTTTTTTGCATACGGAGGGCTTTCAAGCTAAGAATTGGGAGGGTGTTAAGGAAAAAGTGTGTGCACGGCTGTCCAAATGGAAATGGCTGCTACCCCAGTTGTCATATAGGGGAAGAGTCCTGGTTGCCAATGACTTGGTCGCCTCGGCTCTTTGGCACAAGTTCAATGTCCTGACACCACCAAGGACTCTGGTAGAAGACATTCAGAGGGCCATAGTGGATTTCTTCTGGTCTGGAAAACACTGGATTCGTGCTGCAGCGCTCTATTTGCCGGTGGCTGAAGGGGGACAGGGGCTGATTGACATCCGGTCCAAAATTGCCTCTTTCAGGCTGCAGGCTGCACAAAGACTACTATACACACCTGGTCCAGGTTGGACCGATACAGCGCGACTACTGCTGAGGAGAGCCGGAAAGCCTGGGTTACGACAAACAGCTCTTCCTCCTACAGGACGATGAGGCAGACCTTAAGGGTTTGACTCCGTTCTACAGCTCCATGCTGCAGTCGTGGTGGACTTTAAAAAGAGAGCGTACTCCAGTGGAACGTCCTGGTATGTGGGTGTTTGAGGAATCCTTGTTCTTCAATGACTTTCTGAAGACTCAGACGTTGCAATCTGCCAGCTTGCGAGCAAACCTCAGAGAAGCTGGCTGCACCAAGCTGGGTCACCTGATGAAGATGACTGCAACATCCATGGACACTCTGAGAACGAGGAGCAACATCACCTCTACCAGGCTCCTCAGCAGAGTGGTGGAAGAAGTCTGCACTGCCCTACCACATCCCCACAGATTGTTTGCAAAGAGCAGCAGTCTGTACGATCAATGGGATGAAGGAGGTAATTACAGCTTCCCTTCTCTGCTCATCACCCCAGCAGTGGGGGAGGGGCAGGAGGGAAGAGTTCATCACCCCAGCAGTGGGGGAGTGGCAGGAGGAAGGTGGTCAGCTGCTGTCTTTTATATCCCCTCATCTGGACACTTTCAGGGATGGAGGGAGAATACCCTTGTCCCACCTCTGTATGAAGGTTCTCAACCTACAATCTCTGGTAGGACTGACGGAGTCGAGGTGGTCTGAGCTTCTTGGCATGGACGCTTCCCCGAAAACCAGCTAGAGGTCCCTGTACCAGCTGGAGGTCTGTGTATCATTTGGAGGTCCCTGTGCCAGCTGCTGTTGAAAAGCGGACAGCAGAACTCCAGTGGAGAGTCGTACATGGTGCGATAGCAACCACCAGGTACGGTGCACACCTGGATCCAGGGGTGGAGGAAGAGTGTGTTTTCTGTACAGAGACAGAAACTTTATTTCATTTGTTTTCACAATGTCACCGATTGTCAGCACTGTTTCAACTTTTTAAAATGTGGTTTCAGAGGTTTGGAGAGGCTTTTTCTCTCAGCATGTTTATATTTGGTCCAAAATACTGTGCAAAGAAAAAAACTGTTCATACGATGATTCATTTCCTGTCCACCACTGCTCAGTTGTCCATTTGGCTGACCTGTAAGAACAAGACACAAGGTGTGGGCAGTGTGGAGGTGGTACCGGTTCTGCAGGGTCTGCTGAGGGCCAGACTGAAGGTGGAACACACTAATTACAGGATGACGGACAATGTGATGCTTTTCAGGAGATTTGGGCTGTTGGGGGGGTTTTGTGCTCGGTGGGGGGCGGTGGTGATCTGAATATTAATTTTTTTACAAAGGAAGCTCATTTGATGAGTTTGATTGTGACTGTACAGTACATTACTCGTACAGTAATTGCGATGTTTTGATAAAGAGATTTTTAAAACCAAAGCCTCTCCTCCTCTCCTCCTTCTCTTAATCCAAATGTGATCCATGCTGTGACGTTCCTTAATATGGGCCCAGTTCATCTTCATCAGTAGCATCTTCACCTCCTGCTGTTTTCACATACACACCAATGGGGGAGTAAGCTTACTAAGAAAGAAGTTTTCATCTGGAGAAGCGGAGACAAATAAAAGATCTACAGTCCTGGTCTACACCGGGATCTACAGTCCTGGTCTACACCAGGATCTACAGTCCTGGTCTACACCGGGATCTACGGTCCTGGTCTACACCGGGATATACAGTCCTGGTCTACACCGGGATCTACAGTCCTGGTCTACACCGGGATCTATACTACTGGTCTCAGTGTGATTAGATGGTGGGAGGATGATCAGAAGTGACCCACCAGGCTGCAGGACTATAGGGAACCATCTTCTAGCAGGATGACAAACCACCATGACTCCACTGGTCACTGGGTCGCCACCCAGACAGGCGTCTTTAGGATGTAGTTAGAATCCACAGTATGAATCATCAGAAGACACATCTACAGAAACACTACAGCAACAGTACAACAACACCCCAGCGACACTACAGTGACACTGCTGCGACACTACAGTGACACGGCAGCAATCACCACAGTAAACACTACAGCGACACCACAGCGGCACTGCAGCAAACACTACAGCCACACTACAATGACCCTACAGCAAATACTACAGTGACACTACAGCAAATACTACAGCGACACTACAGCGACACTGCAGCAAACACGACAGTGACACTATAGCGACACGACAGTGACACTATCGCGACACTACAGTGACACTACAGCAACACTACAGCAAATACTACAGCGACACTACAGTGACACCAGCAAATACTACAGTGAGAATACAGCGACACTACAGTGACACTGCAGCAAACACGACAGCGACACTACAGCAAATACTGCAGCAACAATACGGCAACACCACAGCAAACACTATAACAATACTACAGCGACACTACAGTGATAATACAGTGACAATACAGCAAACACTACAGTGACACTACATCGACACTGCAGCAAACACTACAGCAACACTACAGCGATACTACAGCAACACTGCAGCAAACATTACAGCCACACTACAGCAAACACTACAGTGACACTGCAGCAACAATACAGGAAACACTAAGTAACACTGCAGCGACACTGCAGCAAACATTACAGCCACACTACAGCAAACACTACACCTGCAGCGACACTGGCTTGTCAATGGGCACAAGCATCTCAGAGGAATGTTTTTAGCACTAATTCAATTTTCAACACCAGCAATGAATGCAGTGATGATAAAAACTTAATATATTTAATACATTTAATGATTCGTTTGGTGTGTAACAATTAGCTGTATACTGTGTGAACGCTTGAGGTGTACACCAGTGTTGGACAGTTGTAAGGTTCATGCAGTTTTTTTGTATATCGGTCTATTCTCCTCTTTAGGAAAGGATTTTTGTGTCTTTATTGTTCGTCCCTTCATCAAATCATCAGTATGTTCCCGCGATCGCACAGTTTCTGGTTCTTCATCTGGAGTCTCTTGATTCTTTTTAATAGCAGGTCACAGAATGCCACAGTGATCCACAGAGGACAACATGACATGCCGTGTGATGGTATTTTATGTTACAGCCAATTAAAAATAATGATCTTGGATTAACGTTTCAAGCCACTCTGGGAACACCCACCATGGTGAAAATGGGAAACCTTGATTAGGATTCACCGGCAGCCGTCGCCTCGTCTCTGCAGCAGCATAACGAAGGGTCGCAGCAGCTTTCATTGTGTGATACTTAGTGGAAATGAAGCAACGTCGTCTTTTTTTTCTTCTTTGCAGCTCAACCTTTTCCTCTCAGCCTGCACGTCTATGGCTCAACCTTTTTGCTTCGACAGCCTGCTCCCCTCACTGCCAAAAGCTGCACTGCAAATGAAAAGGATGCTGCCATAAAAGTACAGAATTCTTTACAGTGTGGGCAGAGAGAAGCTCATTGGAATTATTTACAACGGGATGCCCAACGTGTCCAAGTGAAAACTCATATCCTCGCTGCAGGTCGTATCTCCGCTGTTGCACTTCTCTGGCATGTTGTCGTAAAACATTTGAGCAGTGGGGGTTTATGAGCTGGCTGGATAGCTCCGCTCCTCTCTGCAGCCCCCCGGCCTCTCCTGGCGCTTTATGACTGCTGCCGTCCAAAGATATGATGTAGAAATACACCTGACAAAGCCAGGGACCGTCTGACGGATGTCCCGCTCTGTCTCCTCATTGTTCTCCGCTCAAAAGAGAGAACAATCCATCAACATTACAGAGCCACTGATTGATGCCAGCTTAATGTGTGCCAGTCAAATAGCAGACTCCTGCTCAGAGTTTGAGGTCTCTGTGCATTCATGACAGCATGTAAACAGGATGGAAGTATACGTTTTCAAAAGGAAATTTGCCCTTTAAAAGATGGGAATTATTTATATGCTTCACACTAAAAAGCAAGAATATATTTTCAACCCCAAATCCTCAAAGAGTGGAACAATATAAACAGAAACTTCATGTGATCATTGAAAATCTTGTGAAGCCATTTTACATTGGGACATGAAGGCCCCAAGAACAACAGCTAAAACTTGCTAAGATAGTCTAAGAAGCATGCCTGTGTGTTTCTTTGAATAGTCGGCACATATGTTGACGTTTTGATTCTCTAATAAAACAACAACCACAACAACAATCAGGGTGTGAACTATGCACTATGGCAGGGGGATTTGTCAAATTTGGGAGGGATCTCTAATATATTGGCATTCACTTCTTGTTTTTTGTTAGTTTTCTGTTTTGTCATGATCATGTGTAAAATATTCTAGTAATAGTCTATTTTTATTTGTGCTTGAGGGTGAATCTTCACTATTTCACTTTAAGTTGCCGGCCTGCGTGCAGTTCTTGTCCTCACCATTGGAGTGTGGGGGCGCTAGTCTCAAACGTTGCTATAAATAATACAGCCACTCCATTTCAAACAGGGAAACCTGGTAAATGTTGGATTTCCGAATAAAAATAATGTGGGGGACTCTGAGGAGCAGCAACAGAAGCTGATCCAGGTCTGTGAAGGCTTCTGTCTGAAGATAATGCGCTTAAACTGCATTATTAATATTCAACACTGTGTTGAATGACCCCAGGACAACTAGGCATTTTTGAGTAATTCCACTTTGAAATCAAATGAAAAGATGTCATATTCCAATTTTCAATTGCATTTTATTTTGAAACGACACATCAGAATTCCTTCATACTGACTGAGTGAAATCTTGGCATGGTGTAATATCACTGTGGTGTGGAATGACCCCAGGGCAACTAGGAATTTTAGAGGTATTCCACCTTGAAATAAGGTGTCCTATTGAATTTCCAATGTTGTTTTAGGGAGTTAGTGAGTTAATCCTACTTGAAATAAGAGTGTTTGGTTATATTCTAATTTCCAAATAGATTTTATTTTGCAATGCAACATCATACTGTAAAAATATAAGTTGGACTTAATATTTTGAAAACAATAGTTTGATTCCATCGATAAACTATTTGAATTATCAGCCGCATGGCCTGCTGACTTGACCGCAGTTTGTCTATGACGGTGCTGAGGACTGGATCTCTGGTAGTCTGGACCTTTTCTTTTCTAATTCTGATGGCCATGGGTGTTTGGTGTCAATTACTGGTTTGTTGATGAGTGTTAAAGTATTTCAGAGGTCATTTTGTACATATTAATGTGGATTTGATTCCCGGTGGAGTCGCACTCTTTTTTTTTCATTGACGTTCATATGACTTCCAGACAAGACGTCCAAGTAATGGCCAGGAAATTCATACATAAACTTTAATTGTGGCTTTTGTGTCCAATTGTGGCCCTGAAGACACAATTGGACACCGGTTTTGGCTCAGTGCTGTAGACATTGTCCTAAAGAAGATGGGGAACTGGAAAAGACACTCCACCATGTGAGACTGATGAACCTTAGATTGAGGAGAAACAATGCAGAGCCATGTCACCAGAATCAAACTCTCAGAGTGATACTGCCAGAGATCGTGGTGAACCCAAAAGCAGACTCATACCACAGTGGAAGTTCAAAGAGTTTATATGCAGACTGCAGGCAGAGGCATCAGAAGACGTAATCCGAGCTGTAATCCAACAAACATTTTGAAACAGGAGGAGTAAGCTGCTGGTCTTAACGTGGATGTATAAGGATGATTTGGCGAAGGACACATGAGGGAAGGGGAAGATACAGGTGAGACATGTTAAACATTCCTTGTATGAGGCTGTTTGTGTCCTTGTGAGAAGCAGACTATTGTTCTGTGTGGTAGATGACATATCTACCGGTCCTGAACTACTCATCCAATTTTGTTGTACTTGAAATGGTTTTAGGCAATTGTTTTTACTGGCATACTGGGAACATTTCCTCCTTTTCCTTTCAGAAATATCTGCCATACGACATAATTGCAATACAAAAAGAAGTATTTATTTTCCATCTCTTATTGTTTTACGAATGATTATTGAATGTCTACGATTTGCAAAGAAACTCAGGATTCATATTCTAAGTTTTGAAACACATTTTGAAATAATGATAGCAAGATCAATTACATACAAAGACCATTTTAATGTGCTTTATGACTCATCAGTAAGGGTCTTTGCAGTTAAAGTCTGAGCTCGATGAAAGAAAAGCTAATTAGTATGAGGTTGAAATGAACCTTGCAGGTGACTGGGCGGGAATGAGTTTGAATATTGACATAGTGGCAAATTACTGTAAATCATATCATATTTTTTCTCATGTGAAGTGAAAGTCTGTAGCACTGTAACTCACTGGACTCAGATCTTTCCCCAATCAACAGTAATTGTTGCGGCAACCTGCGTGAGTGCTCCAAGTGTGTAATGCTGGGTGTGTGCCGCTCCAAGTGCATGACGGCGCACGCTCATACTGCTCCATCATTCTCCGTGGCGCACTTCAACAGGTGAGCGCAATTGCGCTGATGAGGAAGTCGCCCTATAAACGGAGGGGGAAAGGAAGGCACCAGCATTTTCTGGCTGTGTGCAACGGAGATGAAAACACCAGAAACATCCAGCACTAAACGGATGGGAAAAATGACAAACCAAAAGGGCTACCGGTTTTTCACCTTTCTTGTCACTGAAGAATAAAAATAAGAAATCCTGAGTTTGGTCAAGTCCTTCCTTTTTCAAGTGTGGGTAGTCATGCCATTATAAAGAAACGTCACAGTGAAAAACCGCTGTGACCAGTGACCAGCAAAGACTCCACGTGAAGCCACAAATGAGAAGGAGAAAACTCCACCTGGGGGCCTGGAGGATAAAGCCTGCTGTCCCCAGCCAAAGAGAACAAGATGGCCGGGATAAAGTCCCTCAATGAACTGAAAGAAGAGAGGACCACAATTAAAAGACTTTTCTCCCGTCTTGTCAATAACATTACAAGGACCTGCAAGGAGACATCTATGGAGGAGTTACAGGAAAACTTCATGAAGCTGACACTAGAGAGCTCCAGAGTCATTGAGGCAAATGAAGAAGTGGAGGCCGCTTACATGGCAGAGGGCCATGTAGCTACTGCAGAGGAGTTAAGTGACCTTCAGAAAGCCCACTTAATGAAGACGGAGAAAGAGTGTGAACAAAAAAGAAAGAAGTTAAACCCCTAATTTGGGAGACAGTGCGGTCCACGTTTGGGGAAAAAGAACTGTCTCTGGTGTCATGATCTGGGGTTTAGTGCTTGCCACGTGTGTTTTGTTGTCTGTTTTCCCTGTCTGTCTGCTCCTCCTGTGTTTTCCCTTCCCCCCTGAGCTAGATTGGTTGCAGGTGCTTTCACAGGTGTGGATGATCATCATCAGCTCCACTACTTAAGCCGGCTCTCTCCATTGTTATATTAAATCAGTACTAAGACTGCTTGCTCTGTTTCTGTGTCGTGCATTTGGGTCCAGTTCTGAAAACCGTAACATCTGGCTCTACATGTTGCAGAGGCTGAGTCCAAGAAAGTCTCCACTCAACCAGACACAACCTCAGATTCATTAGAGTTTATGCTGACCCACTTAGAGAAGTTTGTGCACAAGGCAAAAGAGGCACACCAGAACTGGAACCGCTGGGCTCCGCCTGCCAAGCAAAGAGACTTTGATTGCCATATAAGAGAGCTGGAAATACACCTTCCCAAACTGGTGTCATGGAAGGCAACCCTCATCAAAGCAGCAAGTATAAAGTCAGACAGAGAGCAAGAACCCACCTCAGTCCACAGCGTACCCACAGTGGCAGCAGTAAAGCTAAAAGCCATTTCTCTACCAAAGTTTGCTGGCAACCAGTGTGATTACTACAGATGGAGGAAAGAATGGGAGGCTCTGCAGAAGCAAGGGGAGTCTGCTTGACAGCCTTGATGATAAAGTAGAGATCTACGCCTGTCATCATGCAGCTCAGCAGACGAGATCTTCAGAATCCTTCAGAACCGGTTTGGGAACCAAGCATCCATTGCTCTTGAAATCGGTGAGGAGCTGCAAGCGACTCCACCAGTCAGGAACAGCCATCCAAGGAGAATCCTCAAGCTCATCCAAACAGTGGAAAAGGCTCTCTATGACTTAAATGAACTGGGCAATGCAGATGCCTTAAATAACCCAATAGTGACGAAAACTATTGAGGGCAAGCTGCCTGAAACTCTGAAGAAAGACTGGCTAACCTTTGCTGCTGGCGAGGGGAACACTGTTAACCACCAGAACCACTTTGACAAGCTCATCTCATTCCTAAAGTCACAAGAGTTCATATGCGAACAACTCGATCAGCTGAGAGATGTCGGGAGCCTGCCAAGAAGAAGAACAAGTTCCTGAAACACGCAGAACAAGAACAACCAAGTCCAGTGGTGAAACTGGCTGCATCATTTGGGGTGACCCAAAGCACAGGAAGAAACTGTTTTTCTGCAGGAGATTTAGGACCAACCTCAGACATTTGAAAGGTGGAGCTTCGTGCAACAGCTCGAAGCCTGTGAGAGATGCCTTGAAGTCCACAATGGCGACTACTGCAGAAATACAAATTACCTGTGCAATAATTCAGAATGCAAAGACCGGCACCACCATCTTCTCTGTCCAGTTGCCAAAGGCCAGCCCCAAAGAGCATCTCGATCCAGTCCAGGGAGAGCCGAGGGTAAAAGTTGCACTGGAGAGCAAGAAGAGTTACTTTCCCCCGAGCTGGCGCTGCAGTGTCGAAAGGCCTTTTGCAATGTCATATCCAAGGCATACAAGTCCACTGCAGCAGAGAGAGGTACTGTATTTTGGAGGAAAATGGCTTGAAGGAGTATCCAGTGATCCTGATGCTTCACATGATGTCACATCCAATGATGGACGAAGAATTGGGACCCTCATAGACTTGGCATCAGGCACAAACTACATAACACACAAAGCTGCAAGCAGGTTAAACCTTAGTAGAAGTGAAGACATAACGCTGGTGGTTTACAGCATTGCAGGGATGAAAGTGTCAGTCTCAACTAAGCGCTATCTTCTCAAAATATGCATCAGTACTCCAAGAGGTATTCTGAAGTCCCACCAACTGATCTGCCATGGACTTGATAAAATTGCAGAAGTCAACAGACATGTTCCAGCTTCCAAGTTACAGAAGATCTTCCAGACGTTTCTCTCAAAGACTTCGCAAGACCTAAAGAACTACAACTCCTGATCAGTCACAAAGGAGGTCAGCTGGTACTACAGAAAGTTCGTTCTCTGGGATGGCCCACTTGGCAAAACAATCAGAGGTACACATCCAGACCTATTCGAAGACGTCACCTTAACAGCACATAGGTCAAACACACAGGGGAGTTTTTTCCCCTTTTACAGTCACTTATATTTGCTCATTTGAAATTCTAGTTTTTTTCTCTGTAAAAGTGCCTTGAAATGACTGCATTTTATTTGGATCTGACAATGGACCTGAAGCAAAACCTTGTGGAATTCCCCTATATTGGCTGAGGATGCATATTTTATCTGAACAGTTTCCATTGGTCAGATTTCCGTCTGTCTCATCTGAGCCCTGTGAAGTCCAAGTCTCTCACCTGTTGGTGTGAAGGTCCCTGCATACTCCCTTTTTGAACCCATAAGAATAAGAAGAACCTTCGGCAGTAACGTCAGCCAGCTGCCAAAAAAATAGCTTTTTCACAGGACTGTTCATACTCCGATAAGAAGCTGTTAAACTCAAGAAACACATTTCTCTGAACTGTTCCAGTAATAAAAGAGAATTTTTGTCTAAGCGCCATGTTGGTCTGGTTTTAACTACAGGAGCTGACAGCTTTTCGTGATGCGTTCAGGTGCATTATGTAAGTCCGCCCTTCGACATTTTAACGAGCTGCGGGGCTCATACAGTAGTGAGGTTACAAGCTAAATATGATTAAAATATGACTGATAGTCATTAGAGAGCTGGAACACGCATGAGCAGCACACGGCAGAGCAGCAGTTTCAGCAGAGCAGCTCCTACACAGTTCAGCCAGGACGGTTGGAACAGCTGAAATTAATTTGTTCAGCCAGAAGGAGATGGAAGAAGAAATGACGTCACTTTGTTCAGCAGGACCTGCACTGCTGAACTTTCTTCTTGTTCTTATGGAGGAGGAATCGGCCTTGAGATGGTTCGATTTTCTTGGTGTGTGTGCTTGTGTAAGTAGTAAGTGCTTGGTCTGGTGTGTGTTTCTTCACCCCTCCGTTTAATCCTGTCGTGTGTGTGTGTGTGTGTGTGTGTGTGTGTGTGTGTGTGTGTGTGTGTGTGTGTGTGTGTGTGTGTGTGTGTGTGTGTGTGTGTGTGTGTGTGTGTGTGTGTCTGTTTACTCATGTGCAGCTGTGCGTGTGCTGCCACGTCGTCTTGTTTGCCTCCACAGTCAGACATCCAGCAGTTCCCAGTCGTGACTTCTGGTGTTGCTGGTGTCTGATTCTTGCTCTGATTGTTTCTGGAATCTCCCCCCCAGACTTTGAACTTTATCTCTGTGCGTCTGCTGTTGAGTCTGCCGCGTTCCTGACAATCGTCTTGTCCTGAGGAGAAGAAGCGATGCATTAAACATTAAGAAGCTTTCTATGTTGTAGTTGTTCTGCAACTTTTTAATCACAGCCCATGAATCAAACTATTATCCATAAATCATTTGTATTCCTCATATCTGCTTCACCTTTTCATACAGCTCTGTTCAAGCAAAAACAAGTTGTTCCCAGAACTTAAATGTCAGCAGCAGTGTACAGACCACAGATGGTTCTCACTCACCTTAAAGAATGGCTGATTTTTATGCCGCAGCAATGAAAAACTTTATGACAGTGGAGTGAAGATCTTGGCAATTATTGTGTAGTGCAGCAGTCATTAAACTCTGGTGAACATGAAGGTTTTACAAATAATCTGCTTCACGTTTCCTCCAGGTCACTTCGCATTCATCACGATGATAATATGGTCAATGACAAAAAATGGGAAACCTCATTGCAGTTTGGATTAGATTCAACATGTAAAGTATAAAACATGCAAAAGTTTGTGATAGGTAAAGTTTTTTATGAAGAAGCAATGTGTAATAATGAGAATAATATCCATTAGTAGTAAACAGTGTCAGGATTCGATGGGTCTGGTCCTGGCAGTTTTATGTTTTGTGTTCTGTTTGTTTCGGTGGATGTGGGGGGTGTGTGTAGTGTTCCTTCCTCCCCCTCGCATTTGGACAACAAAGCAGGCGCAGCCTTGCTAGAGGACAACTCGTTTCACCTGTGGCTCATCAGCGGCTCCACCCTTAAAAGCCTGGAGCTGCCAGTTGGTCGTCACCAGTCCGTACTCCTGTGAGGGTAATGGTTTGGTCCAGCTCTCGTCAGAGTTTTTCTCTAGTGGTGATCCCGGAGCTCGCAAGTCGTAGCATTGAGCCCAGACTAATCAATACTGGTTTTTGTACCCTTGGATTTTCGTTAATCTTCGCCCCCCACCCTGATTTTGCAGCATTTCCTGTTTCCCTGCGGACTCCCGGTCCTCACCATCCTCTCCCATCCTGCGCTGTGGAGAAGCTTCTCTGCGGTGGTTGACTGGGAGCTGAAGGATCCCCCTTTTCAATAAACTTTAGATTTTTTTCCCCTCAAATCTGTCGAACGTTGTATTGTGTGTTCTGCATCTTGGGTCTGCCCCCCGGAATCATGACACACGGGAGAGGAAATCAAGACGACTTGTGGAGGACGCTGGGACTGAAGTGCTGCAGCTGTGTACTTTTCCCCCTTATTCAATTACAATACTTTCCTTATATTTACAGATTTTTTTTTACAAACTTTATTTAAAAAACAATTGTTAAATTAAATTTAAAAACAGACGGGGAAACATCATCATCATATCATAATTTCTTCATTTCATTGGGAAATGTTTTTGGTTTTTTTTTTAACAAATTTTGCACTTTGATAGCAGCAAATCCTTTTAAAAGTTTTGGAATATTGCCAGTAGGAGTTTCTTATTGATGCCCTCAAGCCTGTCCCTGAGTGAAGCCTTTGACTGTCAGGAGCTAAGAGAATTAATTCAAATAGAGAAACTTCCCCAAACTCGATAGAAATAAAACAGAGGTTCTTCTCATTGGCTCCAATTCGACAGTGAAATAGTCAATATGCTTGTCTATCACCTGACAGGAAGCAGCAGGAGAGAGCACGTCGCTCCAATATCAGATTCTCTTCATTGGCTGCAACTATTTTAAAAACTGTTTTACTAGTATGGATAAATAAGGTGAAAAAAGGCGGAACTAATTATAGGGGACAGCATTAAACGCAACCCAATACACACTGCAGTCGTATTTCAACATGATTTATTGTGTATTAATTCATGTATTTATTTACAAGCTTTGTGAATGCTTCACGCCTCAGTCGTCGACTGAGGAGGACTGAAGTTTGAGCTGAACATTTTGAGAACATAACAGCAACTGATAGCATGAAGCTAGTGATAGCTTAGCTATATAGCTAGGCTATGCATAGGTAGCATAGTTCTGTGCTCGTCTGTCGATTGAGCAGAGTCTGGATTACAACACTTTAAAGAAAGTTGTGTTGCTGAACTATGAACTTATTGGCAAAAGTCGTGAGAGACCTGCCAACCAGACTTATGTGGAGTTTGTTTGTGAGAAAAGTGTTTTGTTTGACAAGTGGTGTCAAGCATGTAATGTGAAACTGTGGAGGAAACGCAAGAGTTAATCTTGCTTGAGGAATTCAAAAAATGTTTGCCTGAGCGCATTGTGGTGTTTTAAAAAGGACAAAAAGTCGTTTCTGTGATGAAAGCAGCCGATGATGAGTTGATCCTGACTCACAAAGTGTGTTTTCTGTTCCGTCGTCTGAGCAGAGAAACAGATCATGGAAGCTCGCGTATTAAAAATGTTTCCACAGCTGTCAGTGACAACTGTGCGTGTTTCCACTGAAAGAAGGTTCATGCAAATCTACCAAACGGTGTGTCTCTTTAAAACAGTGTCTTCACCTGAAGTGTGATCTGCGCGTCTTGAGCGTCAAGGGGCTGAAGTTGATGAAGTTGATGCCCGTTTCAAACCGTTCGTTACGCAGGGTTTAGTTTCTGTGACTGCTGAGGAACAGGAAAAAGTACTGATAAAAATACTTTGTGATAGCGCTGCTTTTTATTCTGCTGATCATTGAGAAGGCTGCTTGGTTGTTGTCAGTGTGTCCGCTGCTGCTGCAGTGGAAACGCTCCACTTTTTTTAACGGATTAGGTGTTGTCATATTTCCGTGACGTCAACAAGCCATCAGTTTGTTTGCTTGTTGGTCTCTGTCTCTGTCTCTGTCTCTGTCCTCTCCTTTTCTCTTCTCTCTCCCTTAACATCAACCGAAGCAGCAGAAAGTCTCCACCTCTGAGTCATGTTCGCAGACTGTGCGTAACACTACTACAAATGCTACATAACGTTCCATAACGTAACGATCCATAACAATCTATAATGATCCATAATGTAATATAATGATCCATAACATTCCAAAACGATACATAACGTTCCGTAATGATCCATAATGTAATGTAACAATCCATAACATTCCATAACGATCCATAATGTTCCATAACGATCCATAATGTAACGTAACGATCCATAATGTTCCATAACATAACGTAACGTAACGATCCATAACTTCCATAACGATCCATAACGTTTCATAACGATCCATAACGATCAATAATGTAACGTAACGATCCATAACGATCAATAATGTAACGTAACGATCCATAACATTCCATAACGATCCATAACGTTCCATAACAACACATAATGTTCCATAACGGCCCCCGAGTGACCTTCCTCGTGGACTCCTGAGGCTTCTATTGGCAGCACCAGCACCCCCTACTGTCCTTTTCTGTCAACTACATCCTCATCATCCGTGTCCTCAAAACAAAACTTTCTTCCTGCTGCCCCCTCACCCTCTAACGACCAAACCCTTCCTGTGGAGATTGTGTCTGTTTCAGCACCATTTTATCTAAGACAAGATGAATCCCACAGGAGAGGAGTTAATCATAGGAATTTGATAAAAATCTAAACTACCTCCATAAGTAAACAAAATCCCACAACAATCAGATGTGGACTGTTAAATATTTGTTCTCTATTGTCTAAATCTTCACTTGATTTGATAATAGATCACAAATGTGATTTCTGTCCCCTCACTGAGACCTGGTTAAAAAGAGATGAATATCTCAGCCTAAATGAAGCAACTCCCACCACTCATGTTAACCATCATGTCCCTGGAGAAACTGGACGAGGAGGAGGAGGAGGAGGAGCATCTATCTATAACTCTAGTCTTCTTATTGATCCCAGAACTAAAACTAACCAGAAATCCTTTGAAAGTCTCACTCTGAATCTCATGACTCTGACCAGAAAACCCAGCAGCAGTTCTACTTGTCCTAGTGTACCGTCCTCCTGGACCATACTCTGAATGTCTGTCTGAATTCTCAGACTTTCTCTCTACTTTAGTACTGAGCTCAGATAAAGTCATTATAGTGGGAGACTTTAACATTCATGTAGATGTTGACAATGAGCCGTAACATTGCATTTAGCTCATTACTGGACACAACTGGATTTTCACAGAAGGTGAATGAACCCACTCATTATCTTAATTACAGGCTTGATCTTGTCCTCACGTATGGTGTTGACATTGATCAATTAATGGTTCTTCCCCACAACCCTCTCTTGTCAGATCACTTCGTGATATCATTTGAATTTACATTAACTGGCTTCATAGCCCCGGAAAATAAACTGAAATATAAGAGATATCTATCAGACAATGCTGTAGCCAAATTAAGGGAAGTACTCCCACTAAGATAGACTTCAGTTCCATCCGTGGATCCAGCGGGGGTGTTGCTCAGGGAGTCACGGTGCAGGTTGTTTTGACTATTGGAGTAAACCGGAGTACCGGAGGAGAACCAGCACACATGGAGAGAACATGAAAATTCCACATAGAAAGGCTCCTGCGGGATTTGAACCCAGACTTTCTTTTTTTTTTTTTAACTGGACCTTGTGGCTGTGAGGCGAGAGGCTGTGGACTCTCCGGATTCAGGACGTACTGAGAGGAACGTGTATTACCGTATCGTATTATTTTGTCGTTTATCGTCTCCCACTTTAGACCTTCTTCCTCTCCATGTTTTCTCCTGGTTGAAGGAGCTCTGCGTCGCAGTGTGTGACATAATGCAATGTACCACAGCGCGACTTGACGTCATGCAGGGAAATGAATCGTTAAGAAGAATCAAACACATTTAAGGTGTACGATTCCAATGGAATTGTTTAATTGGAACCAGTTCACAGTCAGAACCGGTTTTCGATTCCCATCCCTATCCATGGTACAATGATAATTTGCGAACTTTAAAGAAATCACAATGAAAATTAGAGAAGAAATGGTACTCAGAAATATTTCGAACAGCCTGGAGAGATAGTTTGTTAATCTATAAACAATCCCTTTGCAAAACTGGAAATGCCTTCCTTAATAGAAGTAAACAAGAACAATTCTAGATTTCTCTTCAGTACTATAGCAAGGCTGACAAAAAGCCACAGCTCTGTCGAACATCATATCCCTTTAACTTTGAGCAGTAATGACTTTGTAAACTTCTTTAATGACAATAGTCTAACAATTAGGGATAAAATTAAAGACTTATTGCCCAAAGCTGTCTCAGATCGATCAAATAGTGGAGCCTGATTTCCAGTTATCCAGCTTCCACCCTATAGAGCTCTTTGAGTTCTCCTCAATCGTGACTTCATCTAAACCAACAACTTGCCTACTAGATCCAATCCCGACTAAACTGTTTAAAAATATTTTCCCTGTGATTAGTACATCACTAATAGATCAGATCAACAATCTCTAATAACAGGATATGTACCACAAGCCTTTAAGGTTGCTGTTGTTAAACCTCTTCTTAAAAAACCTATCCTTGACCCAGGTGTCTTAACAAGTTACAGGCCAAAATCCAACCTTCCTTTATTTCTAAAATCCTACAGGAAGTAGTTTCAGTCACTGAGTATCAATATCCAACCTTTCCTTCATTTGCAAAATCCTACAGGAAGTAGTTTCAGTCACTGTGTATCAATATCCAACGTTCCCTTTATTTCTAAAATCCTAGAAAAAGTGATTGCAAGTCAGTTATGTGACCATTTAAGCAAAAATTACTTATTTGAGTCTTTCCAGTCGGTTTTAGATTCATCATAGCTCAGAGACTCTCTGATCAGAGTTATTGATCAGCTTCTCTTGACCTCTGACAAAGAACTGGTCTCTGTTCTGGTCCTGTTAGATCTCAATGCTGCATTTGAAACTATTGATCTTAACTTCCTATTACATGGGCTAGAACACATCATCGGGCTTAAAGGTACAGCACTAAATTGGTTCCGATCATATTTATCAGACAGGCTCCACTTCGTTCATGTTCACGATAACGCTTCAGTCCAGACTGAAGTTAACATGGAGTTCCACAGGGTTCTGTCTTAGGTCCTATACTTTTCACTTGCTTCCTGTAGGGAATATTATTAAAAAACACTCCATTAACTTCCATTGTTATGCAGATGACACACAAATCTATTTATCTATGAAACCAGACGATAATAACCAACTTTCTAAACTAGAAGCCGTCTTGAAGACATAAAGGTTGGATGAGCCGTAATTTTCTTCTTCTGAACTCAGATAAAACGGAAATTATTATATTTGGCCCAAAACATGTGAGAGAGAAATGATCTAAAGATCTAGTAACACTAGATGGTATTACTTTGTCCTCCAGTACCACTGTGAGGAACCTGGGAGTTCTTTGTGACCAGGATTTATCCTTCAACTTAACATTAAACAAATCTGTAAGACTACCTTTTTTCACCTCCGTAATATTTCCAACATTAGAAACATGCTGACTCAGACTGATGCTGAAAAAGTAATCCATCATTAGTTACTTCCAGAGTAACTATTGTAACTCCCTATTTTCAGGGTGAAACAATAACTGCTTCAAAAGTCTTCAACTGATTCAAAATGCTGCAGCCAGAGTCCTGACAAGAACCAGCACCAGAGATCACCTCACTCCAATACTAACCTCGCTTCATTGGCTCCCTGTTCAATCTAGAACAGATCCCTCGACCTCTCCCTCTACCTCCCCTACCCGAACCAGGGTGGGTTTCCATGGTTTGAATCTCCTCCCAATCTATCTATCTGTCTATCCTATCCTTTCCTCTCCTCCATCGTCCTCAATTTATCTCTCTGTCTATCCTATCCTTTCCTCTCCTCCATCGTCCTCAATCTATCTCTCTGTCTATCCTATCCCTTCCTCTCCTCTATCCCCCCCAGCCAGTCAGCAGAAAGCCTCTACCTCTGACTCTGGTTTCTACAAAGGTTTCTTCCTCTTAGTGGAGTTTTTCTTTCCACAGTATAAACAAATCTGCTGCTCATGTCGATTTTTTCAGTCTTTCTCTTTTCTCTGTTAAAAGCTCCTAGAAATGACTGTGTTGTGTTTGGTGCTCTATAAATAAAGTTGAATTGAATTGAATAACCTAACGTAATGATCCACAACGCTCCACAACGCTCCACAACGTAACCTAATGATCCCGAAACTATCTCCACTTCTGCTGCCCAGCGTTCTCCACCTTTCCTCAAGTACTTTATGTTTCACTTCAGGAGTTTTGAGCCTCTGGATCTTTATTTACTTTTAAATTGTGATTGTTCAGACGGCAGACGGAACCTCGTGCTCAGGGGAGGATGACGATTTTGACGTCCCGCAAACGCAGAAAGCATGGAGGGGCCTTTAAACTACCTTGAGAGGACTGTGTTCTGTTTGACGAGTTGTAAATAAAATTGAGTTGAATTGAATTTTAATCTATGAACACTTTTTAATCTCATCCTACCTTATTATCCTTCAATTATTATTATTCTTTTAAATATGTGATTAATCCTGAGTTGTTGTTTTTTTTTTTTTTTTTAAGTTATTCGGTTCATGACAAGAGTCAAATTAAAATAAATTTTTCAAATCCAGTTTAGAAACAAAACCAGAATTAGAATCAGAATCCTTTCATTGTAATTACCTTTGCCTATGCTGTTGTCCGTGTTTGTATTTACAGGTAGTTATTTATTTATTTTACCAACTTTTTGCAACTATTAACCCAGTTAGTCAGGGATGATTTGTCATCAAGGATCAATCCATTAGATTTTGGTAGCGATTAGCTGCTGGGGAGGGAAGATGTTTACTCCATTTTCAACACGCTCGAGCTCCGCGGTGCGCCATAAGTCAGGGCACTGCTATCTCCGCCCCCCTTCTCCACTCTAAGCCAATCACAGGCCAACTCACTCTCACTGTGCGTTCAAGTAACACAAAAGAATGGCAACCAACAGAAAATGATTTACCTTTAACTTTGCAACAGCGTGAAGCAGTTCAGACAATCAGGACAAATGATGGAAGGAGTGGAGTCGTGGATCAATTAACCTTATCCGTTGGTTTCCATGGTGACAAACGTGGCGTTGGCGAAGGTCTGCGCTCTAGTGAGTGCCAGTTCTAGTTCTGCTTATGCTTTCATCCATACAATGAAATTGCAGTCAGAAATCCTGGCTTTCAGCAAAAAAAGAAAAATACTATAAGAATAGACTTTTAAGAACACAAATAAATAAACGAACGAACCAATGAACCAACGAAAGGTTTGGATCCAGCGCATTGCGAAACCTCATCAGCTTGTGCTGAAGTGTAACTTGATAAACATGATGTGAGCCCTGGGCTTATTGAAGAGGCATCATTCTGCAGTGTAGGCTGTTTGCCCAGAGATGCTGAGGTAGATTCACATTACAGCAGGAGAGACCATTCTCCTGCTGTCAAAAAAGTAACTGAGTAACTTTTACTCTGAGTACAGTTCGTATGAGTTACTTTTACTTGAGTAAGCTTTTATCAATGTAATTGTACTTTTCTTCCCGTGGGCTCACCTCCCGCAGGAAGGTTCTTAATGGGTGCAATGTGAACTGGGTGACGGTGCTCAGACTGCCACCCCCGCCACCCGGAAACGGATAAGAGGGAGAAGATGGATGGATGGAATTGTACTTTTACTTGAGTAAAATACCTTTCCATCTCTGCTCAAATCCTGCATCAGACAGGATAAAACTCCAACAGCTTGTCTTCTTCGTTCTTCTGATTACAGAGTTAATTAGGAACTGAGCAGAAAGGCCCAGGCCCCCAAAGGAGGCCTGGGCCTGGAGGCTAGGTCACTATTGTTTTTGTAATATTTGTTCTTATTATTACTTTTTTGCAGCAAACTTGCATATAAACTCACCAAATCTGGCACACTCATAAAGACTGACGATAGAATTAAGGAAATGTAAAAAATAACCCCCAGAATGCTAAAATGTCTCTCTAGCGTCACTTAGAAACACCAAAACGGCCACCACGGTCCATAGGAACGTCGTAGCGAGATCAAACCAAAACTGAATTATTTGTCTCATCGAGACCTAAAAATCACATGCTGGGACCCCAGACATAAATCCAACAGGAAGTCCGCAATTTGCCTTTCAAAATAACATTTGCAAACGCTAGCTACGATGAGCACGAATATCTATCTACTTTAGAAACCTATTAAATGACAGAGGAGACTCTCCTCCTCAGTACTCCCGAATATCATTTTCATTTGTGGAGCGGTTTTGCTTTTATTAGCCGTCAAAGTTTTGAACACCGAATCCCGCCTCCTCGCCCCAGTTTAAAGCTCCTCTGAGGGCGAGTATCGTATCGCCTTATAAATACTATGAAATGATAGAGGAGACTCTCCTGCTCAATAATTCTGTTCAAGTTTTTGATTAATGCAGCGGTTTTTGACGCAAATCCACCTTCAGACGTCATTTGGACGGTCAATCTTCTAAAAAGACAGCCGAAAAAACAGCGTACAACTTGAGTTTGAGTCTTATTTTTCAACATTTCAGCATTACACAGTGAATTTCTGCTCCTTTCACTTTATTTCTGGACGTGTCTGAATCAAAAGCTTCAACATGGAGGAATGGAGGTGTAGAATGATAGAACGCTGCTCTACAGCCGTTTCCTGTCAACCTAGGTAAACACTCTGATTAAAGTTCTCTTTCACATGAAGCCATTGAAAGGCTCATTTTATGTCTATAAATTCCAAGTTTTCATTTACAGTAGTTTGTAGTTTGTTTAGTAGTTTCTGATGAACCAAAAGTCTGGCTTCATTATAAAGACGTTCTGTGGAGCGTCTCATAGCAGAGCGCCCCCTGGTGCCTCATGCAGACCTCAGCCTGCGGTCATTACGCCATACAAGACCTGGAAGTGAAGTCAGTCCCAATCATGTTACATGATTCCCTCCGTAATAAACTCTGGGTTCACTTCCATAACGTAACGTCATGTAACGATCCCCAAAATCCCCGCAGAGGGTCAGACCCCAGCGCACAGGGTGGAGGACGAGTTTGACGTCACGCTTACTTAAGTTTGACTTTCACATAACAACAGAGGGCATAAGGCCCGAGGGCCAGAACCCACCAAGAGGTCCAATCTGGTCCCACCAACCAAGCAGGTTTAAAGGATTTATACTAGTTTGTTTTGACATTTCATTGTATTTTCACCAGAATGTTTCATTAAAATTGACTTCTGTGTGAGACCTGTGTGATTTTCAGGTAGATAACATTTAAAGGACTATCTGGTTCTGAGTGAAACCTGGTTAAACTGTAATATACCATAAAATATGATCCACATTCCAGGATAGTCTTGTTTTCGTCAGGACAAATAGGTAAAGGGGGTGGTGTGCTCGTATGTGTTCGAAACACACTTAAATGTACTGAATTTAAAGTTGACCCCTGTGAGTTAGAATGTTTGGTTTTAAACATTATTTTATCACCTCGAATGAATTTTAATATTGTAACTTTATACAATCCGCCATCTTTTAATGTATCTTTTTATAGTAACCTGGACAAACTGCTTAAAATGTTTAAATATGATAGTGAAACCATTGTGCTTGGAGATTTTGATATTAATTGGTTGGATAAACATCCATCCATCCATCCATCCATTTTCTTCCGCTTATCCGGGGCCGAGTCGCGGGGGCAGCAGTCTAAGCAAGGAAGCCCAGACTTCCCTCACCCAAGACACTTCCTCCAGGTCTTCCGGTGGGACCCCAAGGCGTTCCCCGGCCAGGCGAAAGACATAGTCTCTCCAGCGTGTCCTAGGTCTGCCCCGAGGCCTCCTACCGGAGGGACATGCCCGGAACACCTTCCGAGGGAGGCGTCCGGGGGGCATCCGAAACAGATGCCCGAGCCTCAGCTGGCTCCTCTGGATGTGGAGGAGCAGCGGCTCTACTCCGAGCTCCTCCCTGGTGACTGAGCTCCTCACCCTATCTCGAAGGGTGCGCCCAGCCACCCTACGGAGGAAACTCCCACCTGAAGGGGGCAAGCCACCTTTTTTCGGTCGAGAACGATGGCCTCGGATTTAGAGGTGCTGATCCTCATCCCAGTTGCGTCACACTCGGCTGTGAACCGCGCCAGTGCATGCTGAAGGTCCGGGTTTGATGAAGCCACCAGGACCACATCGTCTGCAAAAAGCAGAGACGAGATCCTGTGGTCCCCAAACCGGACCCCCTCCGGTCCCTGGCTGTGCCTAGAAATTCTGTCCATAAAAGTTATGAACAGAACCGGTGACAAAGGACAGCCCTGCCAACGTGCACTGGGAACAGGTCCGACTTACTGCCGGCAATGCGAACCAAACTCCTGCTCCGGGCGTACAGGGACCAGACAGCCCTTAGCAAAGGGTCCCGGACTCCATACTCCCAGAGCACCCCCCACAGGACATCCCGAGGGACACGGTCGAACGCCTTCTCCAGGTCCACAAAACACATGCGGACTGATTGGGCGAACTCCCATGAACCCTCGAGTACCCGGTGGAGAGTATAGAGCTGGTCCAGTGTTCCGCGACCTGGACGAAAACCGCATTGTTCCTCTTGGATCCGAGGTTCGACTAACGGCCGGATCCTGGAATAAACTTTCCCACGGAGGCTGAGGAGTGTGATCCCCCTGTAGTTGGAACACACCCGCCGATCCCCCTTCTTAAAAAGAGGGACCACCACCCGGTCTGCCACTCCAGAAGCACTGTCCCCAACCGCCACGCAATGTTGCAGAGACGTGTAGCATGTACTTTAGCTAGTATAGTAGTGTTCTATAAGTTGTTATTATTGGGCTAATCAGAAGTCTAAGTTACGACTCTTGGATAGATAGGACGGACACCGATCATTACTTTTAAATGGTACCAGTGTTATTGATTATTTACAGTGGACACAAAACAATTAGACATGAGAATAAACATGGACAGGAATATTCAAATAGACAGAAATACATGAATACCAACAACAACAATGCGGGTTGAGTTCATTACTGGGATAGTTCAATTCATGGAGTTCAGTTCACGGATCCCGCAAACTATTCAAAAGTTCATACGCGACAGTTCATACGGCCACAGGGGTTGGGGATTTGTATAATAGTTCATAGTGGGAATAATTTGGGTTATGGAGACGATGTGTATGGCATAGTGCAAAGGGGCCGCAGAGTAGTGAGGTGCGAGGCAAGGGGGTTTGGCCAAAGCCGCCTACCGGCCCGACCAGAGCAGGTGGAGTTCAGGAGTCGAGAAGCGGAGATCCTTGAGCTCAGGCTCGAGGCCTATCTATAGCTCGCCATCCGAGACTTAGGGACCTGGCCTGCGTAAAACACAGGACCCTCAGTTTAATCATTGTGCGCACATCAAAGTAATCTATCTATATATATCAAATCTTAATAAACTTAACACTGCTCGTATTAACAATACCAACTACAATCAATAATGCGATAATGTCATACGTGTAATATACATACTAATAATGGTACAGACGTACAAGAAACCAAATAAAAACATACACAGTGTTGTCACTATGACCAGTGTAACTGCGCACCAGCGGCAGCGTTCATTCATTGTCTTTACCATAGCATAAAACGTTCAGATGGCTTTAAAACGCCACAAAACTTAGTCACCATATATACATACATACAATGAAGACTCGACATAAATATGACTTAAATTCATTCAGAGACATGGAGGAAAACGGGGTTAAAACCCAATGCTAACCGCCCATAAGAAATACATGGATACGGCTAGTAGCTACCGTTAGTAACCAGATTGACTTACCAACTCCGCTTTATATCTTAGCATCGACACACTCGCCCGTAACGACTCGGCCCTGATGGTCGGCACCTATAAGTTAATAATTAGTTGCAAGCTGTTGGACGGTTGTTTTCGTGATAGGAAGGTAAATCAGAACTTTACACATACCGGCTTCGAACTTCCCCTCGACGCTTAGCCACCGCACCTGTCAGCCATATTGGAACACTGGATAATATAGAGCGCGATAGGCTGCAGCGGGTCACGTGGGCGGGTGACATTACTCTCGCGAGATTAAACGAGGGAACGCCGCAGGTAAAGCAAGGTAATGAAAAGGGGATGACATAAGAGGAAATTAATTCCCACCCGTGTTACAGATGTGTCAGCCACGACAGTCCCTGCACATCCAGAGACTTAAGGAACTCAGGGCGAATCTCATCCACTCCCGGTGCCTTGCCACCGAGGAGCTTAGCAACTACCTCGGTGACTTCAGCCTGGGTAATGAACGAGTCTACCTCTGAGAACCCAGCCTCTGCTTCCTCAGCGGAAGAGGTGATGGTGGGATTGAGGAGGTCCTCGAAGTATTCCTTCCACCGCCCAACGACATCTCCAGTTGAGGTCAACAGCTCCCCACCTCCACTGTAAACGGTGTTGGTGGAAAACTGCTTCCCCCTCCTGAGGCGCCGGACGGTTTGCCAGAATTTCCTCGGGGTCGACCGATAGTCCTCCTCCATGGCCTCCCCGAACTCCTCCCAGGCCCGAGTTTTTTTTTGCCTCCACCACGGCTCGGGCTGAGGCCCGCCTGGCCTGCCGGTACCCGTCAGCTGCCTCAGGAGTCCTATGAGCTAACAGCGCCCGATAGGATGCCTTCTTCAGCTTGACGGCATCCCTTACTTCCGGTGTCCACCACCGGGTTCGGGGGATAGACCTAATTTTTACAAATAAACCAGAGCGTGTAACAAAAACCTATAACCTCATAACAGGACTGTCAGACCACAACTTCACATTGGTATTGAGAAAATTGACACAGAAGCGGCTGCAATATGTTACACAGGGTGCAAAAAATAAAACGATGAAAGGTATTCGGAAAAAGATTTGCCCCAAATGGAAAATGATATGTGTAATATTAACTGGAATCCTGTCTTACATATGCAGAGCCTAAATGAGTGCTGCAATCTACTCACTAAAAGTGTAACACAAGTAATTCAGAAATACACAAAGCCAATTAAATCCTGGATAAAACGCTGGATCACTAAAAACATATGTCAATTACTGAAGCAAAGGGATCTGGCATCTAAAAAGTCAATCTTAACGAACCTAAACACCGATAATGCAATCTTTAGAAGCCTCAGGAACAAAGTGGGCAGTGAAATGAGAAAAGCCCTACCAGAGTACTTTATGCACCTGGTGCAGGAATCAGGGGGAAACAGCTCTTGTCTCTGGAAACATATTCATAGACTGACCAAACAAGACTCTAAAGAAGAAAAAAATCAAGGTCCCAAACAACTAATTATCGACGAGGAGCTAATTAATAACACGATAGAGATTACAAATTCATTTAACAATTATTTTGTGACCTCAGTTGAACAAATCGCTGAAGGTTTTAAATCAGTAGCTGTTCAAAATGTGACAGTGACTCAAACTGGAACAGCATTCTCTTTAGAACAATCCAACAATATATTAAACAATCAACAAACTCAAAACTTCCAAAACCAAGGATATATTTGGTTTGGACACTGATTTTTTTAAAGAAACACAAAGATTCTCTAACTTGGCCCATAACTCACTTGGTAAATCTTTCCATCACTAAAAGGGAATTCCCTCAAGAAATGAAACAAGGTCTAATCTGCCCAATCTTTAAATCCGGTGACTGACCATGTTTATAACTACAGGCCAATTTCACTTCTCCCTGTGATCTCTAAAGTGATAGAAAAGGTTGTGGTGGACCAATTGATTGATTATACTGAACAAAATGAAGCTCTTCATCCAAAACAATTTGGCTTCAGATCAACAAATTCAACAGAACTGGCAAACTTCTACCTGACAGACTCAATTAAGTAAAGTCTAGATGGAGGGGACGTGGTTGGGACAGTGTTTTAGGACGTGGCTGGGACAGTGTTTTAGGACGTGGCTGGGACAGTGTTTTAGGACCTGCGTAAGGCTTTTGACACAGTCAACCACAACATTTTGATAAATAAACTTCAAAAACTACATTTTTCCAAGCAGGCTCTCAGTTGGTTCAAATCTTATCTGGAGTCCAGAGGACAGAGTGGACAGATAAATGGCACAATTTTCCCCCTGCTGTTCTGTCTTTACATAAATGACCTGCCAAACATCTGCAAAGAGGCTGAGTGTCAACTTTATGCTGATGACACCGTTATTCATGCCTCAGCTAAGACTCTGCATGGCTGCAGAGCGACTCATCAAACAGTTGGTCAGTGTCTCCCACTTAAAATTCGACGTGCACACAAAGACAATATCAAAAACGATCAAGACCAACTTGAATTGCTTCCGTTTAATAAGACCTTGTTAATCCATGAATGCTGCTAAATTGTTCTTCCACTCAATGATTCTCTCTCATGTTTCATCTTGTATCACTGTGTGGGGACAGGAAAACTGTCCCCTCTCTCTACAAACAGGCACTAAAAGTGATGGACAGGAGGACAGCCCATGAGGCGGCACTACTGGACAATTTTTGAAAAACTATTTTTTAAGTCTCGACAGTTTTATTAAATACTCGTTCTTAAAACTAAACTTTATAAATGTGTGTATAATGTTGCGCCTGAGTTTGTATGCAAAATGATGTATAAATGTAACCCCTGTGGTGTCACCACTAGGGGCGCTGCAGACGGTGACTGTAAACCAGCAGAATGTAAAACCACTTTGGGTCCAAGCAGCTTCTCAGGTCAGGGTCCACAGATCTGGAACAACTAAAAACCCTCAGAGATCTGAACCAGTTCAACAGCAAAGCAAAGTGCTGCTTAAAGACCAACCCAGCATGCGGACATTAAATACATTTTTAAAAAACTATTTATATTATAGCATGTTTTGTGTATAACTATGTACAACTGTTTGCTTGTCTGATTCATGTTGGGGACCGGGTCTGCATATTAGCCTTTCGCTCTCTGTTCTGTCCCTCTTAAATAAACTAATAAAGAAAGAAAAGAAAGAATGTGAGCATCAGAGGACACCAACCACAAACATCCAGGCAATGTCATGGACAACTATGTTTAGGGTAAAGAACAGTCGATCCGGGAAAGGTGGCCCCTACCGAGGGTTGCTCTCCAGGGAGTAGTGTCTGTCTGAGGTTACAGCCAGAAGGAGACCGATATTTTAAAACACTCTCATCCAGAGAAAATATCTACAACAACTTTCCTGCGGGAATCCGTCAAAAAATGTTTGCAAATAAACCAAAAAGGAAAAAAAAAAAGACAGTTACCAAATACTTTATCTTCCTCTTGTTTGTTTTTGCATTTTTAAACTGATTGAAAAATATTCACACATATATTGAAGACCATTTTTTAAGCCATTCGTACTTTGTAGAATGTATTTCATATAATTTACACATTTATCGTATAAGTATGTCATATAATGGTTATTTTCAATGACGGCAGAAAGAGGTTGTTCCTAAGATCCTGGTCTGGTTTAAATTACATTAAATCTGGTTGTTGACTATATTTTGACATTTTCATTGACGTAGGGGCTCATTGAGATCCAGAGTTCCAGATTTTGCATGAAGAGTCACCCAAAGACTGCCTGCTGAGCAAAGCACTGATGGCCACACCCCCACCCATAGAGAACCACACCCCTGCCCCTCAATGACCACACCCCCACCCATCAATGACCACACCCCCACCCATCAATGACCACACCCCCACCCATCAATGACCACCCCCCCCCCACCCATAGAGAACCACACCCTGGGCCAGAGGACAGGTTTGCCTGTGAGACCAGAGTCAAGGTGGGCTGCTGAGGTTGATCTGGCCTCAGCCAAGAGAAGATGTAAACTTCTGATAAAGAGACAGTTTAAGACGGAGAAATGGCCTCATGCTCAAACGCAGAGGGTCACTCTCTCTTTAGAGTCATCCGCAGAGGAAGCATCTTCCTGTCATTCTTGAACTTTGTAGTCCTGCAATAAATGTCTTCCACTGAAGACGGACGAGTGCTGACCCTCATTCCGAGACACACCTGTGTAATAATGCTGCTGTCCAATCAGCAAAGGACAAGTGCTCACTAACACAGATTCAGACACGTTAGTGAAGAGAAATAGGCCTTTGGTGAACATAGAAATGTCTTAGACCTTTGAGTTCAGCTCCTGTATTTTTGTTCAGTGTATCTGACATGTACCTGCACACTTTCCCTCACAGTGTTTATTATCCAGCTCACAGTCAACTTGACCAAATCAGAAAGAAAAGTCTTGCTGGCAGCATCTACTGCTGAGGAAACATTCATTTAAGGTGTGTGTTCATGTCTTGATGATTGGATGTTAGGAAGAAAAGAGACATTGATTTTCTTAGGAAAAATGGCAAAATAAATCACATTATAGTTTTAAAAGCAGGATGGAATGAATTTGTATTGTTAAAGGTTTGTAATTGAGTGTGCGATTTAGAGTTATATTGCCAATGCAACTAGTTTAATTAAATTCCGTTTAGTATTGGCACACAGGAAGTTTGGTTTTGGTATTCTTAATGGTTGAATCGCCTTTTTTTTGTGAAACACAGAGTTCAACGTTGAGCTACTAAAGTGGGTGAACATGTGAGTTTAGAGTCAAAGGTTAAAACATGTGAGACGGCAGCAAAACGTACATTGAAAACATTTCATAGCTCGAAGCTATGTATAGGCTATATGTTGAAATAATTAGAACTACATGTGAAGATGCATGAATTCTTATTAATTTGAAGTCAACATTAAAGATAAATAAGGACTTATTATTGATTCCCCCATTAGAAGAGGACAGACATCTTTAATGTAATGACATAAGTCAATAAAAGATTGATAGATGCACTGACTGATACCCTCAGACTCTCTGTGTGTTTATATGGGATTGCAGCTGCATAAACAAGAAGCCATATGTGCAGAGATGAAGACAGTCCTGACTCCTTTCCAATAACAAATCATCTCATTATTTGTGTTGCCTGTTTTTCCAAAGAATAAAATAACTCAGCGAGATAGAAATCTGTTGCAGAGCTAATTAATTTTCCCAAACTCAACAGCTTCATCCTGTCACACTGAGGTGCGATCGGCCTCGTGGCACAAAAGCTCCAGTCTGATTTTTTTTTTTCTAACTCACCCTCAAGGGCAACTGAAATGAAACAACTGGTCAACACAATGTGTTTCGTACGTGTCCTCATAATACGCTCTCTATACTGGTGCATCATTTGCTGAGGCGGAGGCTTGTAATATTCCAGCTGATGTTATCTGTGTTATTACAGGGCTTTGGCTGCTGGATAAACACATCAATATGTGGCGCATTCCGCACAATGGCTCTCCATTCACTACACTCCTTCTCCGCCGCATCACATTGCTGTTTCTGGAATCATACCTCCTGCTCAACATTAAAATAAACCAAAATTAAAAGACTAAATAAAACCAAAACTGAGAGTTATACTACTTTGATGCAAAATTAGGAAGCCATGGTTTTTGTAGAGAAGGAAAATGGGATTATGGGGAGAAGGAGATAGCTAGGATATACTTAATTAAATAAATAATGCAACTAATAGGAATTGAAATGACAGAAACTCACAAAAATGCCGTGTTTGTAATGTCTTATAAATTTTCTTGCAAATTGTATTAAATTGTAACATATCATTATTTTAAATGCATGAGATTCTTTTTAGATCATTCAAATACAATGTTTTGCATAATGTGATAACCAAGCAGAATTTATGTCCTCATCCATAAAAATCCATGTAAATTGTTTTCCTTTATTTTAATAGAACCTGCACACCTAATATACAATCAGGATTATAGAAATTATAAACATCACTGTGCTGTGAAAATGTATTACAGTTTAAAAGCTACTATATGTCATCACATATTGCGTTTTTAAAAGTGCAACAAATGACAAATCTACCCCTGGAGTCACAGTCAATTTCAAAATAAAAGCTTTAACTATTGCACATCAGCTCATGGAGCTGAACCCGGGTCCTGGTTCTGGGCTCAGCTCATGGGGCTGAACCCGGGTCCTGGTTCTGGGCTCAGCTCATGGGGCTGAATGTTAGATGCATAAATGAACCATATGTCAGCATAAGTCAGAATAAAATGGTTTCAACACAAACTCAGAAATGTTCTCAGCTGCATTACCATTAAATCTGTTTTTATTTGGGTTAATGTGGGCGAGCTTCAACTGAGGTCGTAGAGCGGGTCGTCTTCCAGGTAAGTCAGAGTTTCTTTGATTGAGACACTGAGCTTGGAATTGTGTGTGTGGGAATGAGTGATGGTGTAAAGCACCTTATAAAGGCTTTATAAATGAAGCTGTCAGTAAAATGTTATAATAATAATAATGATAATAATAATACATTCTTGTGGGCTCAGTGCAATGTGATCTGGGTGACGGTGCTCAGACTGCCACCCCCACCACCCGGAAACGGATAAGAGGGAGACAATGGATGGATGGATAATAATACATTTCATTTGAAAATGCCTATTCCCGGCACTCAATCACATTCATTCATGTACAACAGTGCATTATAAACTTCACAACACTTAATTGTCCACTTGTCCGTTTCCACGTCCAAGTTGAGACTCGCTGCGTTCTGTTGATTACAACAAACATTCTAAACATCTTGTCACATTCGTATTGAATCAGACGACCAATACTACCAGAGACCAGTGAGGAAATTAGGCATTTTGTAACAGACTCTCCTGGGCTCTCCTGGGAAGTCGGTGTTACTTCTTCAACGTTCCACCCCAGTGGAGGTCCAGACGTCATCTGGTGGCTGGAAGGTCCCCGGCTCAAATCCCTGAACCGACAAGAGATTCATGAAGTGAAAGCAGAGAGAGGGCGACCTAAACCCCTGAAGCTATGAAAGTCTGTGTGTTAAAAATGAGATGTACCCAGTGAAAAGGCAGATTCTTCCCTAGGGGAGAGATAAAAGTAACGTACCTATAATATACAAAGCTAGTTGAGAAAGGAGATTATTAAACAGAACGAGCGACTCATTCGATTGGCTTCAACGAGAAACAGCCCACAGTGGTTCAGATGGAAATGCAGCGGTGTCAGAGGTTAACGCCCATTACCAGAGTCAACATGCACTGGTTCCATAAAAATCAACGTGAACTTTGCAAGGAACTGTTGCACAAGGTCATTGATTTGGACAAATGTCTTGTGCAGTGTGTGACGTCTCGGCACTGGGTGGCAGTAGTGAGTCAGCGAGTTTTAGCAGTTCGCTGTTGAAGAGATCTTGAACATTTGTCAATTTTTCTGTTTGTCAAAAGTCTTATTTTCTTCTCTTTGCAGGAAGAGACCCAGAGTCACTCCCCTGCACCATCTTCTGGTAGAAAGTGGTATGACAAGTCCAACAACGGCCAGTTGGTTAGATTGAAACGTCAGTACGCTTCTCTGCCTCTTGCTTTTAACTCTAAGAATGACATGCTGTACCTTTAAATTGCAAAAATGATTTAATCATTGGAACATTGTCCAGTTGTTTCAAGGATATTTCACCAAACTTTGAAAGAACAAATCTGCCGATTGACTGACACCGATCCCCACTGAAAGCTTTCCTTCCTCCTGTCCGTTGGACAAAATGTAACCCAGGTGAGTCGACATTTGAACAAAAGCTGGTGAAATAAAAAGAGCAATATGGAACAAATCCATATGTTCCCTTCAGGAGATAAAGAAGTAAATGTGAAGGTGGATCATGTCTGGGCCGTGCTCCGTTGCAAAGTTGGGTTGTGTCTGAAACATCTTCCTCTTTTCTTTCCTGGTGAGTGAAGGTGTGAATTAGCTATTCTGCTATTCTGTGAATTAGCGGAATTTGACCTGTTTGTGAAGAAATATATTTTGATTATTTCTTCTTATTCGTAGTTGATTGTTCGAGAATGTTACTTGGGAAATGATATATTTGCTGTAATAGTATTTTGTAGGTGCGTTTTACTGCATTTTCCTAAGTTCAACGGTTTTTCTTTCTCTAAAATCTACGATTGAAAGTTACAGGAAGTTTTCTTTTATGGTTAAAAAACAACAAAACAAAGAAATAGAGCTTCTTGGGTTCAAGTGACAAAGTGAAGTGAGTGATAATAAAATTAAAACAACTAACTATAAAATAAATGGTAACAGGTTTGAACCAAGAGACCACGACTAACTTTAGTTAAAAAACTAGTTATTAAAGTCATTGGTGTTCCTCAATTTATTTGGGGGTTAAGAAAGTGCCAGCATCGTATTGTAAAGAAACCAAGAAACCTTTTTCTCCCCTCACACCTTCGATACTATAATTCTTTGATTTAACTTGTTGGTGTTTTGGTGTTTTCTTTACTCTTGCTGCTCTCCCACCAGATATTCAACACCGTGTCACTCCCTTCCTGTACTCAGAACCCAGACTCTGATTCACTGGGCCGTTGGTTGATTGAACTGAAGCGTCGTGATCGTGTTGCACGGAGCGCTGGAGCTGAGCTCTGGTTACAGGAAGCCAGCTCAGTAACAAGTCAGTCCACCACAGATCTTCTTCTGACGCCCTCCATCTTCATTTCTGACAGTTCTGAATCAAGTTGGCGGCATTAAAGCGGCGGCGACATAAGGAGCACGTAGAAGGAGGAGAATAATGCTCCCTTTCCTTTCCCCTTTCACTTGATAGAAAAAGTCATTTGAAGGCGGGGGTCTTGAAGAGGCAGTTCAAACAGGGGCCGGCCGTGGCCTGGTGTTTGCTCTCCTCTGTCTCCATCTTCTGCTCTGCTCTCCCAGGACATCAAGGAAGATTTACTCCAGCTTATCTATAAAGGGCCAGGATGAGCCTCTGCAACTGAGCGAAACAATTACTCACAGCTGCTCACTATCTGTCCCACCATGAGCAATTCCACTTGAGCGGTCCGCGTCAACACTCGGCATTCAGAGCGACAGCAACACGTCCAGAAACACGCACAAAGCCGCCGTGTGAAGCTGGTTAACCAGTTCGTCCTCGCTGACAGGCCAGTCAATGTCACCGCCTCACCGCCCACCTCGGGGACTGTGCCCACCTCACGCTGCAGTAATGCAGTAAGTTCATGAAGAATGTTCCTGAGGAAGATTCTTTAAATGTTGAAGGGAGCATCAGTTGATTTACTCTGCGCTGCGTTTAGATACACCTCGGGAAGTCGAGGGTTTTGAGTGGCACGGAGTCTTTTTTTCTGACGGTGATGTGATTGTGAGCTTTGAAGGAAAACTACATAAGTGCTGAAAAATATGGATTTAAGTAAGAAGAACTCAGGTTTGCCTCAACGTGTCCAGTTTTTACACTTTTTAAAGCTTTGTTTTGATAAGAATTCATTAAAATGTTTAGTTTTCATTGATTTTCAAGGTGCTAATTCTGAAACAAAATTAATTATATAATATTTGTTTTAGGTTTTTCATGTATTTTTTCAGTAGAACTTGACAAGCGAGTTCATTTTTAAGCCATTAGGTCATTGAATGTTGAAAACATTATTTTAGGCGAATTGAAGCATGTTGAGAGAAGCCGATCTCACTTTGAGTCTTTGGTTATATAGAGGGATTATTTTGTTATATAACTGCACTTTCTATCCAGAGAAGGTATGCTTTGAATATTATCATGTTTGGCAGCCCAGTCTCACTCCACATTGTGTAATAAAGCCACAAACTATCTTTGAATATAATAGTTTCCACCAAAAATAGAGAGAATATCTGCATGTTTTGTGGGGGTTTTCGAGTCAGGAGGTGAGCAGTCCTGACCTAAAGTTGTGTTAACAGAAAAGACTTGGTAGATAAAACATCCCTTTGTCACAATTTCAAAGCGTTTTTTGTGTGTGAAATGACTAAGTTTCGCACTATGAACAAATGTAGGCATTACATCATTTAGTGTGAGACTGGGTTGTTAGAGTAAACCTCCATCATAATCAAGGTATTTAGAGCCTGGACTGTGTATCGTCTTCTTTTGGGACTCAAAATATCATCAGCCTGTGTGATAAGAACATGTCCACTACACATAACCCGCTTTTTCTGGTCTCTATAATGCAGCTTTGCCACAATCAGTCAGACATGACAGCTTAAACAAGGGAAATGTGCTCTCACCAAAATGACATCGGCAACATCATGTCCTCCTGATGTGATGATAGAGAACGATATGGAGGAATTTCTTTGTCTTAAACGAATAAAACCATTTTTTTCCCCCCTAAAATGATTACTTTCCAGTTAAGTTACTTTAAACTACTAGTTTAGGTTAGGAAGAGATTTGGTAGCATCTCTGCCAATGGATGAGCTGATTTACACCTTTTCAAACATATTAACCTTTGATGTTCTTTGATGTACTAATGAACAACACGAACATTTCAGAAGTTAGAGATCACTTTGTGCATCATATATAGATGTATTACAATAAAATCTTCCCAGCGTTGTGATGTATTGAACCCCTCTGATATCCCGTATTCATGAGGACAAACTTATTAAATATTGTCCTTGTTCATAATAGTTAGTAGATCCGTTTTCACATGTGTACGTGCACAATATACAAGTTTATGAGTGCTTTTATACACACAGATCTTTAGTTGATCAATCTAAATGTCGGACAGTTGGGTAAAGTTCCACAACTGGAAGTAAACAGAAGTAAAATTCACATTTTCACCTTAATTCTCATTATTCTCATATTGTTGATTCTTCTGTTACACAAATCATCTCCAAGACAGAATTTTGACGGGAGATGAGACGCTGAGTGTGACCCGGACAGGAAGTGTAGCTGAGCCAGGTTCTGGTGGACCTGAACGTTGATCGGTGATTCATTTCGGGGCTTCATAATGAGCCAGAGTGTGTTTCTCGGGTTGTGAAGACAGACCGAGCTCTGCAGTGAGTTTGTGATTCTCCGTCTGAGCTTCCCTCTGGGTTTCCTGTGTGATGAGGAACGGCAGGCGCCCGTAATGCAAAAATAATCTGCTAATCTCCACTGTAATTAAACAGATGGAATGAGGTCTTTACTGCTCGCCTCAAATAAGCCTTAAGTTCCCTCAAGCCACAGACAGAGAAGTGCAGAACAGAGCAGAGAGTCACTGAGGAGGAAAACTGCAGCGAGATCAGAACCAGACTCATCATGACCTGTAAGCTCCTGTTTGTCCTCTTTATTTCCTGCTAAAGAACACAGAAATACTACCTATATCACAGTAATTATTGAACCTGCGCACAAAAGTAAAATGATGAATGTATATATATATATATATATATATATATATATATGTAAAATGTATATATTTTAATATATAAAATTATTAATGCATTTTGACGCACAAAGTCGTCTACATTGAGGAACCTGGTTGCAGAGGCCTCTCCTGGTCCATTTGTTTGTGAATCATTGTGCAGGTTGATGTGAGTTTGACTATGAAATCAGATGTGCTTCCAAAATCAGCCGATTTGTTTACATTGAATGTGTTGGAATAAAAGAGCTCAGAATCCAGAGCTCAGATTTATAAAGCCTTGTGGAGTTTCACATCCATCGACTATTTACTTGTTGAGTTTGAGTCAACCTCCAAATGTGCAAAGTTGCTCCAGATCCCACCTTCAACATGACGACAGTCACGACAACTGAAAAAAAGAATGATGGCTTAGGACCAGAAGTGGAAGAAGAATGACTGTTTTTTGGTCTAAAGTTGTGGTTCCCACCCTGGGACCCCCTCGGGGGAGAAACTGCTCTGAGATTGTCAGAATTTGATAACATGTCAAACATAAAAATGCACCTTCAAGACTCTGGAGCAGGAACCCCTCCCCTTTAACTAAAACCGCGGTTCCACCATGCAGTACGTGCCGGAGCGGGACGGGGCGGTGCGGGGCGGGGCGAGAGTTTACGGTACGGCAAAGCGCACCCAGACTCAACTCTGCTGCGCGGTCCCACCACAGAAAGTACGATTAAAATGTAGGCGGGGTTGTGAACGACGTGGAGACGCATCGGGTGAAGAACTCAGAAGCGGCGGGAGCAGCCGGCAGAGGCCAGCTTTACCCGGCTGCATCTATACGGCCGTCCAAGTCGTTCTCTGTGACACAGCTTACAAAACTTTCTCCTGGTGAACAGCAGCGTCCAACTCCTGCTGAAGCTCCACCTCTCCTGTTACTGAAAGGAGCGTCCGAACCTTGTTGAAAGACCGCCATGTTGTGGAGCACCGACGTTTCAATGAACCCAGTTAACAAAACAAAGCGGCATATGAGCGCAAAGCGGCATATGTAAACAACAACAGGAGGGTTTACGGGTGACAAAATATTTAAATGTTGCGGGCGAGTCGAGAGTGATGATCATGACTGACCAATCAGCAGACGGCTCCTCACAGACCCTTCCTCACTGCTAGGTACCTCAATGGAGGGGTGACAGAAAATCGTAGCCAGTGGTCGCAGTTTTTTCCGTACCATCCACAATTATTTTGGTGGGTCCACATAAAAACCTGCCCCGCCCCGCCCAGAAATACACTATTTTCAAATAAATATCAAGCAGAAGCAAAAATAGGATACTTTTCTCAGAGTTGAAGTAGATTTACAATCTGTGATGTTCAGGATGAAAGATGTACAATAGTAATACCGTACAGACACACAAAAGACGCGAGTGCGAACCTCGGGGTGTGCGTCTAGTGGGAAGATGTGGCTGTGAGGCGAAAGGCTGTGGACTCTGTGGATTCAGGACGTACTGAGTGGAACATGTATTACCGTATCGTATTATTATGTTGTTCATCGTCTCCCACTTTAGACCTTCTTCCTCTCCATGTTTTCTCCTGGTTGAAGCAGCTCTGCGTCGCAGGGTGTGTGACGTAATGCAATGTACCGCAACGCGACTTGACGTCGTGCTGGGAAATGAATCATTAAGAAGAATGGATCACATTAAAGGTGTACGATTCCCATGGAATTGATCATTGGAACCGGTCCTCAGTCAGAACCGGTTTTCCAGTCCCATCCCTACTTCCAGCACTTGAGCCTCCATCTACGCCCTGTAGCAACAATGGCCAAGTTGTTGATTAATTCCTATTATGTACCTCCTTAAGGCATCAGCAGCCTTGATGACCTACATGATAGCATTACTACAATTGCAATTGTCACCTCTGATTCACTGGAAATATATATATATATATCATGCAACTTATTGTCGTACCGAGTATAAAAAAATCGATATCAGAGGAATAAACCTGGGACATTGCTAAATTAGCTAAATGTTTAATGAAACCAAAACTTTGGACTACAAATTTGAGCTTCTGATAATAGCTAATAATGAAAATATTGGTGCAACTTAAACCAAGGTTGTCCAGGTTGTCGTAGTTTCAGATGTTTGCATGAACACAAGACGACCTGGCAGATGCTCGCTGTAGAAAGCTGTGGATGCTGAACCGCTGTCAGTTGGAACAACAGTCTTTTCTCTCCACATGACTGTCGGCCTTTGAAGTAATCCTTTGGTGTACGATTTGTATGAAGGAGAATCACATGAAATGAATGACAGATGTGTGACAAATTGCGATAAAGCGTCTCGTAGTCCAGTTCAACTGCAGGAACCCTTCAGGAGAGAAAATATCTTCCACCTGCCTGACAAATACGACATGTGTGCATGTGTCCTCCAGCCAACGTGCCTGATAAGAACGGTTCACTCGAAAAGCTCATTTGTGCATCAAAGGAAAGACCGTATGAGCATCAGTATGCATCATACGTGAGGTCTGGAAACGATATGTCGGTAAGAATTTCTACTGTTTGCTAACGAGAGAGTGTGGCAATCATTTGGTTACTGGTCTTTGTTTACCTGAGCTCAGCGGCAGAAAATGTTCAAAAATATATTTGAGCTGTCACAGTGTAGAGTTTTACTCTGTAACCTTCAAATGATTTTCCGTGATTTATGTTGGGGAGAAAATCACCTGATTGTACAAAACAGACACCCAGAGCCACAAATGACGCCACTTTCACAGATAAAGCCAGACAATTCTTTCATGAAAAGCAAGAGGACTTGCTTGAAGTTGTGAAGGTGTTTCACCTCTCATGTGCAGATTCTATCAGTTTTAACTGGTCGGCGTGCAGGATGTTTAGCATTAAGTCCTTGAGCAGTGGTTGGAACTTGGTATATTTGTTATGCTAGTACCGATGTGGGATGTTGACACTCCAAGCCCGATTACACTAATTAGGATTGCAGACACAAATGGCTGCGCTGTGTTGTAACCAATTGTGGTCAAATTGTAAATGTTAGAAGCGAAGCAACTTTCACAGGCTTTAATGGGGAAATGATACCTGGATAAAGATTGAGTCCTGTGAGATAAATGTTATATAGAAGACATTGCAATGAAACATCAACTTCACCTGAGAAGATGTTAATGAGCTGGGCTTTTTGGGCTGTGCAGCAAGAGAATAAAACTAATGAACCAACACAAACCCAGTATGTATTTACCCATCGGAGTCATCAGGGCCCCACATTGTCTGGCTGACCATCTCCCCACAGAGACATGGTGAGGAGAAGGAGAAGGAGCAGAAAGTCACACAGCCAGCCTTCACACCCACCTCCGTGATTATTAATCACCCTCTTCCTTTCTTGGACTGACGAGCAGCTTTGAACTTGCTTGCAGTCAGTCATGAGATTTTAAACATTGGGCCTGTTTACAATTGGCGTTAACATGCGCTTTGAGTGATCCCTTCACATGTGGCGAGCCACACAAGCGTTACCTGCTCTGCTGTGTCTTGTGCCTTCTCCCCAGCTCCTCTGGAGTACCAAACTGATGCTTTGATTTGTTGATTGGCTGATGCGTGAGGTTGGTCAGTGTCTGTCTTCAGAGGCGAGGGGATTAAAAACACTAATCAAACCAGAACACTTATAACAATAAATAGATTAAAGCATGCAGTAGAGTTAGAACATGCAGTAAAAGCCGCAGTCAAACTGGCATGTCACACCAAGTCCATCCTTTGGCTGTGATTTGGGTTTCAATGTCTTGCTCAAGGACACTTCAACATGTGGAGATGTGGAATTGAACCAACCAAGTCACAGCCACCCTTTCACCTCTTCTACATCACATCACTCCACCCTGTTACCTCCATTCTGATGCGAGTTAACCCTTTAAAGCAGCGGTGTCCAAGCTCAGTCCTGGAGGGCCGGCGTCCTGCAGGGTTTAGCTCCTCCCAGTTTCAACACACCTGATTGCAATGAGGGGCTTTTTCACAACATTGGTGATGACATCATCATTAGATTCAGGTATGCTGAAGCAGGGAGGAACGAAAACATGCAGGACACGGCCCTCCATGACCGTGTTTGGCCACCCCTGCTTTAAAGTGTACACCACACTACCACATTGTGGCATTGCAAAGTCGTCAGTTTTCAAAATTGGATTTGAAACTTCTTTTCAAGATTCATTTGAATAAAATATATTGTTGGATTGGAGACAATTAGCCTTTAAACCTCATGATAAATACTGCACAGTTCATGGTTATCACAATTACAAAAGGATTAATAATTCTCCTTAGTTACTTAATCTATGGTGGTTTATGGTTTGGAATCCGTTGGGAAAGGGGCACTGGGGATCACAGGGGCTCCTGAAGCTTTTCCTGTTTTGAGTTTGTCAACATTAGATTTGATCGTGTCACAATTCACACTCAGAGACTCAGGTGCGGACAGAGACACGGTACCAGGAGTTCTCTCAAGAGTATTTTAATAAATAAAAGGTGGCAAGGGACTCAACCCAAATAAACAAGATAGCTGAGCGGTTACAAAGGATAAGAAAGAAGACGGAGAACAAAAGGAGGGGAAGGGGTGACTGAACTACTCAACAAACACTAACAAACTAAGAAACTGCCAAACTAAGCTAATACTCCAAGATTGGAAAAAATCTGAACTAAAGTACAACACAGAAATTATACCACGACTAAAGGTAATGCTCAAAAGTAGTATTCAGGCCCAGCTAGAGACTCCAGGGAGCACGCTGTCTGGAATGAAGTGGGTAGCTGTAGGAGGGCGTGGTCGGCGGTGAGGAAGCAGGAGGTGCTGCAGCCCGATGGAGGGTGAACAGGGAGCCTCCCGTTGAGCTGCATCACTGAATGGAGTCACAAGCAGGAGCCTGGTGCAGCAGGGTTGGTCCAAAGTGTCAATAGTTTACGGTCGAGTCTTGATCTAAAGCCAGCTTTATGGGGAGAGAGGTGAATTGATTGGTGTAGCCACACCCTGCCTCAGGTGAGTGCACTCAGGTAATCAGACTACACTCCACACCTCACCAGCATGCAGCACACGCCCACCTGAGAAAAAGGAAGGAGGGAGGGGGAAGGGAAAACGCTGGCACTAGGCTGAGCCAGAGGTGGAGGTCATGACAGATCGTGTCAAAAAAAAAGAATGACTGCACAACGGATAGCGGAAACAGCTCTTTGCTTGTATTTTGAAGGGGCGAAGTGTATTTGTCCGCCAATTTTCTGTCTTGGAGTGTCCACTTGACTCAAACTGAGGCTTTTCTCACTGTGAGGACTAAAGGTAGGTTTACACTATGTTCCTGGCAGCCACGGCAGCCCCATTTCAGGCCACCGTGAACAAAACATGATGGATGTGAGACAATGCAGGGGGACGGGATGGGCAAGCGTAACAGGTTATGATTGCTGTGGGCACCGTGCCAGATTTTTAAACTGTCAAAACATTAGCCATGGCAGCCACGGCGCGGAAGACAAACTCAGGAGCCCATAGCAAAACGTTATGAACGTCACAAAACGTGGCAGCACGTAATTGGCCGTAATAGAACTTGGAGGCGGTCCGTAGTGGGACGGGAGGCTTACAGGAAGTGACGTTGTGCGCATTCTATCACGATTGTTTCACGGTTGCTTCGCTAGTCATCACTTCGCGCCACGGTTCATCACGGTTCTCACGGTGTAGTTACGGCGTATGGTAGCCATTTCATCATGTTCAATCGCGACTTATCCTGGCGTGTGACGGTTTGTGGACCCAACGCTTTGTGTTCTACTCCGGTCTGCCATGGCGCAACACGGTCTGGGAGGAAGCCGAGCCCGGAGGGGAGTTTCATTGGAGTCTGAGCAATCAACGACATAGCGCCTTCTACAAGCTCTGCCACCGAACAAGAAATCCAGAGGAATGTCTGCACCCAGCAAAAGTCTCAGGTTACAATGATTGCCTTCCCTTTTGGTGGCTCTTTGGGGCATAAACGTGCTTCAGAATGGCCCAATGTCCACATTTCATCCGTGGAAAGTCTTGACAGAACGTGAAAAATGTGCCACGCCTTCCTCAGAATTCACCAAAATCCCACGGCGCACTACGTTTTGGGCAAACGGGGCTGCTGGGAACATCGTGTAAACCTACCCTAACCACTGCCCAACCACACTAACAGTTTTGCACATTGGTAGACCTCCTTCAATTTTCAGATGTATTAACACAAGTATTTTATGTTTGTGATTTATTTTTTTAATGCACCTCTGAATGGACACCGAAAAAAACAGATATGTAAATAGTTGGAACTTTTAAAAGATAAGTTCACTTCTGCAAATTCATTTAAACTTGACTAATTCACAATTTAATAATGAGAAAAGATAGGCAGTTATAAAATTCTTTGTTTAGCAGTTATTTTATTTAATATGTAATTTAAATGCAAATTTAACTGGTACTTCTGTTTTTAGATTCATCAATTAATTTGTTGATTACAATGAGGCTTATTAATTGTGTTTAATTAGTTTCGAAACAAAATTTGGACATCACCAAAATCAGTTGGCACTATTGATATTCATTTATTTGATTATTTATCTTTAATTTGCGGAAATGCGTGGTGTTTTTTAGTCTGTGATTAGTATAGTATGATAGGGATGGCCCCACACATTGAAAAATGTCATTTATTTCCTTCTTAGCAAAGTTTAAATTATGTCATTATGACTGAATAGGTGCAACTGAAGCCTTTACCTCAAGTACTGCAAAACCGAGCCACCAATCAGATGTCGCTCTGCATGCATACAGGTTGTGAACCGAAGTCCAGGGACTGTTTATCAAAAATGGCCTGATTAAACCTGAACAGGGTTACCCATGAGGCCGTGCTCCCTCCGAGGGCAGGTTCATATGTTGGAGATGTTCTGATGGCAGCGTTTAACCCTCAGAATAGCACCAGGGATTTAATGATGACGTGTTTCAGTCGTTCGTTTGGCACTTTCAACGTGTAATCAACACGCTCGCAAGGACTGACATGATCAAACTGAAATTATAGGAGAGCATCGCTGCTCTGAAAAAGCAGCTGCTCTCGGGCAAAGACTAAAAAGGGATTTTATCCAAGCTGACAGAAAATTACACACAAGCTGAGGGAGGTTCAGCCAGCAAGGTCTTTATTTTCTCTTGAATAATCATGTGCTTGTCAGAGCTGGGCAGCTCACCTCACAGATAATCCAGAAAACAATCAGGAGTCAGGACTCAGCTGTGGGTTACAATGATCTGCCACACCTTCAGAGAAGATGATGATCAAGTCACAGAAATAATTCACAGGATGCAGCAGCTCCCTTAAGAAAGTCTGACGTCCCTCAACATGACGCACAATCAGTCAGTTAGGAAAACAGTTCATAAGGTAACAATTCCATCTTGTAAACGGAACCAGTGGCGTGCAGTCATTAGAGGCAGAGCCTCACTTGTCATCATGGAAATAATAAAATATGAAATAAACTAATTAAACAGTTATATCTCTGCAATGGTTGGAACCATAAATTCATTTTCCATTTAAACTAAACAGTTTTGACTGCTTTTTTAATTAAAAATCCTGGTCTCAGCGCCAGATTGTCTTTGTACCTTATGTCAAGACGTCCTGCATGTCTTGCCATTCCCTCATTTTCCCCCCGTGGCAGTTTAACTGTGGTTGTAGAATTTTATCCTGCATCCCAGGCTGCGCATTTTGGATCACCCTCTGCTTCTGTGAGAACTTTAATAAACTCTGTGTAAACTTGAACTGTTGTGCTGGACACTGCTTTTGGATTCACTGTGATTTGTGGCACAAATATCTAAAGGATTAATCAAAATCAATAAAACTAAAGGCCGTCACCAGCTCCTTTTCAATGAATTGCACATATTTGCCTGCACAAAAAATTTATAGAAATATATATTACCGTATTTTCCGAACTATAAGTCGCACTTTCTTTCACAGTTTGGCTGGTCCTGGTCCTGTACATCAAGATATTGAACCCAGCTGGTACGGTGGTGAGCCTCTATCCGGTTCTGTCCGGTTCAGATTGCTTTACTCTCTTTTCCACTGAGATGGTCGAGTGTGAAACCAACTTCATCAGTCAGTCGTTAGCATAGCCACCGCCATCAGCATCAATCAGCTATTGGCTGTTAGCGCCGTGGTAGCGCTCCCCGCCGGCAGAGGGACGGACACGATGTGGGGACAGACGGCCGACCGTCCGGCTCACGTAGGCCGGAGCCGGGCTCGGGTGCAGAAGCTGCAAATGTCCGGCCGGGTCAGCCCGGCTGGTCGAGATGGCGGCGCCCACCACTCAAACCCAGCATAGATATCCATCAGCTGGTTAGCTTAGCAACCTCACGTTTGACATGGCGACGGGCCGGAGTGTGGCAGAGAAAGAGCAGAAGTGTGTGAAGATAGAAAGTGGTGAGGAGAATCACACTTCACAGTGGAGCTGGCAGCTTGTAGAGATGAACCTGACCTGCCACCGATGGTCATTTTCACCCTGAGACCATGAGACCAAACTACTTGAGATTAAACGTCTGTTCTTGGTCGAGGATTTCCTGAAATAAATTTCTAAATAAACGTGACTTGTCGTCCAGTTCGACTTATATATGTTGTTTTTCCTCTTCAAGACGTATTTTTTGACTCTTGCGACGTGAACCCAGGAGCGACTTACAGTCCTTGAAATACGGTCTCATGATAAAAATCACTATAGTGTCATCTAATTACTCCTGAGTTGACAGCCATTGAGCTCACTGAAACATTGGTGTGAAGTCTAACATGAAATTTGATTATACTGAGGATGAAAGACAACCATGTCTTTTGTGCAGGGAGGTGGTGAAACGTGAAAGCATGAAGCTTAAGAATAGTGAGGTGGCATTTAGATCACCATTACACAACTAATACAAATGAATACATCTTGATGAATGATTATCTTTAATGATTCACGTGTTTCAGGTTCTGAATTTAAGTTCTGTTTCGGTGGCAGCTCGTCTTTAGAAAACCCCTCGACCTGCCTGATCCAAGCAGTTGTACTGCTGCACAAAGAAAAGGACAGTTTCGCTCTCAGTTTTCTTGAAAAATTCTCTGATTCATGTGCATTATGTCGACTTCTGTCTCAACATGTCTCTCAGCAGGTGTTTGGTCTTCGTTTTGACGTTTTGGAGCTCTGGAGATTTACTGGAATTAGTTTGTGGTTTCACAGGTAGAATAACAGATATTATTCTTAAATAGAATTACATTTAAGACGTAGGAGCATGTGAGACACAGAGGGCTCCATATTTTCCCGGAGGACAGCAGGGTTATCGTCTCAGCTCTGCCGGCTTGATATCTTAGTATCACTGGGTTATCGGGAACAACTGAGAAATACATATTAATGCTGTGAGAATCCTGAGCAGCGGTATCCTCAAAGGATGGGCTAAAATCCACTCAGGGTATTGGGACGAGGATAAATTGTGTGAAAGTTCATAATGTGTTCGGTCAAAATTGTCTCATGTTGTCTCAATTGTCCCTTGCATGTTTTCACATACGTCTCATACCTTTAATTACCACCAAGAATGTAATAATGTCTGTTAGCAAGATTATTCAAAACTACTGCACAGATTTTCTTGACATTTTTTACTACAGATAGATATTAGGCCATGGAAGATTCCATTACATTTTTGAGGTGATCCGAATCCAGATCCGGATTCTAGATCATGATTTCATTTTACGTCAAAACTACATGACAGATATTCAGTCCAGAAATCTGGTGAAAATCTGACGTCCACCAAAGGTTGGAAATCTCTGATTATTCTTGTTTAGTTTACTTTCCTTCTGTTTCTGGTTTGTGTTGACTGTCACTCATCTCAAAGTTGGCGTTATTTTGTTTGTTGCTGTTTCCTTGACTGCCCTGGTTTACAGGTGGATTGTACCGATGCCAAATACCAAGGTGAGAATCTTGTTGTTCACCTTCGACTCTCTGAACCAAACAATAGCTGGCAGATCAACCTGATCAATCTTCAAATTTTAAAAACATAGGACCTATCAAACCTGCTCTATACTGATTTGTACTAACAACTAAGGACTATTGACTCTAGAGGAGCCAGATTCAAAGAATGAGTGCTAAATAATGCAGTGTACAGGTAGACCAGAGCAGGAAATGATCCAAAAAATAGGAGGTACAGAACCCAACCTAACATGGTGGGTTTAATCTACTGAAGACTGTCAGGTCCCCTTCCATGTTCCTGAAGGGAACATTATGGTCAGTGGTGGTCTAGAGGTTAGAGAAGCTTGGGATATGAGCATCGCTGGTTCAATTCTCTCAGCTCTCATCAGCTCTCAGGCCCCTCTCATGTGGAACCAGATCCCAGTTTCAGTTAAGGAGGCTGACACAGTGTCTACTTGGAAGGCTGGGCTTAAGACTGTTCTAGTTAATATGGCTTCCAGTTAGGGCGGCTTCAGGACACCCTGGACCCTTTTCTAGTGAAGCTGCTGTAGGTTCAGACTGCTGGGAGATCTTTACTGCACTGAGCTACTTTCTTTCTTTGCTCAACTGTTCTACATACAGTGATTTCTATCAATTACTTAATAGCAGAAAGTCTCCATCTGTGAGTCTGGTTCTGCAGGTTTCTTCCTGTTACAGTAGAGTTTCTCCTCTCCACAGTTAGTTATACTTGCTCATGTGGAATTGTTGCATTTTTCTGGGTAAAGTGCCTTGAAATGACTATTTAACATTGGGCGTTATATAAATGAAGTTGAATTTAACTGAATTCAAAAAAGGCCGCATGAAATGTCTCTGAGGTGGAAAAATCCCTCAAGTCCAAAGGAACCAGGAGAGAAACCGTATTTTGTTGCGTTATTGTTCCTGCCAGCGTTTGGCTTCTCTGCGAATCAAAGACCAGTGAGGAGATATACAGATAATCTGAAACTTTGGAAACCACTGACTGAAAAGACACTATGGGGCTTTGTAATCCTGATAATTACTGATTCAGTGGCAGATAAATCTAAAACAAAACACTGAATTCTGGTTGATTGATTGTATTGATTGTTGTGGCACTATTGTTTCTGCTTTAACCACGACCAACGAGCCACTGATGTCCTTGAATTGCAGAACAGACTGAGAGCAAGCTCGACCCAGGATGAAACGCACAGCGGTAATAACAGTGGATTAACCTACAGTGTGCAGTCTGTGAAATCGACAAAAGAAGAGACGAAGGATTTGAGGATTTTGTGTTTTTCTCAGCAGGACATGAGTAAGCTAGCCTGCATGAGAGAAGGAAGAGATATGAACACAGTCAGAATCTCGCTATCTGAAGGCGAGCTGATAAAAAACAGACCAAAACAGCCTGCTGAGGTCTCTCTCACTCTCTCTCTCTCTCACTCTCTCTCTCTCTCACTCTCTCTCTCTCTCCCTGTCTCTGTCTCTCTCTCTCTGTCTCTCCCTGTCTCTCACTCTCTCTCTCTCTCTCTCTCTCTCTCTCTCTCTCTCTCTCTCTGTCTCTCTCTCTCTCTCCCTGTCTCTGTCTCTCTCTCTCTGTCTCTCTCTCTCTCTCTCTGTCTCTCTCTGTCTCTGTCTCTCTGTCTCTCTCTCCTAAATGAAGCCTTTGAACCCTTCACGGCACTGGGAGCTGAATGCTCTATCAACACCGGCACGCTGAAAACAAGCTACCGGCCTCAAATCCAGATAAACATAAGAGGCGCTGGCCACTGTCAACAGGCACATTCAGAGGCAAACAATAGGGCTCTGATCAGAACAATGATTATGCGGGCCCTCTCCCCGTCCTGTCATTGCCAGCACTTTCTCCATTCCTATCATTTTAATTAATTCTGTGATATTTCCAAAGTCTGGGCTGTATAGACCCCTAATGAGAAACCTCATCAAAAGATGCACAAGCCAGGCAATTTGAGCTGCTGCTGGCATGATACGATGCACTTTGAGCCTCCTCCTCCTCCATCCCCAATTACTGGCTTTTCTTCTGAATGCACAGCACCATCCGTTACCACAAAGAGCTCAACACTACACCTGTATTTCTGTTTTTCCTAAAAAAAATTTCTTTCCTTGAGTTAAGATGCGTTTTTTCTTTATTTTTTTTGTTTTTGGACTGGTCGGCTCTTGTGCACTGATAGCCATCTCATTGACTTTAATCAGCCATCCATCAATGTGACAACGCTTTAAGAATAAAGGTTTTCAGGCATTGGTTAATTAATCTGCCTGCTCCTGTCTGCCTGCATTGCTCAATCATGGAGTAAATAAAGGCAGTCAAGAATGTAATTGTTTGTTTTCTGTGCAGAGTTTAGAAAAAAAGGCACTTTTTCATCTCAAGGAGCTGTGAACGTTGCCCTTTTCTCTCGGTATTCGGCAAAAGCTATCTCATAAAGCAAAAGAGGGGTGCACAAAATGCCACGTCTCAGATCAACTAGTTTTTGTACGTCATTGGGCTTATTCTGTCTTTTATCATCTCTGAATAAATCAACTGTAAACATGATCAGATTTTACTGAAACCATGGTGGGGAAAATAGCGGAGAATTTGCTGTCATAATAACAGACAGGAGGAGTACATAATGACTGCCGCGCTCATAATTACTACATAAGCAATGACTCCCCCAGGAATTATTCTGCTCCATTTTATTGTTGATTGTAGTATGTTTTAATCAGTATTTGCAGTGAGGGAAGAGCTGTTTACACGCCTTTGGGTAAGTATTAATGTGCGTGTGCTAACTTGATTGCGTTAACTGCCTGAAGAAAGTCCACATTCAGGAACGTGCATCGAACAGTTCCCTGAAAATCTTTTATCAAACATTACCTTTTGTTGCCTGTTCTCTTCTGCTGCATTCTGTTCTCTATTGAGGACGATGTTGCTCCAGCTGAGGATCAATGACTGTGAAGGGAAGAGATAATTCAGTGTGTTGAGCTGATGTGATTCTTGCTTTGGGCATAAATCAAGAAGTTAATGCATCAATATCAACGAATAAACAAGAATGACAAAAGCTTGTTTGATATTTCAATAGACCTGCGTGTCTTCAGTAAAGCATTTTTCAGACCATGCACAAATGAAATAAACAACAAAATATGAAATATTGTTACAGATGTGTTTTCTGAATTAAGATAATTCTTGTTTTAAATAGATTAAAGACACTTTATTCATCAGCTTGGAAAACGTATTTCTCGACTTCTAGTTATTCCTCGAGTTTGCCTTTAGATTTTTGGCCACTTTCAGGTGAATTGTTTCTCATTTGATATTTGCACTTTGGCATGTTCAATTCAATAATTATTTTCCAACACATAACATTTCTCAGTACACCTGAGAAAGTTCCATTCAGTTCAGGCCAGTCACACTGTAGTGACTCTAATGTTGAGCGTGTCCAGTATTGTATCCTGTTACTGCCAAATCTAGTTCTGTGTCTTAGTCAAATCTTACCTGTTTGGTTCCTTTCCATTTTATTTTGATACTCGCTTGTCAGATCTACATTGTACCTTTGATTGTTTCCATGCGTTTCCTAAACCTTCCTCTCATGAAAAATAAAATACCTCCTTTATTAACTCGTTAGATCACTTAATTTCTTCTAAAATAAGATAAAATAAGATATCCCTTTATATATATCCCTAACTATTAGCTGAACTGCTACAGGTTGTGGAAATCTTTACTGTCCACTTACATCGTCTGTTATCCAGAGTTTGGTTTTGAATTTTATTCAATGTTAAACTGTATTTCTGTAACTTTTTCATGGAGATTCCTGGAACACTGATTTAAATGTTAGGTTTCTCTTTTCTTTATCCAAAGTAAACTTATTTTGGAAATTCTATTCTATGCTATGAAGACGAAAGGCATTACCAAGTATTCAAAATGTCCCAGTGGAGTGTTGAATGCCGTCTTCCATTCATCCCCCTCATAGATGTGTACCAGGTGATAGGCATCGAAGGTCCAGCTTGGTGAAAATGGTGGGGCCGTGCAGTGGAGTGAAGGCAGAGTTGAGCAGAGGTAATGGAGAACGGTTCTTGACAGTGATGTCGTTGAGTCTCCGGAAGTCAATGCACGGACGTAGTGAGCCGTCCTTCTTGCTCACAAAGAAGAACCCAGGAGGAAGTTAATTGGGCAGTCATAAAGGCGATGCGGAGGCAACGAGAGAGCCTTGTCTTTGTTGAACACTGGATCCAGGTCACGAGAAGCCTTATAAACCAGGGAGAGGGCCGTAATTTCAGGAAGTGCCAGCCTGGGGGGAGTAGACGGAGTCTGAGCTGATTGCAGACAGTGATTCAGGCAGTCAGGGCTCCAGGAAGTAACCTCCTCCCTCGCCCAGTCGATCCGAGGATTGTGATTGTGTAGCAAAGGGTATCCCACAACTGGCGAGGGCCACGACTGTCAATGAGGTGGAAGGAGAGGGTTTCCTGGTGGTTATCTGTGAGAACCAGAGTGACAGGGACAGTCTTATGGCTGACATGAGGAGACCGTTGAGAGACCAGGCTTCTAACTTGGATGCCAACAGAACAGACAGGATGTTCAGTTGCTGGGCTAGTTGGTAGTCCATGAAGTTCTTCTCCACTCCAGAGTCCATCCGAAGCAGAAACAAGAAGGGTTTGGGTCTGAAAACAGAGAGTTCCGGATAATTGGAGTCACTGGGGGGCGTCAGAAAGGGTTCGGCTCACCAGTAACCCCCTTGCTTCTGGGGAGCCTGTTCTTCTTCCCGGGCGAGTAGGGCAGCGGGGAATGTAGTGTCCAGGTTTTCCACAGTAGAGGCATGCGTCGTTGGCTCAACGAAGTTGCCTCTCCTGCAGGGTGAGCTGGGTGTGTCAAATCTGCATAGCTTCAGGCTGAGGGGCAGGAACTGAGGAATCTCTCCGAGACTGTCTGTGGAAAGCAGAGGGAACCAGACGAAGAGATCGCTCCTGCCGACGCTCACGGTTGTCGATCAGGATGCTGAGATTAATGAGCTGGTCGAGGTTCGCAGTTCGGTCTCAGGGGGCGAGCTCATCCTGAAGATGATCTTGCAGCCCACGATAGAACGTGGACTGGAGCAAACAGTCATTCCCACCGCTCCCAGCTGCCAGGATCGGGAACACAATGGCGAATTCTGCCACACTGAGGGTACCCTGGCGAAGGAGGGCGAGTCGGTCGCTGGCCTCCCTTCCCCGTACTGGATGGTCAAACAGTTTTCTCATCTCATCTGTGATCCTCTGGTATGAGTGACAATCAGGAGCCTGGCTCTCCCACAATGCCGTCCCCCATGCTCTGGCGGCTCCAGACAGGAGTCCAATAAGGTACGTGATCTGGGTTTGGTCAGAGCAGTAGGACTGGGGCTGTAGTTCAAACACCAGACCCAGCTGGGTTAGGAAGGCCTGGCATGATCCTAGATTCCCCGCGTACCTCTCTGGAGTGGGAGCAGAGGGTTCAATGAGATGGCCTGCTGGAGGCGGACTCTGGTTTGGGACAGAGGCAGCAGGGTCAGGAGCCTGGGCCGTCTGGTTCATTTGGGCGGACAGGATGATCAACTGGGATGTCAACCGTGATGCCTGGTCCAAAATGGCCTGGTTGTTAACTACCAGGCTCTGTAGTAGGGCGTCGTGCTGACCCAGTCTGGCATCCTGGCTGGAGAGGACCTGCTGGACTGACTGCTCCACATCTGATCCTGGCTGGTGATCCGCTGAGCTCATCTGGGCTGGACCGTACTGTTACGGGGGGTGGACGGAGGCTCAAGCGCAGGAAGCAGCAGAGTGAATGTTTGAACCAAGGATTTTATTTGAACTGAAATAATAACGAGTACTGAGTCTTTCCACCAGGTGATCCTCCAAGAGGGGTCGAGGTGGAGAACGGTGACTCACGGGTTGGGACAGAGCAGAGTTGGACGGAGCTGTATGGAGCGGAGCTGTATGGAGCAGAGCTGAGCAGAGCTTAGCAGAGCAGAGCTGTTCGGACAGTTTCCGGAGAACTATGGGTGAGGTGAATTTGCGGTCCTGCATCGAGTGGAGTGAGAAGCCCAGTTAAATAGTGAAGCTTCTAATCCAGAAACCACCTCCACCTGGTAACCGCAGCTGCGCCCAATCCACATAATTACTGAGACGGCTTTACTGTTCATTTTGGTAATTGTTATAAATTTAACAATTAATTCAAATTCCAAATGAATTGTTTAGTATATCTTATGAAACTGATAGAATTGAATTGGCTGTAATTTCCTGTTAAACAGGTGGAGCTCCTGAGGTATCTGATACAGATCAGATACAATTTTCAATAACATAATTAATAACTGTCTTTGATCATCATTAATTATTATCAATAGCCAAACTGCCAAAACACTACAGAAATACACCACGTGATCCTTATGAGGTAAGAAATTCTACAGGGGCTTGTGAGTATCCCCACAACTGCCCAACACCACTCACCCTGTGCAACACCTGAGTAGGACAGAGACCATCCCTTATCAAGGACTATAGTTCCAGAGCCAGTCCTGTGCGTGGAGGTGAGCCCGCCTATATCTAGTCCACATACCTCTCATTCTCCTTCACCAGCTCTGGCTCCTTCCCCCAGTGAGGTGATGTTCCATGTCCCAAGAGCCAGTTTCTGTTATCAGGGCCCATGACACAATGTCGATCCTTGTTCTCCTGCACTGCTTGGTCTGTTCTTGTTCGCAGGAGGTGGGTCTAGGTAGCCTTCCCACGTGGCTTTTTCGTGCTGTGGCCAACCGGGACATGTAAGCTATCCAGCTAACAGTGACTCGCCGACAAACACCACCCCTGGCCTGGCTCCGGAGGTGTGTCCCACTGACCCTCATCCAGGCAGGGTACACAATGTTTTGCGTTTACTTGACATGAGTGAGGTTGGGATGTGTTTGTATGGGTCTTCACTCCAGACCTGTCTGCCTTTGGTAACCCTACCAGGAGCATGTGCTCCAGATGGCATAGCTCTGAAGGTCACTCGACCACGTATGCCCTTCCGCCACGACAAGGCCACAATCCAGGAATGCATTCTATTCTATTCAAAACTACATTTCAGTTCAATTTCATTCAATTGTTGGTATAATGAGGTAAAACTGGCTAAAATGGTCAACAACACCTTCTGCAGGAACCAACTATGCAACAGTTCTGAAGTCATTCAATATCTAGAGTGTATTTTACCCAGAATGTATTGGAAGACAATAAATTCAATCCATTACAATGGGTGGTAAAACAAAGCTCCAAGCTTATTAAGTGCCAACAGTAGGCAGAACAATAATCAACAATCTCCATAATATTATGAACAAAATTCCTCATGTTTAAATGTATTAGTGCCATGTAGCCTGCACAAGTCGATATCCGCTCCTGGAACCCTTTTCCCAACTACATTTTCAAGCTTCAAGCTGCAGCTGTCCGATGATCACCACTTCTGAGAATCGCTCATAAAAATGCAACTTCAAACTTTGATTGCACTTCACCTCTCAGACCCGTGTAATGTCTGTATTCCATTCTGAGGAGTTATTTCATGATGTGTCGGCCTGTTTGGCCTCCAGATTCCTGCAGCTGCTGCTCAAGTGAACGCTCCAAAGACGAGGTGTTTCTGAGTGGAAATCACTGATCTGAAACACTCATGCGCGCACACATAGAGAGAAATCAGCCAGTGAACCGCAGTAATGGCTTTTCAATGTGGCAGATTATGAATAAGGTGTCACGGGTAAATGTAAATAAAATGTCAAGTGTCGAATGTAAAATAACAGTAAGTAAATCCACATGTGGTCCATGGCAGTTCTTTGTATCTCCTTTCTTTATTCTAAGGCACAATAAATAGTTTTGTTTTTTTTATCAACAGTGGTCACAATATAAAACAGGAATTAATGATTATCTTACCTTTGTCACACTAAAAGATATTCATAAGTAGACAGACAGTAGAAACACTTATTTGGAATTATCTGGGGTCTTTATATACCGTATAGGCTCCTACAGTTCTTACACTTAAGCATATTTCAAAACTTTTAATTTGTCTCCATTAACGCAAAAATAACAGTCATCGGATTGTGTGCCATGAATATATTCAAAGATTCACCGTCCATTTTTTGTCAGGATTTCTCCACAAAAATCTAAAAGAACAACCCATACTGAGAAACATCAACCCTCTCACCCCCCAGTTAACTCCTGCTGCAGCCCTCCCCTGAAGTGAGTCAAAAAGAACAAACAGAATCTTTACTGATGTTTCAGTTGTACATTACATATACAAAACAGTAAAAATTATGTTTCAAAAACAACAATGAGAAACTGGATGACTAAATATATTAAAAACAACTAATTCTACTTTGTAAACTACGAGTCAGTAATTTATTTAAACTCCACGGCACATATGTAAGGGACTAAATAGGTCCGAAATAATTCCACACTAACCTCCTACTGCTATTCGTTCCAAAAGATTTCAACTCTCACCTCCATGAGGTTTTGTCCCATATACCAGAGATTCAGATTAAAACGCTTTATTGTCATTGTCACAAATACAACGAAATTCTGTTAGAGCAGGGGTGTCCAACCCTGGTCCTCTAGTGTCCCTGTCCTGCAGGGTGCAGCTGCTCCCAGTTGCAACACACCTGATGAGGGGCTCATTATTGGGCTTTTTCAAAACCTTGGTGATGACATCATCATTAGATTCAGGTATGCTGAAGCAGTGAGGAACTAAAACATGCAGGACAGGGGTCCTTGAGGACCGAGGTTGGAGACCCCTGTGTTCGAGCATCACAACCCAACATAGTATGTTTTAGGCTTTGCCGTACTGTGTCGTACTGTGTTGTGGATACAAGGCTAAGAAACTCCTGGTGGCAAGGAACCAGGATTGGATACACGAGAAGCTGCATGTTGTGGGGCTGTCCTAGTCGAGAGACCTCTACGGTATCGCTTGGACTTTGAGTGCAGTACTTGTGGACTGGCAGCCTCCCAGGAAAAGTCAATACAGGGGTTTTGTAAAGGAGAGTCCAGCCGATAGTCGCACCTCAGATACAAGAGGAACAATGTGGATTCCACCTTTCCTTCAAACATTGCACCAACTTTTCACCCTCTCACAGATTATCAAGGGGAAATCCAGGCTATGTGTGCCTTCTAGTCCTGGAGAAGGCCTACCACCATGTCCCCTGAGATGTTTTGTCGGAGGTGCTCAGTATGAGTATAGAGTACCAGAGTACCAGAACCGCCATTGAGGGCTATCCTGTCTTTGTAGCTACGGTGTGAGAGCTGCGTCCGTGTACTCCGCATTAAGAGGAATATATTCAAGGTGGGTCACCCCTTCTGTTCGTGATTTTTACGGACAGGTGTCCAGGCACAGCAAATACCAGGAGGACATCATGTGGGGGGGCTGGAGGGCGCCATCTCTGCTTTCTGCAGATGATAGCAGCATCACATGAGGGTCACCAGCTTTTACTGCAACGATTTGCTGCTGAGTGTGAAGCGGTTAGGATGTGTTTCAGTACCTCCTAATCTGAGTCCATGGTCCTCTCATGGAAAAGGATGGGATGCCCTCTCCAGGTGGGGGGGTGGACTTCCTCCAGGTGAAGGAGTTTAAGTATCTCGGGTACTTATTCACGAGTAATGGGAGGAGGGATGGTGAGATTAGCCACAGGTTCGGACAGGCGGCTGCAGTAATTCAGTCACTGTACCGGACCATTGTGGTGAAGAGGAGCTGAGCTAGAAGGCAAAGCTGTCCGTTTACCGGTCGGTCCACATCCCCTCCCTCACCGATGGTCATGAACTTTGGGTCATGACTGACAGAATGAGATCGCTGGGACAAGCAGCTGAAATGAGTTTTCTCTGCAGGGTGGCGGCGTCACTCTTCATAATGGAGTGAGAAGCTCAGCCATCCAGAGACTCAAACTCGAGCCGCTGCTCCTCCACATTGAGAGGAGCCAGTTGAGGAGGTTAGGGGATCTGGTTAGGACGCCCCCTGGTGGCCTCCCTTTAGAGCTCTACCAGGCACATCCAACTGGGAGGAGGCCCCGAGGTCGGCCCAGGATTTGCTGGGGAGATTATATCTCTGGTTTGGCCTGGGAGCAGCTCGGCGTCGCCCCAGAAGAGCTGGAGGAAGTTGTGAGGGACAAAGAGGCTTCTCTGCACTGCTACCTCGACCCCATATGGATTAAGACAATGGATAATAAGAATAAGAATAAGAATAATGATAAGAAATCTTAAATGCAATAACTCAAAGCAGAGATGAAAATTGAAAATTGAATGCATATTAAATAGTAACAAAAGTATATTTCTGTGATAAAAATAAATCAGTAATTGTTTATAAAATAGGTAACACTATTTTAATTAAATAAATATATGTGAAGTGTGATCTGAATAGCATTAATAATCATTATTAATAGTTTGACGTAACCAACATTTACCCCACCCTCCAGCTTGTCTGAACTGTGACAGGAGGCTACCATCCACCACACATTAAACTGTTTGTTTTCTAAACTGCTCCTCACTTCCACTTCAGGAGCGCAGTCGTCTTCTAACTTCGTTTGATTCAAATTATCTCTGATAATCATTCTGTGACGAATGACATTCTCAAACGCACCACTGTATAGAAATTAGCGTTAGCCGCTTTATTAAACCTGAGCGCTTCAATAATCCTACAACAAACAGCTCCTGCAGCACGATGCAAAGAAAAGCTTAATTTTCTTTTTCCTCTCATATTGTCATTTTGTTACATTTTCTCTCCAGCGAGGTGAGCTAAGGTAATGGCATCTCCTCCTGCCCTCACTTCCCAAACACTTTTAATTATAAAGTGCTTTGCTGCGTGGCTTTGCAGGCTCCTGTCCTCGCCACATATCTGCTGCTATCCTCAACGAGGCAGGAAATTGAAAGAAGGAGCGAAGCTGACGGAGGGTGAGCTGCCGACCATAATTACCCCGAGTGCTATTCAAATGGCACCACCTCTCTTTATGGACAGTTAAGAATACCCGTGCTCTTTAATGTGCTCTTGCAGCTCCATCAGCAATGTTCCTATCCACTGGTCATATTCAGACACACTGCTGCAGCTCGCACACAATGGCTGCTTAATAGCCAGCTACTTAAAGACACTACATCAGTGGCTACATGCTGCTGCGGCTCGGCTTTATAGCCCAGAGACGAGCTGGTGAACACTGCATGGGCTCACTGTGGCAAATATATGTTTAGTCATCAGTCTGAATCCAAACAGCACCTGAAGAGGACAAAAGAACCAGCTGCAGCTTCGCTTTATTACACAATGACATGCAGGTGTTTGTCAATGGTCAAAGTCAACAGTCCTATTTATATATATATATATATATCACCTCAACATGGCTAAATAAGCATGTAAAAGTCACATTTATTCTCTGTGTCCAAAGGTAATTGTTGAGCCTTCCAGGACCTTCTGTTCCTTTGGCCTTCATGCTTTTTGCTCACAATTAGCCTTCTTTGTTTTCTACATCACGATAACAATCTCCCTGCTTTTCTCCAGTCACTCAAACATTTCTCACAGTCTGTGGTCACAGATGGTTCGTACTGGTGGGTTCTGAATAACCAGCCAAACGTATAATCCAGAAAATACTGAAATTTCGACAGAAACATTCAGTACAAATAGTTACGTGAGCTTGTTTTTTTTATTGTCAGTAAAAAAAACACTTTGGAGCTGTTGTCTCTCAGTCAAAGCAAAGTTTGAAGTGTACATTTTTAGTGAATTTACATTCATCCTGCCACATCCATTGACCTACACATACAGTATCTGAGCATGCCCACTTTCAAGGTGTAATTTCTAATTTTGGAGAAATCTTTTAGTATCATGACTCAGAACAGGACAAAAGCACGTGAGTGCTTTGGCTATAGATCTTCTACGACAGACAGCTCACTTCTCTGTGTTTACTGGCAGTGGATACAAGTACAATTTATTCTATCAAACTAGTAGAACAGGTTCTGTTTGATCTACCAAGGATTGTGTCTAATAGAGCCATAAGTCACACACACAATCCTTTTAGTACCTTGGCTTTCATGAATATGAAATGTCACGAGGGTTTCCCAGATGGGACAAAATACTAGGAGGAGTTTAAGGTAATACTGTGGATTAATTGATAAAGGTCTTAAGCATATAAACAGCGAAATGGAACCATTTCCAGCCTGATGTACTCGAGTAAACAGCATCAAATGCCTGCAGAACTGGCACCGCTGTTTGTGCTGTTGGGACTTATGGTTGGTTATTCGCGGTAAATTACTGTAGGTAATAGATTACTGAAAGTAATAAATCACAAAGTAATTTATGAAAAATTTTGACAACAATTTCTGATTTAGTCTTAGTCTTTTGAGTAACACACCATTTAGCTTTAGTCTCAGTTTAGTCATCTGAAACCTTTACCGTCTTCGTCTAGTTTAGTTGACATAATATTGTAAGAGTTTTAGTCGACTGAATCCGCAGTGGACTTGGTGTGTTTGTTTTCCTTCACATGTGTTTCTGGATGAGAATCTGTCAGTGTTGATTCAGGTTGGTGGAGTTTTTCCAGTGATTTCTGCTCCACTGGGTTAACAGATGATCTTCTTGTCCTTGTTGTCAAATGTGAAGTGTGACCAGACGTTAGTCCTGTAGTTTGTGAGCTGTTGCAGGCCGCTGCTGTCAGATCTGCTGCACAACAACACACCTTTTTCTAGTGCTTTTTGAGAAGATGTAAAGTAAAACTGAAAGTAAACTGGAATCAAGCAAAGCTGTGGAACTACGTCTGAAACTCCACACAAGTAAATATAATGTGAACAATTTAACTGATGTGGAAACGTCCTGCAAAATGTGTAAAGTTTAGAACATCTCTTCAAAAAAGTGTCTCTGCTGCTTTCACATAGATCAACCTACCCTGTAGGATTTGCTCTGATTGGCTGTCTTCCCAAGTTGTCCCACAATGAGAGCAGCTCTGATTGGATCTCTTGTCCGGTCGTCCCGTCCTAACGTGTTCGTCTCGTTTTGATTCGTTGACTAAAGTGTCAGTCTTTGTTTCCATCTCGTACTTTTTATTTAGTTTTTTTCTAAGTCTTTGTCAGTGAAAAAGGTTTGTTGACTCATTTTTTGTGATAGTTTTAGTCAACGAAATTAACACGATTGTCTTCCATATAAAGATAAAAGTTCCGCTGCTTCTGTTTCTTCCTGTTCCAACACTAATCGACCTGCTCACCGACTTGTTATCAGGATTCTCCAGACCTTGAGGACAGGAGGTGTTTGAAATCTGAACGAACTGAGCAGCAGATGTCAGTGGGCTGATTGTCTTCAGATGGACATTTCTTCAGAATCACAGAAGAAAGAAAACAAGTTGGGATGAGAGACGGCGAATTCAAGTCTCCTGCTCGAACTGCACAGTCACTCAAGGTCAGCATGGAAGTTTAAAGGGAAAAAAAACGACAGGTTTCTCACCAAGTGTGATAAGCCTCCAGGCAAGAACACATGTATTTCAGATGTCCTGTGATGATAATCATCAACACTATATGGCCGCCTGGGGGTGGGGGTATAAAGCAAGTTGTCGTCACCCATACCTCCCTCCTCCAAACCCAGCTCTGATCTCTATCTGAACACACAATGCAGACACATCTTTGCAGAACATATTTATTCAAAATGTGGGAGATAGTTCCTCAAACACATTTGAAAGATAAAGGTTGGACTTATTAGCCCATCTTCATTGTATTGAGTCATAAACAGAGAAGTTGCAGACTGTAATTTATTATCAGTAATATTATCATAAAAATGGTTTGTGCTGATTTTGCAGTGTACGAGGCAGAGATTAGTTTCCCCCAGTGAGGATCCAGGCAGCAGATGTAGATAGATTATAGAGTCTGATGGCACGAGGAAGGAACGATTTCCTCTCGTGTTCCTTTAGACAGCGGGCTGGAGGAGTCTGTGGCTGAAGCTGCTCTTCAGGTTGTCCAGTGTTTCATGCAGTGGATAGGAGATAGGAGGAACCTGGCAACAGCCCAACGTCTTCTCCGGCCTCCCAGTTACAGCTACTTGGCTGTCATTGACCGAAAGGACCTACAGCTGTCTTCCATCTCGCTGACTACAACATCCTCCTGCGAGTGTTTGGGATTTAGCTGCAAGCCTGCCCTTCCCATGACGATTCTCCTCATCTCCAGACCCCCAAAACCCAACCCAGCCTTCATCTCAGAAATATCTGATCTCCTCTCTACTCTCTATACCACCTCTGCCAATGCCATAATCTTGGGTGATTTAAACATCCTTGTCGACACCCCCTCATGCCATTTTGGTGCTGGCTTTCTCCAGCTGCTGGACTCCTTAACCTGCAACAACACGTTGATGTTCCCACACATTCCAGGGGACACACACTCGACCTAGTCGTCTCCAACTGCCTCCCCATCAGAAACCTACAGGTCTACAACCTTGGTGTTTCCGACCACAAGATTTTGTCAATGGAGTTGCTCTTTCCCTCCCCCCCATACCAATCCGAAGCAGCAGATTCACTTCAGAAATCTGAAAAACATCAACATGGATGCCTTGACAATCGATCTTCATCATCTCTCCTCTGGCTCTGCTGACTCCCTCTCTGTTACTGACTCAGTGGATTTCTACAACCAGTCCCTGAGCAGTCTGCTGTACTCCCAAGCCCCCCTAACATCAAAGCTTATTTCATTATCACGCTCTCCTGGTACACCTACGAGCTGCGAAAGATGAAGACGGCCGGGCGGGTCCTGGAGCGGCGGTTCAAGGCCTCTGGACTGACTGTTCACAAGCAGGCGTACAGAGTGAAGAACACAAGAGGGAGTATGCAGAAGCTCGGAGGAACGTACGGTCCGGGTACCACTCCACCATCATCAACAACAGCCCTGGTAACTCCAAACAACTCTTTTCCACCATAAATCGGCTCCTTCCACCCCGGCCAAAGCACAGAAACGGCCCTGGTCAGGGTCACCAATGACCTCCTGATGTCTGCAAACAGCGGCTCTCCATCTGTGCTCATCCTCCTGGACCTAACAGCTGCCTTTGACACGGTCGACTACACCATCCTCCTCCACCACCTGAAATACACCATCGGACTCTCAGAGTCAGTACATGACTAGTTCATCCCATTTCTGACCAACTGAACTGAGTATGTTGCTCTGGGCGGAGCAAAATCTCACATCCACAACGTCACCTGTTCCTCGGGGCTCAGTCCTAGGCCCCCTCTTTTCCATCTACCGACTCCCCTTGGGAAATGTCTTCCCCAGACATGGAATACTATTCCATTGCTACGCCGATGATACTCAGCTCTACCTCTTAACACTCCCTACACCCTCCGCTCCCCGGCCAACATCCACCCTGATCAGCTGCCTGGAGGAGATTGAGGCTTGGATGAAGCTCAACTTCCTGCAGTTGAACTCCTCCAAATTTTAAGCCATCCTCATTGGCCCACCACATCAGGTCCGCTCCTCCACCATCGCTAGCATCCCCTTCTCTGGCCAAAACATCGCCCTCTCCACATCCGTCACCAACCTGGGAGTTAAAAGGGACTCACAGCTCACCCTTGACATCCAAATCAAACACATCTGCAAGACCTCTTTCTACCACCTCAGGAACATCACACTCCACCCAACACTCACTCTGGCTGATGCAGAGAAGCTAGTCTATGCCTTTGTCTCCTCAAGGCTGGACTACTGCAACACACTCCTCATGGGGATCTCTGGTAAGAGCCTCCAAAGACTGCAGTACATCCAGAACAGCAGCCAGGATCCTGATGAGGGTCCAAAAACACGACCATATCACCCCAATCCTGAAATCCCTTCACTGGCTCCCTGTCCAACTCAGAATTGAGTACAAGGTCTCCCTCCTCACGACCAATGCATCTACGGCCACCCCCCCTTTACCTCCAAGAACTTCTCAGCCCCAGAATTCTGATCGTTCCCTCCGCTCTTCAGTCAAAAACTCCCTCCAAGTCCCTAGAACCAACCTCTCCACGATGGGAGATTGGGCCTTCACCTCAGTTGCCCGAAAACTCTGGAACGCCCTCCTTGACCACCTGAGGGCTACACAAATGACTGATGCTTTTAAACAAAAACTGAAAGCCTATCTTTAAAAAAAAAAAAAAAAAAAAAAAAAAAGTTTTTTAATTGTGTTTTATATGTCCCTTTTAAACTTTAACAGACTTGTCTCGCCCTGACCTACCTTTTCTCTTAATAATTAAAAAAAATTTCTGTAGCACTTTAAGATTGTTTAAATGTAAAGTGGACTGGTAAAAGATCCGGAACATCTTGCTGCAGACATTGAAGGACCTGAGTCTCCGCAGGAAGTAGAGTCAACTCATGCCCTTCTTGTAGACGGCCTCTGTGTTGGTAGACCACTCTGGTTTATTGTCCAAGTGGACGCCCAGATATTTGTACGATGACACGATTTCCACGTCTGCCCCTCTGATGCAGACTGGGGACGGAGGAGACTTCCTGCTAAAATCCACCACCATCTCCTTCCTCTTGGCCACATTGAGCTGAAGGTGATCTTCCTTGACCCACCTCACAAAGTGGTCCACCAGGCCCCTGTACTGGTCCACCAGGCCCCTGTACTGATCCTCCAGGCCCCTGCACTGATCCTCCAGGCCCCTGCACTGATCCTCCAGCCCCCTGTATTGATCCTCCAGCCCCCTGTACTGGTCCTCCAGTCCCCTGTACTTGTCCTCCTTTCCTCCCTCCACACACCCCATTAAGCCCGTGTCATCAGAGAACATGTGAAGGTGGCAGGACTCTGTACTGTATATGAAGTCTGCAGTGTAGGTGGTGAAGAAGAAGGGCGATAACAAAGTTCCTTGGGGGGCTCCGGTGCTGCTGGTCAAGTGATCAGATGGGCAGCCAGCTCATGAACTGCGGTCTGCCCGTCAGATAGTCGGTGATCCATGTAACCAGGGGAGCCTCCACCTGCATCTCCTCCAGTTTAGCCTTCAGCAGTCTGGGCTGCATGGTATTGAACGCACAGGAGAAATCGAAGAACATGATATGGACCATAGTGTTGGGTCTGTCCAGGGAGGCCACAGGCTGCCTTTTCTTGGGCACTGAGACCAGGCAGGGTGTTTTTCACAGTAGTGGATTTCTCTGAAAGGTGCAAGCTCAGATTGAAGAGGTGCTGAAGAACCTCTGAGAGCTGGCTGGCACAGACCTTCAGCACCAGAGGACTGATGCAGTCTGGTCTAGCTGCCTTCCCCTGGTTGAGGGGTCCAGCCCTCACCTGGTCTGATGTACATTCAAGCCAGTGATCTCCCTCATGTCACTCCACACATCTTGAGCATTGTTCTTCCTCAGCTTCTCCAGTTTCCTCCTGCAAGCATCCTCGCTCTCCTTGAAGCTTAGTTTTAGTTTTCTTTGTACCTGCTCAAGTTCTGCTCTGTCACCAGACCTGAAGGCTCTCTTTCCTTCATTAAGTAGGGCCTTCAGGGTGCTGACAACCCAGGGTTTATTGTTGGTGTAGCAGTGGACTTTTTTAGTGGGAACACAGTTTACTAGTATACAGAACCCAATGTACTCAGTGACACAGTCTATTTAAGTGTCAATATCCTAACTGTGTGGTTCATAGAGAACATTCCAGTCAGTGCACTCCAATGCACCACGCAGCAACTCCAAGGCATCATGAGACCATTCCTCAATGTCACTGGTTCCTTCTGTACAGCAGGCTGATATGATGGTGTGAGCAGGACTAAGTCGTGGTCTGATTTGCCTATTGGGTGGAGGCAGTAGAGCTAGAGGCGTCTTTTACATTTGCATTCAGCGAGTCACGAGTCTGTATCTCATGTCGCACATTCCACAAACTGGTAGAAGTTGGGAAGTGTGACGACAAGAGAAGCATGGTTTAAGTCACCTTTGATCATGATGAAAGCACCGGGATGTTTTGTCTGTAGGTCTGCAGTTACGAAGAGGATGATGTCACACGTCGCTTCCACATTCCCAGATGTAGGAATGTAAACAATGATGGCGATAATGTTTGTAAAGTCCATTGAAAAGTAGCATTGGCGAAGTCCGATGGCAATAAGCTCGATATTCAGGATGCAGACACCATCTGTCACAGAAACATGGCTGGGGTTACACCACCTGGAGCTTATGAGCATAGCAAGTCCCCCCCCTTTCGCCTTGCTGCTCGCGGTGGTATCTCTGTCCACTCGTACTGTGAGGAAGCCGGGGACAGTAACGTTCGAATCAGGTTTTAGTTTATGTAACCATGTTTCGGTGAAGCACACAATACTCTGTACTCCCTCTGCACCCTGGCCAGCGCTTCCAGTGCCAAGAATCTCACATTTCCCGTAATAACTGTGGGGATGAAGGGTTTGAATCTTCTTCTCTTAATCCTGGTTTTCACACCCACTCTGTAGCCTTACCTTCTCCTTCTTAGTTCCTTTGGTATTGAGGGATTTTTTCTAACCGAACAGGTTGGTCCTTGAGGGATCAGCTGATGGCATGTAAACACAAGGCCAGCTATACGACTGGCGTCACAGGAGATGCTGTAACAGGTAGCCACCAACCACGGCACCATAGTTTGGTGTCCTGTCTTATCAGAATAGAAACCTTGAAAAAAACTCAAATGATAAAACAAACGATAGTTTCTCAAATTTTTAAGGACGAGTCAACAACTTATGTCAGAACGTGTGAGGATGGACCCAAGCGCAGACTCCCAAGTTTCCATAAAAATGTAAATTATATGAATAATAGACCAGGGAACACAAGGAAACAGCCGCAATGAGCAACAGGATCATCTGAGACAGACAAACAGAGGGAGAGGGGTTTAAATACACAGGGAAAGGGAGGACACAAGTGGAACTCGTAATAACAGGTGAACACAGAGTGAGAAAACCATTGGATAATTGAAAACGTGAAGTGAGTCGGGCAGACAGACAGAGACCTGACACCTTGTTGTTTAATGCTTTGTGTTGTTTTCCTGTGTGCTATGTTCCCATTGTCTGATGTCCAGGTTCTTATTGTCATTAACTTTACTTTTCCTGTTGTTTTTATATTTCTATTAGATCTATGTTTTTAAATAAAATAAATTTTCGTTTCTGTTGTTTTGTCTCCGTCCGATCACCAAGTGTCCCATCCTGTTTCTCAAGAGCCTCCCAGACTGCCTCTAAGAAAGGTTGTGGATTCAGGAATATTCAAAATGTTGTTATTCTGGTTTTGATATGAGTAAAAATACACCCCATTTTCAAGTGATGAAGCAAAACTTTTGCTTTCTTATGAAAGCAACCTTTTGAAAACAGATCCCAGTTCTGTTGTTGTATCGACGGCAGGGCTGTAGTCAAGTCCACCTTTATCGAGTCCAAAACAAGTCCAAGTCGGGGTTTGTTAAATCCAAGTCAAGTCCGAGTCACAAAGGTCTGAGTCCAAGTCAAGTCCGAGTTCACAAGGTTCGAGTCCCAAGTCCAAGTCCAGATGAGATCAAGAGTAAACATTATGACAGAAAAACTAATATTTTCACGACCACAAAATAAGACAAATGTCATTATACTCAACTCTTCTTATAGGGGCTGTTCCACCAAAAAGAACCATGTTCTAGTTCAGGGCCGGTGCCAGGGCCGGTTCTTAAATGAGCACCGCCAAAGAACCGGTTCTCTTTCCACCGTTAACAGAGCCAGTGAGAGCCACGTCACTGCGTCACTCCCAAACGTGATACGTCACTGATTTCAACAATTTAGCACTGACAGCACTCGTCCAGGAACCAGGAGACGGACTGTAACAGTGGTTTAGTCCGGGTCGCTCCATCTAGTCTGACCTGAACCTCGGATGAAAACATTGAGTCTCCTCGTCGCTCTATTGCTGTTTGTTCATGTCAGTCTTGCTTTAGTCCGGAGCCCCGGAGTGGACATAGAGAAAATAATGATATTATTTTTCACCATTCCAACATTCCATAGTGACTTTCTGCTCCTTTCACTTTATTTCTGGATGTGTCTGAATCAAAAGCTTCAACATGGAGGAATGGAGGTGTAGAATGATAGAACGCTGCTCTACAGCCGTTTCCATGGTAACCTAGGTAAACACTCTGATTAAAGTTCTCTTTCACATGAAGCCATTAAAAGGCTCATTTTATGTCTAAAAACTCCAAGTTTTCATTTCCAGTAGTTTGTAGTTTGTTTAGTAGTTCCTGAGGAACCAGAAGTCTGGCTTCATTAGAAAGAAGTTCTGTGGCGCGTCTCATAGCGGAGCGCCCCCTGCTGCCTCATGCAGACCTCAGCCTGCGGTCATAACGCCAAACAAGACCTGGAGGTGAAGTTAGTTACAATGATGTCACCATGAAAAGCCTGAAAAAAACTGATTCTAGATTCTAGATCCACCAGCTGACTTAAGGGGCTTTTCCATCAGAAAGAACCAGCTTCTAGTTCTGGTCCAGGGCCAGCCTTAGCACCAGTTCTTTGTCTTTCCACTGCCAAAGCCCCGACCAAACAGGGGCTAAACTGGTGCTACGCTGGCCCCACTTTTTGAGGAACATGGAGGTTTTTTTCTATCTGAAGGGATTTTCCCACTTCCCTTTTCCCATTTCCCAGTTACTCCTCTCTTCAATCTCTTTTTCTTTTTGCTATAATACTATTTACTAGTTAAAGGGTGGATGTCCTTTTTGCCACGTTGCAATAATACATCTATGAAACTGCACATTCTCTTGGTCCAACACTTTGATTGAGTGATGTGTGATCCCAGATCTCAGAGCCTCTCTTTGATCTAATATCAGTAAAACTGAAGCCGGGATCACCGACATGGTTCTGATACAAGAGGCTGCTGGTAAATTTCTTAGGTTGGCTCTTCATATTAATGGATTTATATAGTACTGACTAAAAGCAGAGACCATTATTCATTCACACCAGTCCCACCACTGATGGTAAGCTACATTGACATTTTTGCCCCATTTTCCTCCAACCACCACACACATTTAAGCACCAGCATACGAGGCAATGTGGGTAACGTGCCTTGCCCAAGGTCACAATGACATAGAGTGGGATTTGAACCACCAACCCTCCGGTTATTGGAGGACCGACTCTACCGCTGATCCACCATCGCCCCTGAATTCATATTATCCTGAATGAGAGAGGCTCCAGTGGTGAAACATTCTAGTTCTTTTAAACAGCGAGTGAACAGAGACACTTATTAAGACTCTTTTATTAACATACTAGTAAACAAATAGAAGCAGAAGCTTCATCAGTCCCTTTTAGAAAAAGAATGTTTTGTTGCTGGTTTACTGGAAATGACAGTTAGTCTGAGTTTAGTGTTTATCAGGTTTATTTTCAAACAACACATCATTTCATCTTTCAAGTATTTTAGAATGATTTGAAGTAAACCTCAAAAATAGAAGTGCAAAATAAACTGTGTGCTTTTCTAACTTTTAGATTTTCAGTCATTAATAAATATGATCATATCTAAACATTTATAAACAATAACAAACCTGAACACGTTTGATAAATTCTGAACAAGTTTCTGTTTGTTTGAATTTAAAAATAACTCTGATGGAGAAAGTTGAACCTGACCTGCAGCTTTTCTGACAAAATTCTTCTTTCAAACAATCTAAAAAGCCGAAATATTCAAAACCTACAAGAAACTTTGGATTTTTCCCCACACTCTTCAGTGAGATCATGCCATCTCTGGATGGTAATACATGGACGATGCACCAGTCACAGTATTGAAATATACCTGTTACAGAAGAAAACACCAAAAAACTCTTCAACAATCAGCTCAGAAAATAAGTTCTTTTAATGTCGAACTTGTGAACGCTAACTTAAGAAACCCACTGTTGTTGAGCGTGGCAACAAACACTGTTCAAGCTTCACGATGACCAATATGATACCAATATGATACTCATACAATACCAACATCATACTCATACAATACCAATATGATATACCAATATGATACTCATACAATACCAATATGATGCTCATACAATACCAATATCATACTCATACGATTCTGTTGGGCCTAACATACACTGTTCACTCCCTCCTGAGAGAGGGGGAGGGGCACGTTTTTCTTAAAGAAAATCCTGGTGACTGCATGGTAGAAAATGCCATTGGGACCCCCTCAGACACCTCCTGTAGGTTCTCCCTACTGCACCTCACCACCAGGGGGCTCCACCAACTCCACACCCCCAGAGGAGGAGGCTGCTCTCTGAACCTGAGACCAGTGCAGGGAGATTGGTTGAGATCGGCCTGGCGCCACGGGGGGCCTGAAACTCAAGCGGATGAGACCCGCTTCCAGCTAGCGCTCGCTGCCTCTCTCCTCCGAGCTGCTGAGAGAGGCGTCTCTGCTGCATCGGAGGAAAAGAGAGCGCAAAGTGGAACCACAGAACCAAACCAAGATTCAGCCCGCTGGACGTGGGAACACAGTTACAGTCTGCGCTCCACTCCGCTGAAACAAAACCCCATATTTCTGGATTTCGGACACCGAATCCAGACCCGGTAACAGACAAGTTAGCACGGCTTCACGAACGGTGCTGATCAACAGACTGACCAACAGGAAGAGCTTTCGTCTGGGCAGCGTTGCTAAATTAGCCTGAAGCTAATAGGCAATGTTTTAATGTGTCGCTGATAAAGCTGCAGCAACGGAGCTGCCATCTGTTCGTGCATCATCGTGAGAACGAAACTCTTCTTCACCTCTGACATCAGAGGCCCAGGTGAGCTTCGAGAAGCCACCTCGATCTTTGTGAAGGAACCAGGAATTAGAACAGAACTTCTTCGCCAGAACTCACCGTCTGTCCTCGCTCTCACTTTTACTAACCCCAACTTCGTTTAAACTATTTTTTTTGATAATTTGTTAATTGGCTAATTAATTAGCTGCCCCCTTTTATTATTAATGAATAAATAACTAATTTATTCAAATTAATAATTTTCCATAAATATTTTTTTTTTTATAATTTATTAACTATGTAATTAATCAATTACTTTAGGAGTTGTTGATGAGTAAATGACAGTTTTTTAATGATAATCATAACTTACTTCCAGTAATCTATTACTTACAATAACGCTAATTACCAACCATAAATTCCAATACCAATACGATGCTGAAATTAAACGGATATGATAGTGGTACAGTTATGATATGGTACAGAGTATTTCTGTAAAATTTGCTGATTGGGGCAGTGGAGGTTGGGAAAGCAGACTTGGGTTCAGGAGTTCACGGGTTTGAATCCCACACCAGACCTGTCACCACTGTGAGTCCCGAAGCAAGACCCTCGACCCCCATCAGCTCCCTGGAGCGCCGTGAGGTGGAGGTGGCCACACCTCCCCAAAGCCTCCGTGGTGAGAGAAAGACGTTAAAGGTATTTTCTTTTCACATCACAGCCGTTTAAGTGCTTGCAGCCAGCCATCATCTTAACACATCTCAGCATGACACGTCACAGTCAGGAGACGAAGTCGTTCAGCACACCACACTGAAATATAAAATACCAGCCAAACCACACAATAACAAACACATAGTCATCTAAAAACAGCAACGCCACTTTAAAATCAATATTCACACTCATCCATTCAAACTTTTATTGGCACATGGCTGGTTGTGGAAGTCAGATTTCTACCGATCTGATGTGTGAGAGTGAAATCAAACCTGCAGTGAACACTCAGTTTGCAAACTCGACACCGTGTTGACCCACGTTGAGAAGAAGTGATAGAATCAGAGAGTCGGCTGGAGAGGTCACTGCTGAGATTTGACTCTGTTGCATCGCTACTTGAAAATCAAGTATGTTCAGTGAAGTAGTTTTCTAAGGGCATAGAAGATCAAATGCTTGAAGTGGAGCTACAAAGCATCGGAGGGGTTTGAACTTTTCTCACGGGAGGGAGCTGGATGTGAACTGATAAAAATATCAAAGTCCAAGGTGTGAGCTGAGTAACAGAAGGAAGGAGGCTGGAGCCGGAGCGGACGCTTCGGGTCAGAGCCTCGGACCTTCCCAACACAAGCAGCCAGACCGAGCCGTCAGAACAGACCTGCCGATTCAACAAAACCCCAGAAGATACAGACTTCTGCAGCTGCGATCAGCCCTGCTGATGCATATGGATGGTTTGCTGGTTAAAACATCCGACAGCAGTGAGCAGGAGATTCATCACTTCCTAAAAGTTTTCCCAAACATACATGAAATTCAATTATTTGATTTAAAAAGCGTATGTACTGCGATCCCTCCGTCATTAATGCAGCCAGTTTCAAAAACAGCTTGAACCAATATGAGAGGTACGCTGGTGCTCAGAGAGTACAGAGCCTGTACTGTTCATACAGACACACTGAGCTCCAGCAGGGACAGCCTCTCCAGTCTAACACCAGGGCACATACTACCAGGCGTATTCATATATATATAGAGGAAAAGTGGTAGGTATGGTAACGGAAAGCAGTTTCAATTTAGGACAATATATAAAATAGTATATATTTTAAGCAAAATGTTTTAATCCAGTAAGAATTGAGAGCTGCTCTTTGGATTAGAATTCCTTCGTGGCTTGTCTGAGGAGGGAATATTGTATCGTAAATACAAACATTGAGCCGGTGGAACAAATACACAAGTTCACACTGACTGACTAAAACCAAAGCTTCTCTTTCATATTTATTATGCAGAAGCAAAATATTCACAATCTTTAAAGTCCAAATCTCTCCTGGAAAACACAATGCAACTTTGCTCTATCCAGATTAATTTAAAGATGTATGTGTGACAATGGTTAATTCTTTGTTCTATTATTACAATAATTATTAAGAAATGTTAAGCAAATTCTCTGGTGGATAAATAATCTGTCCAGCTACATCAGTACCACTATTCACCATCTGATGCTGGGGGACGTCTTCAACTAGATTGTCTTCTACGTTGCTCAGTACAGTAAAGCTGACCAGGGCTTCATGGTGCCTTCAAGACATAGTGGTATACTCATTAGTTGGTATACTCATTAGTTGGTATATTCGTTAGTTGGTATATTCATTAGTTGGTATACTCATTAGTTGGTATATTCGTTAGTTGGTATATTCATTTGTTGGTATACTCATTTGTTGGTATATTCGTTTGTTGGTATACTCATTAGTTGGTATACTCATTAGTTGGTATATTCGTTAGTTGGTATATTCATTTGTTGGTATACTCATTTGTTGGTATACTCATTTGTTGGTATATTCATTTGTTGGTATTCTCATTTGTTGGTATACTCATTTGTTGGTATACTCATTTGTTGGTATATTCATTTGTTGGTATATTCATTTGTTGGTATACTCATTTGTTGGTATATTCATTAGTTGGTATACTCATTTGTTGGTATATTCATTTGTTGAAATGCACGCAACTGTCATTACTGTCTCTTACCATCTTTTACTACATATTATTGTTTGACATGCCTCCAGGCAATTTTTTTAATTGTAAAAAACTGAACCTTGTGGTTCTTCGGGCACCCAGGTACCTCTGAGTACCTCTGGGTACCTCTGAGTACCTCTGAGTCCGTTTTCAAGTAATCTGAAACAAATGAAAAGAGAAACACTCTGGGAACAAAGCAGATGAACAGAAGAGAGTCAGAAGAGACTGAGAGACGGTTCATTTCATTTACTTTCCACAATTTCCCATCTACAACAAATGATTTTTTATATGTGGAATGAATTTGCAAAATTGTGAAAAAACTGGATTCCCAAAAAAGCTGAGAGCTTCTTGTGTTGGGGTCCAACGCTCCACCCCCCAGAACATCTACTGCTCCAGCTAAGAATGGCTCCACCCCTACCAGGTCCCTCAGACACCTCAGACATCACCAGCCAGTACAGAGGAATGGGGACGAATATGTGCAATATATACACATTATATACACACGCACGCACGCACGCACGCACGCACGCACGCACGCACGCACGCACACACACACACACTTTTTAGGCTTGTTCCTAAAATCAAAAGAAAAGACAATAAATTACTCTACATTTCCCTCCATGTACCAGTAAATCATGTACTTTGAATTGATCCACGTACAGAGAGAAAACCTTTTAACCCTGAGAGTACATGTACATGTACATGTAGATGTAGATGTACTCCACATGTAAACCACCTGAGTAACTCTCCAGTAGTTGATTCTTTAGTTTCCTTTGCAATAAGGAGAGTGTTGCTGGTGGTTCTAAGTTACTTTCCAGCTCGTTCCGTTGCACCTCTACGACACAAACTAAAACTGGTACGATTTAGTTTTCTGTATCTACCTTTTAGAAGTACTTTCTTTCTGGTATCATGTTGGTGAGAAGGTGAGTATAATGGAATGAGTTCAGTAATCTAGTATTTGACCTGTTAACATAATACATAATACATGGGTTGTGATGAAGAGTCACTTCAGGAGGCTTTAGGAGCACATACATAACATATTTATGAAAGGCAGTATTTGTTCATCGACTATGAAGTGATTCTTATAGCTTTCTTTTGTAGTGTCAGAAGTTTTGCAGTGTAAGTAGAGGATGTATTGTTCCAGATAAAGTGACGGGAGTGTATCTATTGGGACCAACTGTCTCATTTTAAATAATAGGCCTACCATTTTAGACCATTTTTTAACTAGTTTTATAATATGATTTTCAAACTGTATGAATTCATCTATATGGATTCCTAATGATCTTTTTCAATATCTATACCATCTAGTTTTATATTCACGACCTGATCACTGGACTTATGACTGTTTGAGCACAAAATAATATGCTAATATTTAATGATAATTCATTACATTTAAACCATCAGGTCATCTGCAAAGAATATTTTATGAATATCACTTAAACAATGTACGGTCTAATCCAGCTCACCTTCCCTATCAGTGATGAACAATCCAACGCTGGTGAATTCTGCTTCACAATGAGAGGAAGAGTCGACTTTCACTACACACATTCAAATTAAACTCAATGTTCTTGTTTTTACCTGGAAACTCTTCCTGCTCCTGAGAGCAAAATGAAAGATCATCACCATCATCCTCTGGAGAAGCTCCAGTGCTCCGGCAGCCGTAAAACAAAGTGAGCTGCAGTCTGCGTGTGACTGAGTGTGACTGCGTGTGACTGCGTGTGACTGAGTGTGACTGCGTGTGACTGAGTGTGACTGCGTGTGACTGCGTGTGACTGCGTGTGACTGCGTGTGACTGCGTGTGACTGCTTCCACTGATTCTCACCACTTCATCAATTTACCTCCAACATCCAACGCTGACAAGCAAATGAAAAATCAGCTTCTCGTATTAAGTCATGTAGCTTTAGTGAAACGACTCAGTCAGCTTGTGGTTTGGTTTCCTGTCTCGCTTCACAACGTCTCACAATCACAGCAGCTTGTGGTTTGGTTTCCTGTCCAGGAAGAACTCTGACCAGAGAGCAAATAGAGCCTGATCAAGAGGAAAATGACCTCGATTGGTCCAGACTGGAAATCCCGCCCCTTTAGCCGACTCGTGGCTAATGTGTAGCTACAAGCTTCTTCCTCTACCTCTTCCTTTTTACTTCTTCCTCTACCTCTTCCTCTGCTTCTTCCTCTACTTCTTCCTTTCTGCTTCTTCCTTTACCTCTTCCTCTACTTCTTCCTCTACTTCCACCTTTCTAATTCTTCCTCTACCTCTATCTCTTCCTTTTAACTTCTTCCTCTTTCTCTACTTCTTCCTCTACTTCTTCCTTTACCTCTTCCTCTACTTCTTCCTCTACTTCCACCTTTCTAATTCTTCCTCTACCTCTATCTCTTCCTTTTAACTTCTTCCTCTTTCTCTACTTCTTCCTCTACTTCTTCCTTTTTACTTCTTCCTCTACTTCTTCCTTTTTAATTCTTCCTCTACCTCTTCCTTTCTACTTCTTCCTATCTGCTTCTTCCTTTCCTTCTTCCTCTACTTTTTCCTTTCTACTCCTTCCTTTCTCCTTCTTCCTTTCCTTCTTCCTCTACTTCTTCCTTTCTACTTCTTCATCTACCTCTTCCTTGACTTCTTCCTTTCTACTTCTTCCTCTACTTCTTCCTATCTGCTTCTTCATTTACCTCTTCCTCTACTTCCTTCTTTCTACCCCTTCCTCTACTTCTTCCTCTACTTTTTCCTTTTTTACTTATTCCTCTATTTCTTCCTTTCCCTCTTCCTCTACTTCTTCCTTTCTACTTCTTCTTCTACTTCTTCCTTTCTATTTCTTCCTCTACTTCTTCCTTTTTACTTCTTCCTCTACTTCGTCCTCTACTTTTTGCTTTCTACTTCTTCCTCAACTTCTTCCTTTCTACTTCTTCCTATCTGATTCTTCCTTTATCTCTTCCTCTACTTCTTCCTTTCTACTTCTTCCTCTCTACTTCCTCCATTCTACTTCTTCCTTTCTATTTCTTCCTCTACTTCTTCCTTTCTACCTCTTCCTCTACTTCTTCCTTCTTCCTTTTTACGTTTTACTCTACTTCTTTCTTTTTACTTCTTCCTCTACATATTATTTTACTTCTTCCTCTCTACTCCTTCCTTTCTACTTCTTCCTCACTACTTCACGTCTGCCCACAAGATATTTTTCAACTTTTTCTTTCTGCGGCTGCTTCTTCGGATTCCTGTTGTTAACTTTGTTTGTTTAAAACCCAGAATGCACTGCGCTCTACATCACGTTCTCTCGCTCCGTCTCCTGGAAAGTCCGCTGAAAGTCCCTCCTCAGAGTGTGGGGAGCGTTCACACCTGCACAAAAGAAGCTGACTTACCCTGAAACAAACTCTGGTCCGGATCAAACAGTGCTGGTGTGAAGGTGCACTAAGACAGGCTGTTACATTCTAAGAAGTTTTGTTTTTTCTTACTTATAGTTATTAGCGTTGCATTTCCTTGGCCCTTTGAAGACGTGAGTAATATCTTGGACAACATTGCTCATGACAATCACACCTATTCCAGTTGCATCACTGATCCCTGGGTTCTTGATTCAGGTCTCAGTGTTGTTTTATGTTCATTAATTTACCAAAGTGGTGTAAACCGTAGTCATTGAATTTCATACTGCAGTTGATCTAATAGAAAATGAAAGGGGTCATATTATTCAAACTTCACTTTCTAATGGTTTTCCAACGTATGCATCCCCTTACCTGGGAATGATGCCTCAAAAGTGAAGAAAGTCTGTCACCTCTTTCTCTGGCTTGTTTCAATTTTTATCAAATGTTTCTTGTCTTTCTTTCTTTCTCTCTGTGTAACAACATTACTGGAGCCACCAGATACTGACAGGAGGGGAGCAGGATCCAGGGGATCAGACCCAAGCCTCCCAGAGTGGACTTACCACGGTCCTACTACCCGACCCCCCCACAGCACCGGGACCCCCCCACAGCACCGGGACCCCACCGCAACGGCACGGCCCTTAAACTCCAGACTGAGATTGGTTCATCATCAGACCAACGCTCATCATAGACTTTTCTTAGTATTTGTACTTCTCTGGCCTGTCTGCCACTCTCTCTCTCCCTCTTCTATTCCTCTCTCTCTCCCTCTTCTATTCCTCTCTCTCTCCCTCTTATTTTCCTCTCTCTCCCTGTCCTATCCCATGTACTTCTCCCCCACAACCGGTCAAGGTGGATGGCCGCCCTTCCAGAGTCTAGGGTCCGCCCCACGCTTTCTTCCTGAAGAGGGAGTTCTTATGAACTTCTCTCCATGCGAGGGAGTTTTTCCTGGTTTCCACTGTTGCTTGTTCCATCTGCTGCTCTGGAAGGTTTAGTTGGGTTCTGTTGTACTCTATCATTGTAAGAGGCTCTAAGATGTTTGTTGATGTGATTTAGCGCTTTACAAATAAATTGAATTGAATTGAATCAAATGTGTGCTAAAATGAGCGACACAAAAATCAAACCCCACCCATTGTCATCAGGGGTTTAGCCAATCCCAATCAAGGTATGTTTTCTTTGCAAATTTTACTCCATGCAATATCTTGCATGGGCCCAAATGGACTATCAGATATGCAGTGGAATGTTTGCTTGACGCCTGTTGTCTAAATTATTTCAGCCTCATCCAGAATAAAGACCTGCAGCTCAAGCAAACGTTATATTTCATCTGGGTCATCAGCCAATCGCTGTTCTGGAACGGTACATGATGCTGCTGCTGACAGGACTCGGACAGCAGCTATAAGCTTTGTTATCGCAGGTCAGGAGAGCTCATTCCATCCTGAAGATCCATTTCAGACCGTGTGCCTGTCATTATTATATGTTATAGTTGGGGAGTACAAAGCATTGTCATGACACATGGTGGTGACCTCATCGCTTCGATTACTTGTCATAATTTGCTATGGACACCTCGTTCTTAACACACTGCTCATCCAGGCGGAGCGACCAGTATCTGTGCTTGAGCCAAAGTGCTGTTTGCAAAGATAAACTCACCAGGAAACAGCTTTATAAAGTCATTATTGTCCTTGAGCATGTATGAATACATTAACAATACATATTACACCTTGCAAGCATTTCATTCTGTATCTTTCTTTTAGGTTTTAACACCATCAAAGAGCTTAAATTTGCCATGTGGAGGTTTTCTCCACCCTCTATCCAGGGAAAGTAATTACAGAAACTTTAATATCGCTCACATTACCTTCACCGTTCTGAGTGTCACAACCATGAAAAATAAGTTATTTGATTTGAGAATTGGATCCATTGCAGCCCCTGTAACAAAATGTAGTTGTTGTCATTGAGACTAATAATGTCACTTCTGCAAAACTCTGCAGGATTTGATGGGGCATATAAGAATTTATGGAAATTAACCCAATCTTAAAAAGCTGCTGCACATAGAACGTCGTTTATAGCATCATCACATTGTATTACAGTACGAGGGAACGCTCTCATTCTCTGTTTAACAGAAAAAGGCCAGAAATAAAAGCAGAAAGCTGACAGATGAGTTTCAAAAACAAAACACCAGAAAATACATTGGTAGTTTGATTCACCACAAATAATCAGCACTGTTGTGTTGCGCTTCCACAAAATTAAACTTAAATATTCTTCTGCTGAGCTTCAATAATCCTTCAGCAGTCTTTCCCTTTTTGTCGTTACAACTTTGAAACCGTTGTTTTTAAGCTAAATATAATTTATATTCCTATTGTGTTGTCAGCGACAGGAATTTGCTACGTACAATGGCTCATCGTCATAGTTCCTTGACAGTTTATGATAATCAAAAAAGCTCTAAAGCAACAGAAAACAGTCTTTTTTGAGCGTACCAGAATCACACCAACAATTTACTAGTGTGGCACATCCTTAAAAATACCATCAGAACCACTGTGTGATATTGAGAAACTGCCGGCTATTGGAAGTTAACTTGGAAAAGCAAAGCAGCAGAACTCACTTATTGCACATTTTCTAACAGTGTGTCATAGTCACCAGAGGGATAAATCCAACAAAGTGGGAGATAAACAGGCTTTATGTCACTTACTAGTTTATCAAGTGATTGCATGGCTCATTTTATACATGCAGCTGGCTCCCCATGACTTTTATTTGCAGCTTATTTGGGTTTATTTGTTGTCGCATCCTGATAACTTCTTCCAACAACTCCATGCAAAATCTATTTCTTTAAACAGGATGTCAGGAAATCAGGCCCGTTGCGTGTTCCTTGAAATTGTATGTGGACATGTTGAATCTTCATGTAATGAAACAAAAATCTATTCTGAGATTGCATTAATCTCAGTATTTTAGTGCGGTGGTTGCGAATGAAGCCTCACAATAAGACAGTTCAAGTTTGAATTTGTTGTTTGATGGTGTATTTCCCTGCAGCGTTTGCATGTTCTTCCTCAGTCATTTAGAGTTAACAGCAGATAAAATATAGAGGCCAGCAGGATTTTTGTTGTTGTTAATACTGATCAACTTCTGAGAAGAAATCTCGATAAAAAGGACTCGCGGGCTGAAGTAAAAATAATTACAGCAAAATGCACATGTTTCTAACACAATTGGCATATATATTTAACCTCCTCGGACCTGGCCTCTACCAACAGTATGTGGACATCACATTTTGGTTTGTCAAGACCAAAATATGTTGCGGCCATTGGACTCGCAACATATTTTAATCGTCTTGACCGAATCCAACTCTGTTTTTAAACCTGAGTTAAAGCTTGAATCTTCTTTTAATTATCTTTTAATTGACACAAATCAATCTTCAGACGTCATTTGGACGGTCAATCTTCTAAAAAGACGGCCGAAAAAAACAGCGTTCAACTTGAGCTTGGGGCTTATTTAAGCTTTCATTGGCAGTAGTTTGTAGTTTGTTTAGTAGTTCCTGATGAACCAAAAGTCTGGCTTCATTATAAAGAAGTTCTGTGGAGCGTCTCATAGCGGAGCGCCCCCTGCTGCCTCATGCAGTCCTCAGCCTGCGGTCATAACGCCACACAAGACCTGGAAGTGAAGTCAGTTCCAATCATGTTACATGATTCCCTCCGTAATAAACTCTGGGTTCACTTCCATAACGTAACGTCATGTAACGATCCCCAAAATCCCCCCAGAGGGTCCGACCCCAGCGCACAGGGTGGAGGACCAGTTTGACGTCACGCTTACTTAAGTTTCACTTTCACGTAACAGAGGACATAAGGCCAGAGGGCCAGAACCCACCAAGAGGTCCAATCTGGTCCCACCAACCAAGCAGGTTTAAAGGATTTATACTAGTTTGTTTTGACATTTCATTGTATTTTCACCAGAATGTTTCATTAAAATTTACTTTATTTTCAGGAACTGTTTGATCTTGTAAAAATATAGAGAATTTCATTACAGACACTGAACACAACAAAGAAAAACAGAGGAGAACAGAGCATAAGGAGGAGGAGCAGGAGCAGGAGGAGCAGGAGGAGCGGGAGGAGGGGGAGGAGGAGAACAGAGTAAGAGGAGCAGGAGGTGGCATGCTTTTTAATGCTAATGCTTGGCCAGTGAGCTCAGCAGGTTAGCTTGTGAGATAAGACCAGGTTCCAGGTCAGGGACACCAGGGGAGGAACCTGTGTGATTATCAGGTAGATAACATTTAAAGGGGCCGGAGGCTTTTTTTTTTTTCCCCTTGTCCTGTTCAGCAGCTTGGGCCAACAATATGATGTGATTGAGAGCCTTCGGAGTCAGAACAGTTTTTGTTCTTGCAACAGGGAGAGACCTGGAGTCTCCTCCTGTTGCCTTCTCCGTCAGAAGTTGGCATGGCTGCCGTACACGACCGGGGGGGAACGCTCAAAGAGAGAGAGAAGAGATACCCTTGTTGTGCTACATATATTATTTGCAGTTTTCACACTGATCCAAATACTTTACAACTGTTATTAGATTAACCAGCCTGAGCAGCTCTATCTAGACAGTAAGATGATTTTCTAGATTAACCAGCCTGAGCAGCTCTATCTAGACAGTAAGATGATTTTCTAGATTAACCAGCCTGAGCAGCTCTATCTAGACAGTAACATGAAGCAGGAACATGAATTAACAAAGAAGCAACAACAAAAGAGGAACATGATTTTTAAAGTTTGAGCAAATGATGACAGAGAACAAGCAACTTCAGAAGCACCTTTCATGAGGAGTGGAAGTGTGTGTGTGTGTGTGTGTGTGTGTGTGTGTGTGTGTGTGTGTGTGTGTGGTTTGTCCACTGGGTGTGGCCGGAACTGTTGTGGGGGGACCCGTAGCGACCCCCTGGGGCCCGAGGCCATCAGGCTCGGACATCGCCACCCCGGCGGTCAGCAGCCCCCAAGCCCAGCGAGCCACCCCAGAGAGCCACGCCCCCACCCAGAAAGTACCAGATGGAGAATGCCGAGAAGAACCCCCCCCCCCCAGGCAAGAGGAGCCCACGGGAGAAGGATAAAGGGCACAGGGCCCCAGGCCGTGACCCAAGCCGCCAAGCCGAGAAAAGGCCGGAGCAGGGCCCCTAGGCCGAGCGGGCCGAGAACCCCCCCACCCCACCCCGGCGGCGAAGCGGACGAAGAGATGGCCCCAGCCGCCGCCCAGGACCAGCCCCACCCCCAGACCAGGAAAAGCGAAGGCCCGACCAGGCCCCGGTCGTAGGACAGTCAGCCACCCCCAGGAGCCTGATATCCCACCCCCCACTCACCCACCCCCAATCTTGATAGATACACCCACACCCACAGCCACCCCCCCACAGTCACCTGCCCCCACCCCCACACGACACAAACACAGACTCAGACACAGACAGACACAGACACACTCACTCACACACTCACACACTGGGGGGGGGGGGGGGTGATGCCTCTCGCCCCCCAGGCCTGCTTGCAGCTTTAATTGTCATTGTTCTCTGGAGCACAAACAAAATTAAAAATAGCAGCTCTCGCAAGAACAACAGTGCAAAACGGAGAAGGTGCAAAGATAATTCAAAACTGCAAAAGATAAATAGAGTAGTCAGACATAAAAACTGTACAGTCCCAAGGGGCTATTTACAGGACAGGGGGGATTAAACAGACGTTCAGGGTTTGTTGGTGTTTGAGGCGTTCAGGGCAACAACAGCTCTTGGGTAGAAACTGTTTTTAGTCTGCTTGTTTGTATCCTATATGCATACTGTATCCTGCAATCAGGATGTACTGGTCCAAAGCCTTGCGGTTCCCTGCCATCACTGAGAAGTTCACACATGACAGACTCTTCACGATGAGAAAATCACTCAAAGTGCTCCTTGATGCCGATGTTCCAGAAGATGTGATAGGGTATGATCAATTCTGGAAGGTCAGACCTTTTCTGAACCACAACCTGAAAAGCTGCAAGTCTGAGACTTGACCAGAATGTGTTTCTGTTGATGAGCAGATGATTAAATCCACTGGACCTTGTCTGTGCCGACAATATCTGCCAATGAGAGCAAACCCAAACTTTGCCCAACAGCAGATGGTATTTTGCTGGACTTTGACATTGAACAAGGTGCTCATTCCTTCCTTGAGCAGGTTGAAGAACCCAAGCATCTGGGTTTGGGAGGCTTGATGATCATTTATCATGTGTTTTACTTCATTACAGACATACGTCCTCCTGCGACTGTTAGCAGCACTTCAAATGAGCCAAATTGCTCCAAGGGACACAATTGTTGTTTCTCATTTAGTTGTTGCACTCAGGAGAAATGCTACTGTGTTCAGGCACCAAATATAGAGTTTTGCACATCATTACTCAATTATGACTTTGTTGTCCATTGAAATGTAAAAGAAACTACTTCATGTAAACAGATAATTCTTTGTTTTTACACTCATCACGTTCCAATCAACTGAAATTGCTTAGAGAAAATAAAATCGCATGTCCTGCAAGAGTTCGGGTCCGAGGAGGATATGTGTGTGTGTGTGTGTGTGTGTGTGTGTGTGTGTGTGTGTGTGTGTGTGTGTGTGTGTGTGTGTGTGTGTGTGTGTGTGTGTGTGTGTGTGTGTGTGCGTGTGTGTGTCAACATCAATTAATGTTCATATCTTATCATGTGACACAGATGAAATCATGCAGGATTCTCAGCTGGGAGGTTTAATGTGTGAGCATTCCCATGATTCCACACTCAAAATGATTAAAGTTAGAGGAAAACGCACATATGGGAGATATATTTTAAAACGCAACCAATTAAAGTCTTTACACAAGGCTTTAAAGACACAGACTTTTATTCCTCCTCCACCACCCAGCATGACGTTTACTTAATACCATGACCATGATGGCTGCTTGGAATGAGCAATAAAAAATGTGTCTGGAAGCGGAAACAGCATAATTCCAACAAAGTGTTCTGCTGGTGCACATGTGGCATTAAGTTAAAGTCCTTTATGTCACGGCACACTACGACAATATGTAAAAGTTCAAGTAGGGATCAGTTCAATTGGCCCTGGAAACGAAACGCTGTTCTCCACTCAATCTGCTGGTGTGCTGCTGGTAATTGATCTGGCAGCAGTTCTAACCATCTGGGCTCCAGTCTCTTCTAACAGAGGAAAAGAATCGCTTCCACTCTGTGTGGACGGGTGGATGGAGCCACACTGACAGAGGAGGCTGCAACACACACGCCTCTGTTTACACCTTTCTGACCACATCATGTACAACACCCTGTTGGACTACTGTCAGTAAAATACACTTATCACTCAGGGTACGTCTGAAAAGTCCCTCCTGTCTCCTTATCTATAGACTTTACCGTAACCCCTGGATGACATCACAGGGTTAAGGAAAGGTGTTAGGAGGCTTCCTAAAGAAGTTAAGGAAAGGTGTTAGGATGCTTCCTAAAGGAGTTAAGGAAAGGAGTTAGGATGCTTCCTAAAGGAGTTAAGGAAAGGTGTTAGGAGGCTTCCTAAAGGAGTTAGGAAAGGAGATCACGGTGGTGTGGCAGTCGCACTTTTACTTAGTGACGTCATAATAATGCGAAAGCGGCACAAGTTACTGACGTCTGCCATGGTGGGGAAAGAACTACAGGTTTCTGAAAATGGACTACAAAAAGTTCATCTGGGTTCTAGATGATTTCAAGTGGTTCTAGGCAGATTATTGCTAAAGAAAGCCACCAAAGACATAGCAGCAGCAGCCGAGTCCAGCTCGAGATGCCTGTGGCTGAAGAGAGCCCACAGTTGGAACCCTTCCGGAAGTGACTTACTTACAGTAATTTAATGCTTATGACCAAATTTAAATCCCAATGCACAATCAAGGTATTCCTGTGATGTGGCCAGTATTTTAGTCCCTGAAAACTTTTTTCTTCCCTTTTTAATTATTCTCTATTGCACTGACAATAAGTGCAGATCTACAAATGTGGGCAAGAAAGAGGCAATCAAAAGCGTTATAAAGACTGCTTTGTGAGATTTAAAAGGGGACAATGATGCAAGAAAAGGCCTTCTCCCAACTTCCTTCCATCTTCCTTCTTCACCCTCAATCTTGAACTTGAATGGCTTTAGATTATCCCTCACAAGTATAAACTCTTAATTAAGTCATTATAGATTCACTCATTAAGTTAATCAGGAGTTGAATCATTTCATTGGACGTTAAATGGTGGTTCGTGGACATCAGTGGACTTCCCTGCATTCATGAGTAGCTTAGCGTAGCATTTATCATTGTACCAACATATTTATGAACTAATGAGAATGAAAACAAGCACTAAAATATACAGCTGAAATAAACTACCAGCATGAAGGCAACTCTTAAAAAGAGAAGCTAACATTTATTTTAGTACGTGAATGCATTAGAGCTGGATACATGCTAAGGCTAATGCTATTTGCATTGGAACATATTTCATGTTACTGTCAAGAGGACTGAGTTATTTCAGGAAACAAGCACCTAAGTGTGGTCGTTGAGACAAAAGCATTGGCGAATGTCAAATCTTCCAAGTAGTACTGGGAACAGGAAGTTGATTTCATAACAGTTATCAGTCACTGATGCCTGACTGCCAAGAATTTGGTGTTAAATGTAAATGTATAATGTATTCCCCATAAGCAATGTAACGCCTGACTCAGCTTTAAGCAATTTTACATGTTACATCAAGAAGATTAGGGCTCATATTTGGATTCAACATCATTTTCCAATGTGTATCAATACTCAACAACAACAAAGACACACTGTGAACTAAAGGCCTTGTCATAGGTTTGTGTTTTTGTCTGTTGTCAGTGTGTCAGTGGTTTGGCCACGATCCTTTGCAGCCTTTTGTGCACTGGACTGGTCCAATCTGAAGTTCTTCTTCTGGATGTTCGGACCGCCCCGTCTGAGGGCTTGATGTCTGTAGGTGGTGCGAGCCAGGTTGGCCGCTGGATGACCGATATATGAATCCTTGAGAACAGAGGTGTCAATCTCAAATACAGTGTGTGCTTTATTTACACAGTTTCCTCCTGCATCTTCTCCTGGATCCTGCCCACCAATCTACTCTTTTGCCCACACTTACACATCTGCATACCTCTGTTGTCCCAGGCATTGTCCTTTAGCCCAAGAGTTCCACTGTATTGCAAGGGAGTATGCGATGAAACCTTTTTCCTTTCTTACCAACTGTTGTTGTAGATTGGTGGAAAGCTGACACATATGTTTCTGCCCAGGCTCATATTTGAAAATGCTTGTCTTTTAAATAGGCACACGACCTCACAAACTTCCATTATGCAGTTTTTGACAAACTCTCCCTCGATAAAGGGCCGGACTGACTCTGCTTCACTTTGTGGCTTCTGGGAACATGGCCTGCCGTTTCACTACACTTCTCTTGAAATCTTCTACCTTTTGGAGCCTCAGTTTTGTGTCCAGATGTTTGCAGCTTGCATTACACTGCTTTCTGTACATCCATGAAACAATAATTGGTAAAACACCTCCATATCTGTGTTCATTACCTTTCATAACTCCACCTGTACTCTTTGTACTAACAGTTTGATGACCCTTAACATTCCCAGAGTCCATACCACTTCCTGCCACTAACGACTGGAACTCCCTGCAACAATCCTTAAAAGTCACCATGTATCACTCACGTCATTTAAACGATCAGCAAAATACCACTGCAGCTGTTGTTAACATTTCTGTTTTACAGAAAGTGTTTGTCTTGCTTGTTTTCTAAAATTGCGTGATTTACTGCACATGTATCTTGTTTTGTTGTCTGCCGCCTCTTGACCAGGTCGTTGTTATACATGAGAACCTCATATAACTCTCAGTTAACTTACCTGGTGAAATACAGGTCAGATAAATACATTAAGTAGCTGTGGTGTTGTTTTATTTCATAGTGTCATCAGATGGTAAATTGTTTCATTACCACGCACTCCACACACAAGACAAACAGCGGAGTCCATTATGTCAGCGAACATAAATGCTGCTTCCCACCTGCCTTGAAAACCCGGATTCAAAGTTCACCTTTGGTTCTACCATTTTCTGGGGGGATTAGAATCTGACTGTTGACCACAGGTGATGAGCTCTACACGGCGAGCTGATGCTCGGGCGGAGAAGGGCTAGCGCTTCCAAGACCCCAATTGAGGTACCAGTGCACTTGCAGTGCATTGTGGGATTTGTAGTATTAGTAGTGTGTGCAATACACTGGTGCGCCAGCTCTAATAGTGATTAGATAATATCCTGCGGGCCAAACATAACTCCACATATCCAGTTGTCCAGTGCTGGACATAAACAGGGTTCTAGAAGGATCCGTGTTACTCTTCTGTACCCTGCAGATTGTGGGTGCCTACTGTTTATGTGTTTTTGATTTGTTTCCTCTAATAGAGTTGTCTACCGGAGAGATGTCCACATTTCCTGTCGTCGTCACGTCCTGTTTGCTGTTTACATCATACCAAAGGGTTTCTGTCCTTGTTGCTTTGTATGAAAAAATCCCAACTTTTTGCAAGGAAATGTACATTGCAAAAAAAAAAAAAAATGAATCCAGGATACAACAAGAAATGTTGCTGTATATGAATCTCTGGTTTCCTGTTATGTTAGATTTGGATCTTCCCACCTAAACAGCCTCAACTTTACACTGGTCTGCTAAAGATGCAGCAGGGACAGAATCAGAGCAAACCGCCGGAGGCTATCAGCTTTGAGACCATCCCTGGTTCGAAGTGTCTGCTTGTGTTTGGGCAGCTGGGAAATGGTCTGCTCAATGAGAGCCAATGTCTGCTCGAATCTACACCGTGCTCGTGTGTGCACGTACTCGCCGACGGCTCGGTTAAGGCCGGCCGACCCGCTGGAATGAGGAGTAATCGCAGATATCACTTTCAATAGCCCCTGCAGCGGCGACGATGTGGAGGAGCTGTATCGAGTCTTCTCAATGGGTTAGGACTGTGTTCTCCTCAGAGGAGAAGTGACAGGAGAGAAGTCAATCTCCAGGGAAACCTCCATTTGTGTGTGCCTGTCCCTATCTATATGTGTCTCTGACTAACTCCCCACACCACCATTTTTAACTCGTCAGGAATTTTGTAGGAACGACCCATGACAGCATGGAATACATCAGAGTCGATCCTACTTTTAGCAATTTATTTGAAAGCTGCAGTTTATTACAAATTGCTCTTTGTTTTCTCAGCTCTGCCCCTCGTTGCTGCAGGCTGTGGTTTCAGATTACCTGCAGAAATGTATAAATGGTGTTTTTTTTCCTCAAAGAAGTCAGAGTGGGGAAGATAATGAAGCCATAATGTTCAAATCTAATTAGTGCTTTCTGGTTTTTCTAATCTATGATTGAGATAGTCAGCTCAAAAGGAGAGAAGGCTGACCAATTACTCAGAGAATGTAGGAAATCTTGACAGATATTAAATCAAATAATTTGGAGTGATCACAGTCTTCATTAGTCTTCCTAGTAATACACAACTTCATTTTGATGGTCTGATTCAATCCTCATAAAAACCAAGAACAAATGCAATTCACCAGAGCTCAACTTGATGATTGCATGATTCTAAACAATGTTTAATGTTGAAGATCATCAGAAATGCTCTTAAAATAGACCAAGACACAAACAATGCCATGTCTACAGCAAAGAATCGCAAATCCTTTTTTCAACAGTTTTTTCCGATGATTCCTGGATATGGAGCCGTGAAGAAACCCACTGAAGTGATTCAAAGCTAAAAACAGCAGCAGGACAGAAAGAGCTTCACCACGAGCTGGAATAACTCAAAGTGCTGTCAGGGAAATGCAGGAGGAACCCAAACGCAGACTCACAGAGTTCCATAAAATCAGGTTTATTGCACAGAAGTCCAGGGAACACGAGGAAACGCAGGGGACACAAGAGCGACATGTAGACAAGACGAGCCAACAAAGACAACAGAGGGAGAGGGTTTAAATACCCTGGGAAAGGGTGGGCACAGGGGGAACTCCGAACGAAGGGAGCACACAGACGGAGAAGATCATAGGTTGATTGGAAACATGAGGTGAGACTTACACAGGGGCAGATACAGAGACCTGATAGCTTTAATTGTTTTTGATCCTAAATCAAGCAGGACTCCGAGGCCAAAGAGGCCAGCAGGGCGTCAGACATGTGAGAGACTGTCTTGTATCATGTATGGACTCATGAAATCTAAGCTGAGCTCTTTGGAAATGCTTGTCATCAATCTGTTTATCTGATACCAAATTAGGCTCGGAAAGAAAAGTGGAACTAATGTAAAACATGGTGAAGGTGTGTTAACACAGCAAGCAAAACCTGACAATTACTTTCACATTTTTGGTAGAAATGTATTTTGCACCATTGCAAAACTTCTCTTATCCTTTACTAACATCCAACAAGAAAAAAGACTCCACCTCTTAGTCTGTTTCTGCAGGTTTTTTTCTTGAAGGGGGATTCTCCCTCTCCACTGATGCCTACGTTGTTTTGTTTTTCTGCAAAAAAACACAGAAAGACAGCTCTGCTGTAACTGGAGCTTTATTATAAAAAATGTATTAAATTTACTGTACAAGGTGACTGTAGTTCCTGAGAAACATAAAAAGCGAAATCATCCTAAATTGATATTCAGTCTAGTTAATCCACGTTTCCACCAAATAAAAAGTGCAGGGAAGGAACGGAGCGGTTCGGAGGGTAGCAAAGCAGACTCTGACCGAAATTTGGTTGGCGTTTCCACCGCAGAGGGGAGGGTTAAAATGTAGGCGGGGTTTAGATCTCAGCCGGGGCGACAGATCTGGACCTCATGAATCCTCTGTTGGTGTTTACAGCTGCAGCCGCAACTTCCGTGTTGGTTCTGAGAACGTGAAACGTTTCCCCCGGCTTCACAAATGACTCAACGACTTCATTCTAACAGCAGTAAACAAAGTCACAAGCTGCCTGGTTAAAGCTTCTACTTTCAAAATGCAAAGAAATAGGACAAATGCAAACACATCATCTGTTCAATGTCTTGTACATGTAATTGTAGTTTTAGTGACGACATCTAACAAATATACCCACCTTTTTCTCAAAGTAACGCATTGTATTTTAGGATGTCATCTTTCAACACGGTACAGGACGGGTTAACATGAGATTTTGAAACATTCTACAGAAATCAAATGAGAAATTTTCAGTGTTATATTTGGCGCTATATATACAGTATATATTAGAAGAAAAATGAATTGAACCAAATTGTAGTGGTTAGTAGTCCCGCCTTGTAGCAATCTTTCTGTGTGGAAGTTGTGTTTCGGATTTCTTCCCTCACCCCAAATTCATCCATGTGACGTTAATTGGTGACTCTAAAGTTTCCCTTGGTAAGAATGTGAGTGTGTAATGGACTGGATTGTTTAACATCCTCTCGCCCATAGTGAGCTGGGATCGGTTCCAGCACAATACGGATGGATGGATGGATGGATGGACGGACGGACGGACGGACGGACGGACGGACGGTGGGTGGGTGGGTGGGTGGGTGGGTGGGTGGGTGGATGGATGGATGGATGGATGGATGGATGGATGGATGGATGGATGGATGGATGGATTAGCGTTACGGACTGCAGGTCTGTCCAGCAGGTCTGTCCAGAAGGTCTGTCCAGCACTCTGTCTTAGCAGAAATCAGCACCAAAGACGGATGCGTTTAACGAACTCCTCATAAAGAGTTAAGCCCGATTGGGCCCTCGAGTCTCGGTGAGGCGCCCTTAACCCTAACTGGGTTTGAAACAGAGATAGAAGATAAATAGATTGGTCATAGTCGAACATTAAACTAAGACATTAATCCAGTGAACAATGATAAACGTTTACAAGCGTTTCCTTTCAAGAGAGAGCAAACAGCAGTCAAACAGCGGCACTCTATCAGCCCCTCCAAGCGATGCATCCTGCCTCTCAGGGTTTATCTGCAGGAACAGCACGGCCTGTGTTGGCGAAGCAATCTTCATTTCAGTCAAGGTCAGCAGGCAGATGTAGCCGGCTGCTTGGAGCTGCCCACCTTCCAGGAGGTGAGGAATTAAAAAGCACCAACGTTGACTCATTAAGTGCAACTCTGAAAGCGGCAAAGGGAGAAAAAAAAGGAGATGAGAGGTGGAAGTGGCGAGAAGATCAATCTGGCGTCGGACAGCTGCAGGCAGTCATGGATTCCTGCAACTCGCAGCCTTGTCTCTCATCTGGGAGTGACAGTGCAGAGTAATGACTGGTAATGCTTCACTGTGATTACCCCCACCTCATTTTTCTTCTCCCCGCATTCACAACCTGCGAGAGCGCTTTATCTTGGCCCCACAGCGGCGAGCGTGTGAGCGTGTGATTGAATAAGCAGGCGGATGAATGAATGAGTGAGGGAGTGAGAGAGTGAGGGAGGGCGGGTGCTTTATCTCCCCTGGCAGTGTGTTACGGTACCTGCAAGGATGGGGAAACTAAATTGGTCTCATGTCTGTTTTCTTTCTGCAGGACGCCATCAGAAAGTTTCTCCTGCCAAAAAAGCTTTTTGCCATTTTTTACCTTCATTTTTACTTTCATCACTTCAAATTCACGGCAGTCATTTACATTTAAATTGTCCAGTACAAGCAGCGTCAACTTTCAGAGGTTTGTTTGCAGGATCAATCAAAGATGCACAGAAGCTGATGGATGTGGCACAAAACTACAAGTTCAAGATTTTGAGAAATGGAGAATGTTTTATAATTCATGGGAATAGGTTGAAACCATAGTAACTGAGTTCACTCATGTAGTGCTTTTCCACTGATTGGCAGCCTGAAAGCACTTGAAAATGTGAGTCATATCTAACCAGTCACACACACCAATGGAGGCGCTCATGCAAAGAGCTCAGTCCGTCCACTGGGAGCAGTTTGAGGTTCACTTTAACATGTGGGGGATCAAACCCGCAACCTTCTGGCTGAGGGACGATCGGCTCCACCAACTAAGAACACCTGGGGCCTCATGTACACGGGCCGCGTACCACAAAAACGTGGCATGCGTTGTTTTTCACGGCAATGTTCAGATGTATTAAGAGCAAAATTAGCGTTGAAATGCGCGGTGCTTCACGTCAACTTCCTGGCTGGCGTACGGACGTTTCTACAGCAGGTGACGCTTTGGAGACACTTAGAGGTGATGCTGGGAATAAATACCTGTGATGTACTGGTGATGAACTGGTCAAAATAAAAGCGCACCATGCAGCATTGCATTTTTTATGATTTTTTTTATGTTCACGGCATCATTACTAGTCGGTGGTTAAAGTTAGTGAGTTGCCGTGTTTTGGTTGTTAAACTACAGCTTCAGCCCCTGATTGGCTGTGTGTGTACAGTCCCTACAAGAATAATCCCATGATTAAAGCATAAAATGTCCACTGCACTACCAGTGCGTCGTCACAATCTTACAAGGCTTTTGTCATTGCGTCACTCAGTTTAATCTTGGAGATCAAACCTTCGCACAAATTAAATTTGCCCTCCACTGAAGGAACATGTCTGACAGAAGCGTCTCCAAATCACTTTGTCCGAAGTTCGTCTTTTGTCTCATTTTACTCGTTGTTCCACGTTGATCGGGATGTACGAAGGAAACGTTTGTGGATCCATGCGTGTGCATGGATTCATAAATCTGTATTTATGAATTTGGATTTTAGCTTACGACATTTTCCAGGAAGAAATCCAAAGCCTGTGTTCATGAGGACCTGTTCCGTGGCCCAGAACCGTCCTGCTCCAGAGTCTCATCCATCCTGTGGGATACATATTAATTACATAATATCATCTGCATTTCCATATTTAGTACATTCTTTATGAATCATATATATATTATGAGCCACTATATAAATATTTCAAAAAATACGACTGTATATACTGCATATACTGTATTTACACATACTTCTACATACTTGTGTGCATGGATACACAGAAACAAATAAAGAATGAATGAAAAGAAAGTTGCTCTGCCAATCCCAGCGGTGATGGGGTTATTTTAATATAACCACACTGCAGACTGCGTTGACATCCCACTCTGTGCACTGGATACCTGGATACCTGGATACCTGGATACCACTGGATACCTTTCTGTCATTTGTTTACTGACCCAACATAAACTCTTACACCACTCCTGTTCTGGCTGATACTCTTTGTACTGTGTGTTTTGCTGAATGCCACAATCAAGCAGGGCTGTAATTTAACACGAATGCAGAACATCAAAACATGTTCCGTCTAATAATCAAAAAGGACGTCCAACCTCGGGAATTCAAAAAGATAGTTTCCTCATTTCATTTTGTTTTTTTAAGCTATTGGGCTGCATTCAAATACATAAACATGAACACAACACTTTTGTTTTTGCTCCCATTTTTCATGAACTGAACTCAAATATCTTTTTCTATGAAACAAAAGGCGTATTTCTCTCAAACAGTGCTAAAAATAAATACATTTGTCTACATCTGTGTAGGTGAGCACTTCTCCTTTGCCGGGATAATACCTCCACCTGCTACAGGTGTGGCATAAGAAGAAGCTGATTAGACAGGACTATTGCACAGGTGTGTCTGCAGTGTGCATGCAGATTATCACACTCATCCATTCCTGGACACTACTATGGAGAAAGATGTTTAAGTTTACTTCTCAGTTTTTAATATACTCAGTAATGTATCTGTTCTGATTGAACAAGAACCTTTAAGGAACACTACTGCCCAAGAATCTGTGAGGCAATGTTCTCAGCTAGTAGCACCACCCAGGACACCAAGGAGGAACAGTCTGCAGCTAGTACCACCACCCAGGACACCAAGGAGGAACAGTCTGCAGCTAGTACCACCACCCAGGACACCAAGGAGGAACAGTCTGCAGCTAGTACCACCACCCAGGACACCAAGGAGGAACAGTCTGCAGCTAGTACCACCACCCAGGACACCAAGGAGGAACAGTCTGCAGCTAGTACCACCACCCAGGACACCAAGGAGGAACAGTCTGCAGCTAGTACCACCACCCAGGACATCAAGGAGGAACAGTCTGCAGCTAGTACCACCACCCAGGACACCAAGGAGGAACAGTCTGCAGCTAGTACCACCACCCAGGACACCAAGGAGGAACAGTCTGCAGCTAGTACCACCACCCAGGACACCAAGGAGGAACAGTCTGCAGCTAGTACCACCACCCAGGACATCAAGGAGGAACAGTCTGCAGCTAGTACCACCACCCAGGACACCAAGGAGGAACAGTCTGCAGCTAGTACCACCACCCAGGACACCAAGGAGGAACAGTCTGCAGCTAGTACCACCAGAGTCTTTCAGGGTAGAATGTCCCGTTCCGCAGGTGTATTCTGCTGGGTTTGTTTTTGTGTGTGTGTGTGTGTGTGTGTGTGTGTGTGTGTGTGTGTGTGTGTGTGTGTGTGTGTGTGTGTGTGTGTGTGTGTGTGTGTGTGTGTGTGTGTGTGCGTAGGTGGAGCGGACGGAGTAGGATCCACACCTGAAACCGATGAGTGAGGCCAGTATTGAAGAACCGGGTTTCCAGATCGTCAGGTTTCCCCCCCGCGGTACTTTGACTCGGCCCCTCGAGCTTTTTGTGTGACCGTTTGTTACTTCGTGTTCTAAGATACTTGGAGTTTTCTGTCTGTCTTCTCCTCTCCTGTGCAGTCCCGGTGTGCTCCGCTCTGTCCTGCTCGGGAGATCGCTTCCTGGTGACGTCGACCTCCGCTTCCACGCCACTCTCCGAAGATTACCAATCCGCTGGAAAGATCAACTTAATAAACTCTTTTTCCAACTTACCTTCCTCGTCCTGTCGGCGCTTGAATCCTCCACACACCACACCTGACACAGAAGGTTGGAATCATACCAGAAGCCACATCCAAAAGACATTTCTTTTTAAACTCAAAATCATCTTTGCAACATTAAATACGCTGTGCCAGTATGGCTAACATCAAAATGCAGACTTTTCTTATTTATCAGACAGGTTCCACTTCGTTCATGTTCACGATAACTCTTCAGTCCAGACTGAAGTTAACATGGAGTTCCACAGGGTTCTGTCTTAGGTCCTATACTTTTCACTTTATACATGCTTCCTGTAAGAAATATTATTAAAAAACACTCCATTAACTTCCATTGCTATGCAGATGACACACAAATCTATTTATCTATGAAACCAGACGATAATAACCAACGTTCTAAACTAGAAGCTGTCTTGAAGACATGAAGGTTGGATGAGCCGTAATTTCCTCCTTCTAAACTCGGATAGAGAGAGAGAGAGAGAGAAATTATCTAAAGATAAAGTAACACTAGATGGTATTACTCTGACCTCCAATACCACTCAATTCACACATCTTTTTTCAAATAAGTACAAACAACAAGTGAATACACAAAGGCAAAAAATTCCATAGAATTTTGAGTGCAATTAACACTTTGTTGATACATGAATGCCGATGTTTAGTTTTGACTACATGTGATATCCACCCCTCCATCCGTTTTGTTCCGCTTATCCGTTTCCGGGGGTGTCAGTCTGAGCACCGTCACCCAGATCACATTGCACCATTAAGAACCTTCTTGCAGGTGGAGAGCCCACAGGAAGGTGGAACATGAACCGACTACCTTGAGATTGAGAGTCTCATGCTCTACCTACTGAGCTACCCGGGGGATCTACATGTAATACTTCTATTTAATTTCCTTCCTCGTTTGACATAGTACATATCAGTAGAAAATAAGCAGGAAGCCCAGCAATGGGTTTCGTGGGTCATACCATATTTAATCAACAAAAAACCCAATGATAAAAATAAAGTACAGTATATTGACAAATTAAACCTGTGCCTACTAATGGAGTTAAACTTTTATAGATTGATGACTTCATGGACAAACCCGGTGGTTTGAACCACCGCTCGTGCGCTGGGCTATGAGAATTTTGAGCATCTTTGCATGGAGTTGATCCTGTGCACAGCAGCAGCACCGCATGGTCCATCCTGCAGCAAGGTGAGAAGAAGGAGGGGCTCCGTCTGAAGACCTGCTGGTCCCGGCCCACCTCTCAGTGTTCCTGATTCAATTAATCAAAGCCTTGATGAGGCTAACACGGACTCCCCCAGGTAATGAATGGAACTGCTGGAGACGCAGACAGGAGCACTGGACACTGAATGCTGCCGTGGACCGACGGGCATGCAGGAAGGACGGGTGGGAAGAGGCTGAAAAAGAAGTTGAGTAGTATTATTTAAGAAGAGAGGCCAAATAATATGTTGGTATTGAGTAGCTTGCAAACATCCCACCTGTTACTCTAATAGTTTTATATTTACAGCTAATTCTATAGTTTAAGTTTAGACACCTCATTGGCTCTGGTGAATTTTGCCTGTGTGTGTAATGGTTTCACTTATTTGTGTTGTATTGTGTTGTATTGCTAATAAATGGCCGATATTGATGTGATTTGTAACGCATACTGTCTATATGAGTATCAGCCACTCTACTGAGGCTTTCTGGTGTAGTCAACTCAATTGTATGTTATTACCATGATTGTGCAGTGTGAAGTCAGCGACAGCGGTAAGCTGGAAATCTAACAACACTTGAGTTGAGTGCATCGTGAGGCACTTTTCGAGTTGGTCCATTGGCCTTAAATCGGCACCAGTCTCCGCGCACTTGAAGGATTTTTAAGGATATTACAACCAAATGAGTTTCATTTGAATACGAGGCTTCCAGCTGTGAAAGAGAAAATGTCGCCATTACATCCTGGGAAAGTCAGCATGGCTGCTGGCACAGTGTTCTGGGAGTTGTTCCATTATTCACTGTCTGTGCAGCAGCTCCAGCGTCCCTCTCCAGACGACGCCGTTCACTCTTGTTCGACTGCTGATTAGATTAAAGGAAGTTGCTCACGTTCACACTGGAGCTGCACAACTTTAAAGAAATCATACATCTGAAAAATATTATCAAATAATTTATTGGCGGCAGCAGAGAGAAATAAGTTTTATTAATAATGTGATATAGGTGGGAATCCTGCACTTCCAGAGGATGTCTTCAGGGGAGCCAGCGTGAACATTTTATTATACTCTCTCGTGGATGTTGTATGAATATCAATGAGCACAAGTGTTAAAGACAAAATGTCTCCAGTGAGCAGAGAATTTAATATTTGTGTAGTTACATCTTTGCTCCTCAGAACTTGGTGATTAGTGGATATGTGGAAGTTGAACAATGTGAATATCTCCAAATAAGATCATGTGTTGAGATGATGAGTGGTTAAATAGAGGCAGAAAACAAAAACAAACCGATACTGAATGAGACCAGATTTAATGATTGGATTAAGTTGTATGAGCCAGAAATATGTTGTCAGTTGAAGCAGATGAGCATCTGCCAATCATCATAAAACATAATGATAAAAGTACATGTTAATATCAGGATATCTTTTTGAGCTTTGAGTGAAATTTCCACATGATTTCAATCATTCCAATTTTACTTTCAAATGGTGAGTTGAGGCAGCCGGAAAAAAGTCTCACCTTTTTATTTTAACAAACAAAACATATTTCCTGATATTTATTGTGAGCATGTAGAGAGAAATGTATTGATCATGTGTCCCCCAATGGCCAATGATGCAAACTAGATGATGTATGTGGTCAATTTTACGATGTTTTCCACATTATAAGACAATCCTCAGATCTACAGGCAGTGCAGAGCAGGACTTTCCTCATGCTGGCGACTTTTATTCTACTTTCAACATAGTGAGTTATCAAGATGTGTGTTTTCTTGGAAACAAACAAAATACAAGCCTGATAAGGGTCGTCAGTATTTGTGGAGAATCAGAGGCATATCTGCTGTAAGCACAGAGAAGTGAACGGAATGCTTGTTTATTTCCTGAAGAAGTACATTTGTTTTCTCCCAAAAAAGTGTTTCCAGTTGAATCGGAAGACAAAAACAAGCATTTTCCACTGTGAGAGAAACAAAGGCACAGAAACAGACGATGTCTGTGAACCGTGCAGGGCGTGACATCTTCATCATCTTCTTCATTGTACTTCCGTGTCCAGGAGACAAAGTCGGCCAGATGTTTGATCCCGCCGGGCATTGTGGGCAGGGCTGGACAGCGAGCGTGCACAGACTGTGTCTGCCAAAGCACGAGGAAGAGCCCCCCCCCCCCCCCCCCCCCCCCCCTCCCCTCCTCCTGACTTGGAGATCTGTGCAGCAGGCGGCGATGCTCTGGCTGCTCACGCTGCCCACCCTGCCAGATGGAGGGCTAATCACAGGAACAGCATGCGGCTCGAGCCCCTGAGTTAGCCCTGCCTGTGTGGACACAATGCAGGACACTAAGCTCTGTCTTTCACTGCACTGCACTGTCACACTGTTGTTTGCGCTCTCCATCTGGCTTCCCCCCGTCCTGGATCCTTTTAAGAAGTTTGCATCACTGCAAACCCTGTTTTCTGTCACTATGTTGCTCATTGTATTGAAACGTTAGAGAGGTCTACCAAGTAACTGGGTGGAGGGCCAATAAGAGGAGCAGGCTGAATCTCTTTCAACGTGGTGGTGCTTTGTGGTGCGCTTGCGAGCGTTCTCCCGAGAGGAGAGGACAGGGAGTGTTTAGAGTCGATGGTATCGAGTGGAGATTCCTGTCCCAGACGAGATTAGTGGGCAGTGAGAGGGAGGAATGTTAGATAAGCCACAGTTTGAAAAGAATTGTGGTTATAGATTATCTGTAACCTTGTGTCCCCCAGAAAGCCCCGCTTGCCCACACTTATCTGTCTCTGACACAGTTCTGTCATAATGAGACTGGACTGTATACATTGTGTTTGTGTGGAAATCGCTCTGCAGGTGAAGAAAGGGTGCTTATGATTTGCTCTGGACTGGATGTAAAGCTTCTGGTCAATAAGTCGCCCCTCTGCTGACTTCTCAGAGGATAAAATAAATCTCAGCACTGTGATCAAACTACGTCACCAACAGACTGAACAAAACTCTTCAAAGAAATAAATTCTATTAATCTATTCAAAAACATGTCAACTATTACACACTGGGCCTGAACTACTGGAGGGAGAAAAACAGATCAGAACTTGATACTGTGCACCGACTCATGTGGAAGATCAGCTACAGGAGGTTCTGAGGATTAAGTCTGACTGATGTTCAGATTAACACACACGACTAAATTAACATGTTTGCCTTTACAAATATGAACTAGCACACAAAATACTGAGAGGAGTGAATGCTGATAGACTCATTTACATTGTGCAGAACTATTTACAACTGCTGAACATGTTTTTTAAGGCTGCGTAAACTCACTCAGTTCTTTGTTGCTGCTGTCATTGTATCTCATCTAGATCCCCACACCCTTAATGGAGGAAAGAGACGGTCAGTCAGGCGGTCAGTCGGTCGGTCAGTCAGTCGGTCAGGCGGTCGGTCAGTCAGGCGGTCGGTCAGTCAGGTGGTCGGTCAGTCGGTCGATCAGTCGGTCGGTCGGTCGATCAGGTGGTCGGTCGGTCAGTCAGTCGGTCGGTCGGTCAGTCAGGCAGTCGGTTGGTCGGTCTGTCAGGCGATCAGTCGGTCAGGCGGTCGGTCAGTCAGTTGGTCGGTCAGTCAGTCGGTCGGTCAGTCAGTTGGTCGGTCGGTCAGGCGGTCAGTCGGTCGGTCAGTCAGTCGGTCAGGCGGTCGGTCAGTCAGGCGGTCGGTCAGTCAGGTGGTCGGTCAGTCGGTCGATCAGTCGGTCGGTCGGTCGATCAGGTGGTCGGTCGGTCAGTCAGTCGGTCGGTCGGTCAGTCAGGCAGTCGGTTGGTCGGTCTGTCAGGCGATCAGTCGGTCAGGCGGTCGGTCAGTCAGTTGGTCGGTCAGTCAGTCGGTCGGTCAGTCAGTTGGTCGGTCGGTCAGGCGGTCAGTCGGTCGGTCAGTCAGTCGGTCAGGCGGTCGGTCGGTTGGTCAGTCAGGCGGTCGGTCGATCAGGCGGTCAGTCGGTCGGCTTACATGATTGACCAATGGAGGAATCATTTGATCGATCAATGGAATGGACGGTCTATCGTTGGGTTAGATGGTTGGTTGGTTTACTTGATGGAGTCATTGATTGGTAGATTGAATTTTTTTTTTTTTGAAAGGATGTCTAAATTCACTCCGTTTGTTGCTGCTGTTATTGTGCCTCAGCTGGCTCTCCATAACTTTTATTGGAGAAAGATTTGGTTGGTCAGTCGGTCGATCGATTAATTAATTACTCCATCAATCGATTGAATCTTTTCAAGGTGGAAGAAGCCTCATTAAACTTTTTGTACATGGGCTCAGTCGGCAGCACTTTGCTGGACCTCATCAAAGGCTCTCAGATCTTTGATGAGGTCCATTTTCAAACATCCAACACATTCAGAGAAATAAACCCCGAACTTTCACACGGGCTGGAGAGGCGAGATAACCACTGTTATTCTCTGCAATGTTTTGCCTCATCGCTGTATAGTAATGTAATGTGTAAACCACAATATCTACTGCTGCTTGAATTGATACAAGAGCTTTGATCATTCTCTCCTTAAAGACTGACACCCACAGTCCGCCTTCAAAGAGCAGGCAATCAGCACAGAGCCCGGCTCGCTGTGGACGCTGGCTGCAGTCACTCGTCTCCAGTCGTTCCTCCGCAGGGTTCACACAGTGGGAGACTTCCCAGTGGAAAACAGCCCCACTCTTCCTCACACTGGAGCAAATATGGCCCTTGCATTTTCTATCTGGGTGTTACATCAGAACTTGCTAAGAGGCCCCTCTGATGTTTAATGGATCGTAATTTAATGTGCTACGGTCCATATCACTGGCGGAAGGGAAGAGAAGGCAATCTGCACGCTAATTTCTTTTTGCATGTGTGAATATTTGTTCCTTAAGTAAAAGCAGCTCCGAAGAAATGTGTGGAAAAGCCTCATTGATCAGGGTGAGCTTCATAATGTTGGGTCAGACTCTCGCTGGGCCATTCCTTCACTTCTGTGCACAACAGATTCCCGCAGAGGTCAACCAGATCACTGATTTCGGGTCTGGTCACACTTTTACTTTCCCATCTGATTGAAAATGAGCCAAAATGTTGCCATGTGCACTTTGATGTGCACCAATCAGTCTGTTTGAAGGTTTCAGTTTTGACCGAATATTGAAATCCAAAAGAAATTATGTCAATTTTGATTCTGTTCTGTCATGATCTGGGGTTTTGGTGCTTTCCACGTGTGTTTTGTTGTCTGTTTTCCCGGTCTGTCTGCTCTTCCTGTGTTCCCCCTTCCCCCCCTGAGCTAGATTGGTTGCAAGTGCTTTCACAGGTGTGGTTCATCATCATCAGCTCCACTATTTAAGCCGGCTCTCTCCAGGCAGTCGGCGCCAGATTATTGTCTTCACCTCGTGGCGCCTCGTCAAGACTACCTATGCTCCCGTGTCCTGTCGTCTACTCGTCCACGGTTCCGCTCTCTGGATTCACCTCACGCGTGCTGGAAAAGGGTTTTTTGGGCTCGTCACCTGGATTGTTGTTTCACCGCTCACGTATGAGCTTGGACTCTCACTCATCTTTGTCACTAGAGTCACCTCCCCTTGTTTTATTAAATCATCACTAAGACTGCTTGCTCTGTTTCCGTGTCGTGCATTTGGGTCCAGTTCTGAAAACCGTAACATGTTCATCACAATCCTCACACACTGAAACACTTCCTGTGAAGTATTTTTAAAAGAACAGTAGTTTTACATTAGGTTTGGTACTTGTTTTTTGAGCAATCGATAACCTTCGTGTTACTATTGGACTTGTTTGTGAATATTTAACATTTAGACATGGAACAATAAAGTAAACATCAATCTATGACATTTAATGATATATAAAACAAAACAAAAAACATTGAAAAGTACTGTTGATTAGAACAGACTATTGCAGCAGATGTCTTACAATTAAGTTCAACATCAATCCAGTATTAGAAGTTATCTCAGCTAACTACGTGTCAAACATATCAGTTTATAATGTTACCTGTTCTTTTCTTTATAAATTCATCTGGAACTCCTTTTTCTAACCTGATTGCAATATTTAACCAGTTTGTGTTTAACCAGTGTCTCAGATTGTGATATTTGGCGTAATACCCTTCCATAATCATAATAATACTTTTTTTATTCAATATTATATATCATTTATTTTTATTATTATTATTATTATTACTATCATTATTTTTTATTAAATATGTAATTTGTTTATACATTTGCATCAGATAATTAGACAAAATATAATAGTTCTCACATATTTCAATGAATTGATTATATAAAAAAAAATCATATTTGCTGAAAAATGGGAGTATTTGCCCCCATAAGGAGCCACATTAAATTCACTAAGTCATATTGTTTGACGACTAAAGATAACATTCTACATTTCAACTATTATAACCTCTGCGTGAACCTTTAATCACGTCTTGTGTGTTTTCTTGTTGCCAAGGTGATGCTGTGGTTGGTGCTCATGATGTGGACTCAGGTTCTTCCTGTGTGGAGTTTGCATGTTCTCCCTATTCAAAGACGTGCATATCAGGCTCATCGGTGCGTCTAATTGGCATTTAGAAGTTGATAAGTTTGTCCAAAACTAGAACAATGTATGAAAATAAAACACAAATGCATGTTCACTGTCTTTTCAAAGAACTTCAGTTAAGAGAACATGAGCTGAAGGAAAATGGACGAGCAATATGCTGCACACGCTCTAACCTTTTTCTGCATGTGAGGGCCTCAACCCCGTTGTGTTTTAAAAAAGGAGTCCTGTGTTCTGGTGGCTGCAGTCTGCAGGTATCCGAGAAGTGTGGAGTGTTCTCGCCTAACGTGGCAGCAGCGTAATGAACACTGACAGCAGCGCCCGGCGCCGCAGCAACCAGCATGTTTGATGGAGACTCATTAATTACACAGAGCAGAACAGCCATCCACAGCCTTCACGTTGGCCTGCCCATCACCTGCCTGGTTAAGGTTAGAAATCATTCAGTGCCTCTAATGTTCTGGAAATGCACGTGTCTTCACATCACGGGGAGAATAGTAGCTGGTGTCAGCCTCTGTCAGGGCTTCTTTGTCAGCGCAGTCAAAGAAATGTGCAGCAAAGACAAAGTGCAATGGGGTGGTTGAACACTCAAGCGTCAAAAAGACAGACAGCACTTCTGTGTCTGAAACTGTGAATACAGAAGGAATATGAACCAATATGTTAATGGTAAAACACATTCTAACATAGTTTCAGAGCTTTATCTAATGTAAGTGACAATACAGTGTGTAAATGTAGAGAGAGTTTCTGGGTGTAATAATTGACATCAAGATCTGCTGGAAATCTCACATTAAACACGTTCAAACCTAAATATCCAGAAGTATTTCAGTCCTCAGTGAAGCAAAATACTTCCTAAATAACAAAACACTATACAATCTATTTTATTTACTATTATTGCCATATTTGAATTACTGTGTGGAAGTTTGAGGAAACAACTACAGTCCTCAATCCGACCATTGTACACACTCCAGACCAGGACCCTCAGACTGGTTCTCAAGGTTTCCAGGACCATCAAACTGATTCATAAGATTTCCAGGACCCTCAGACTGGTTTTTAAGGTTTCCAGCAGGGCCGTGTCTGTCTGTTTGGGGGCCCTATGCAAGATTCTGTTTGGGGGCCCCTATTTTGCCAAACTACAATGGATAGATTCTTAACTCTTTTAGGTGCTCCATAGAGATGCAACAGTCTATTACAGTTTGAGAGGAAAACAGGCTTGAGGCATGAAAACTTCTCTCAAACTAAAATCAAACATCTTAAGTTGACCCACCCTCGTAAGTTGAACTGATATAAAATGATAACACAAGGTAAACAATAGGGATTCTCGATAGGTCAATAAATGAAACTGATTGAGTGTTCCTCAACACACACACACACACACACACACACACACACACACACACACACACACACACACACACACACACACACACATATATATATATTAAAAAAACAACACAAACTGCAAACTATAATGAATAAATAATGAAAGTTGTACAGAAAAAAAACAGGCTATTACTTAGAAAAGAAAAGCACAATGAGCCAGCATCCATATCAATATGCAAACAATAAAGAAAACTAACAACAATAATACTGTTGGGGTCGTAAAGAACTTTTTAAATGTAACACCAACCCTTCAGGACCACACAATAAACCACCATTCAAACCAACAATAAAAACAATACTTTAAAGGAACCATACAGAACTATATAACACAATCACACCACTTTGTGATGATTATCAGTATCATCTCAGTCTTGGGTTTTTAGCAGATTTACCAGAGGCCACCCTCCTTTCTGATTCCTTGCTTGTGTGGAAGCAAAGTCATCAATTATGTCAGCAAATGAGAGCTGCTTGCCAATCTCATAATTTATGCTCATAATTGATGGCAAGACCAGAGAGGCGATCCTGTCCCATGGATGACCTTAGGTAGGTCTTGATGAGCTTCAGCTTTGAGAAGCTCCTCCCTGCTGAAGCCACAGTCACAGGAAGAGTGCAGGCAATACGAACAGCAATCCACAGATTGGGATACAGTTCCTTCAAGTGTTTTTTGTCTATGAAAGCGAGAAGCTGTAGTGCAGTCATGTCATCGGATGGCAAACTTGGCAAGTTGCGTATTTCCTCAGCCAGCTCATTTCCATCAATGTCACCTTCATCTCCAGTGCTTAATGTGCTGATGAGGCTGTCACACTGGTAGCACCACTTTTTTGAAATTGAGCAGCACTCCAAATCTGGCTCTCACTTCACCCAGTGTTTCAAACCTATCCTTCAGAGATCCAATTGCTGTGTCAACAACCACAATGAAGAATGCGGTTTCTAGCTTCTTCATGGCATCTGCAATAGGATCGTCTGGGGCTTCAAATCCAAATATTTTTTGGGCTTCTTCGTCTCTTCTGTTTCAGCACAGCCTCCACATTCATTTCCTCACACATGTCTTCAGCAGAGGCCTGAGCTGGAGCAAAGCCAGTCTCCCTGAAGCTCCTCAGGGATTGTTGTGTCTTTTTGAGGAGGTCAACTGCCACATCAAGCTGCATTGTGGCAGACTGCAGGAGCTCGCTAACATGGTTCACATGGTTTAGAATGTCATACCATACCACTGTGCAAATGAGGAAGTGCTATGACTCAACCTCTTCTGCCAAAATTTGAGCTTCCACCTTGGTCAGAGGATCTGTTGCTTTGTCCCTGACCTCCAACAACGCCTCCCTTATGTCATCGCCTGGTATCGCACAGCCTCTATGCTGTTGATACGGCTCTCCCACCGTGTGTCACTCCAAGACTTCAGTGCAACAGTCACATGTTCTTTTAGGGTTGCCCACCTTTGTGGCAATGCTGAGAAATGGGTGTACAGTTTCTGTACATTGCCAAAGTAGTTGATGGCATCTGTTGACGCTTTTGCTGCATCAGTCACCACCAAGTTTAGTGAATGTGCCCCACATGGAACATAAAGTGCACCAGGATTCATCTCAAGCAGCCTGGCTTGAACTCCTCTGTTCCTCCCCTTCATGTTGGCACCATTATCATATGAATGTCCTCTGCAATCATCAAATGGAATATTAAGCTCCCTGAGCTTGTTCAGAATCAAAGTTGACAAACCAAGACCTGTTGTTTCAGAAGCCACCAGAAATCCTGGGAAGTGTTCCTTGATTTCTGGTGTTTCGGCCATTTTGACAGTCTTTATGATCACGGACATCTGCTCTTGGTGGCTCACGTCAGGAGTACAATCCAAAATGATTGAATAATATTTGGACTGTTTAATCTCAGTCACCATCGTGTCCAACATTTTCCCACTGATTGCAGCAATCAGCTCATTTTGGATAACATTTCCAAGATAGCTGGAATGACTGAACTGGCCACTCTCCACACGCTCAATGTGCTGCCACATGACAGGATCATACTTAACAAGAAGCTCCACGTCTTTTAAGAAATTTCAATTATTTTGCTGGTGTAACGTGTTTAATGAACCTCTCAATGCAAGACTTCGCTCAGCTAGAGATTGTTTGATGGAGATTAAGCGAGTCAGGACATCTCTACAGCGCCTCTTCTCAGCTGCCAAAAGTGTTCTTTCAGCTTGGTCTATCGTCTTTCCTGTTCTTAGACGCAGTTCAAATTTTTCCAGGTTGCCAGGTGTGTTGTGTGCTCTGGACTGCTTTCATGACTTTTCAGAAGTATGCCATTGCCTACATTTGTCCAATTTGACAGTCCCTCAGTCATTAATTTGTATTCTTTCTTTGAGAATAACTTGCAGCAAAAGCAGTACACGGAATCTTTTTTTTTTTGGAGTAGGTAAGGCAGGTCCATTTTATCTTTTCTCCATTAATTAATGTTCTGTAATGATGATGCAAACTTCTATCATCTTTTCTCTTGGGATATGTGAAATTTGGGCTGACCTGAAATGGTCCTCTCCCCACTAAATCTGCGCTGGATGAACCTGAGAGGACTGATGGGCAGTCAGCTGGATCAATTGGTCGACCAAAAACTGGCAGCTGACCTTGTAAGTCTGCAGGAGAAGAAGATGACTGTGCTGCTCCCTGGTCAGGTGGTGCTGAAGGTAGCAGTGCTGCTCCCTGGACAGGTGGTGCTGAAGGTAGCAGTGCTGCTCCCTGGTCAGGTGGTGCTGAAGGAAGCAGTGCTGCTCCCTGGTCAGGTGGTGCTGAAGGTAGCTGTGCTGCTCCCTGGTCAGGTGGTGCTGAAGGTAGCAGTGCTGCTCCCTGGTCAGGTGGTGCTGAAGGTGTCAGTGCTCCTTGCTGGGTTAGGGTTAGGGTTAGGGTGGAGGTGCTGAAGGTGGCGGTGCTCCTTGCTGGTCAGGTGGTGCTGAAGGTGGCAGTGCTCCTTGCTGGGTTAGGGTTAGGGTTAGGGTGGAGGTGCTGAAGGTGGCGGTGCTCCTTGCTGGGTTAGGGTTAGGGTTAGGGTGGAGGTGCTGAAGGTGGCAGTGCTCCGTGCTGGTCAGGTGGTGCTGAAGGTGGCAGTGCTGCTTCCAGGTCTGTGGCTCCAAAATACTTCCGAATTGCTCCTGCAAAGACAAAAATCCTCAGGTTACCAAGCAAAATAGATCGTAAGCAAATATTCATACTATATAATTGAGTTATGTTACACTAATGAGAAATTCATATTCTGTTTTCATTTTAAACCTTGCAACATACAGCACAGTGTCCCTTTAAAGCATGCACCCAATTTCAAGGTTGTCCATTTTAAGCAGTTTCAAAGAGTTATAAAACAAAGATAAATGACCGATGAACACTATGAGATATTGAAGGAATATCTTAGTTTATATTTCACAGAGTATTACAAAGTGGACTACTTGCTGAACTGATGATATGGTCTTAACCTATATGCTGTGGGCTGGACTAACGGTCATATTTAATATAGTTCCCTTCAAATTTACTTTCTTTTTTGTTATTATGATTCTTTTAAATAAAATAAAGTAATACATCAAAAACATAACTAAACTAGGAATGTAGGCAAATTTGTTTACATTTTATTGTCACAATAAATAGTCTCATAAATGTGGTAAAGAAAGATGGAACGAGCTCAGTAGAGTTAATAATAATCCACTCAGAATAATCCACAATAAGCCTAATATATATTAGTGTTGTTTTGCACACTTCACAGTAGAGACCTATAAACTGAGGACACACTAAAATTAATAAATTCATCATAAAAACAATTCTAAAGTAATGTTACGTGGCAAATATCTAAAATCAGAGGAGGTCTATGACAGAAGAGTAGATTCCTCTGGACGAGGTTACAGCAGACATGACAGACATCTGCAGGCCCATTCATACTCCCATTTAGAAGCCAGAAGAAGTTCGGCAGTGACGTCAGCCAGCCGCCGAACAAAATGTTTGTTCGGCAGGACTGTTCATGCTCCCAGGAGAAGCTGCCGGACTCGTAGGCCACGCCTCCTCACAGCAGGCCACGCCCCCTCACAGCAGGCCACGCCCCCTCACAGCAGCCACACGGCTGTGAAGCGGTGTTTTAACTTTTCAACTGCACAGTTTATTTCTTGTGTCCAAAGTTTTCAGAAATACATTTCTCTGAACTGTTTCATTAATGGATTAGAAAGTTTTTATCCGAGCCATCATGTTGGTCCCGTTTTACTGCAGGAACTGACTGTTTTGAGTGATGCGTTCAGGTGCTCCTTAACGTGTCAGAAACCCGCATTGCAACATGTTAATGAGCCACGGGGCTCATACACTGGCGACGTTACATGATAAATATGATTAAAATATGACTGATAGTCTGGCGAGCGGGAACACGCATGCACAGCACACGTCACTGCCGACCAGGACGGTCTGCACTGCCGACCCAAATGTCTTCAGCCACGAGGAGCTGACTGAACAAAGTGACGTCATTAAACTTCTTATGGAGTATGAAGATACTCTCACTCACAATAGTGATGCCAACACACTGGACCTGCTATAATTCATCAAAACGGGTCTCACTTCAGTCAGTCAGTGTTATGACATTCACATGTGACATAGATTGTGGCATGGGGGCCTATACACCTGATTTGTCCTCTCAAACGGCTCCAGTTTCCAGGACCCTCAGACTGGTTCTCAAGGTTTCCAGGACCATCAGACTGGTTCTCAAGGTTTACAGGACCATCAGACTGGTTCTCAAGACTACTGTCAGCAAGTACAGGGATGAAGATTTGAGATTTGTGTCAGTACTCCCAGTTTGTCTTTGGCTGCGTTCACACCGCAGGTCGTGATGATCAATTCTGATATTTTGCTGGGATCATGATCGTTCATGTTACAGTTCAAAGGCGACGTCTGTCAGACTGCCCTGTGAACGTGATCGGACCCCTGAGCACATGTGCAGAAAACAGTGTGAAGTCACACCGAGCACACTGTTTATGGAAGTAAATATGGACGCCACACCGGTCAGCACCAGGGTTGCCAGATGTGAGCCCAAACAAGGTAAAACCCACACCTCAATAAAAACCAGTGGAGGAATCATGTTAAAACCCTAAAACCAACATAAACACACAAATGCACAAAATAAACAAAGTTAAAAGGTAAACTATCCATCTGTCTGTCTGTCTGTGTGTCTGTGTGTCTGTCTGTCTGTCTGCCTGTCTGTCTGTCTGCCTGTCTATCCAGCACTAATATCGATATAGCGTTAGTGCTGTAGAGCATTAATTGCGGAGATTAATATATAACATTGAATAACAATTAACTGCATACAATTAATGCAGTTTTGTTTACTTGCAGGTTTTTTTTACTCCCGACACTTTGGTGAGGTGAGCAGCCGGTGCACTGAGCCACCAGGCTGCAGAGCAGCACAATACCTGCTAATGATGAGGGAGGGGATACTAGTCGGAAAGTTTCACTGTACAAAGTTGCCTGGCGGCTCATTGGAGAAAGCGAAAATCATTTACACACTTTGTAAAGCCAAATTAAACAACCACAGAAGTAATTCTGTCGAGAAAAAACAGTGGGTTGCCATGGTAACTGACAAGTAGCTCACTAAACTGTTGAAGATGGAGGAAATACTGGAAACATATCATTATTATAAATTATTATTTTATCCTGCCTCTCTCTCTTTCCCTCTATGTTCGCCCATAAGTGTGTGTGTGTTTGTGTGTGTGTGTGTGTGTGTGTGTGTGTGTGTGTGTGTGTGTGTGTGTGTGTGTGTGTGTGTGTGTGTGTGTGTGTGTGTGTGTGTGTGTGTGTGTGCGTGTGTGTGTGTGTTACAGTATATTATCCACAACTTTGTTCTGGAAATATTGAAATTGTCAACGTGTTGGATCTGCACTCTAACAAATGTCAGGGTTTTGTTATATTATCAATGTTAGTGGATATTAGAAAAAAAATTATTTCACTAAACTTGGAGACAACAGTGTTCACCCAAACCTGAAAGAAAGTTATAGAAATTGTCTTAGAATTTGAATGTACTTGTATATAAGTATACTAAATACTAAATATATATATATATATATATATATATATATATGTGTGTGTGTTCAGTCTGCATTAATTCCATGATTTTGAATAAGTATACATTACAAGCTTCAACCTTAACAAGAAAGGATGTTACTAATCGTGAATATATATATATATATATATATATATATATATATAATTTCTTTTTTTGGGGGGGTTGTTTTTTAATCATTACATTATTGTATTATTGGCAGCATTTTTTCTAATTACATATTTGGGTTTATTTATTTAAATTGCTTAAATTATTACATTATTGGTCACTATATAACCATGAAGTTTGAATTTTTGGACTTATAGGTTTAATAACAGATTCAGTATATTTTTAAACTGCTGAATCAGTCGTTTACAATAATTATAAGATTTCAACCGTGACTGTAGATATGAAATATAATTCAACTAAACATGTAACATCATGTCATTTTTCCGACACACACACACACATTATTTAGACATTGTCGTCTCGGCCTTTAAGGAAGCATTTCTGTTTTCGTTGAAGGTCAAAGGAAGGACGCCGTGCTCAGTTCTTTTTCTGCGAGCAGCATTTAGTTTACTGAGGTAAAAAGATTTGAGCTCAGCCGGAGTGCCATTTTGAACCGAGCCTCCGCAGCCCTGACCTGCTTTTCTACTGTAATGGCATTGCATTACAGCCAGTTCCAGCTTACTGAGTCCTCAGATTGAGCCCTTTGCGGTTCAAACAGGTGTGACATTCAGACAAGATGTTCTCCTTTGTCCTTGGCCACAAATCGAGATCTACCAAAATGTAATGTTCTGTAGTCAGTTGATGCTTGAGTAGGCAGAGGGAACGCCGGCTGAAATACATGAACTCACATTCATTCCTGCAAGGTGAATAAAGCCAGCCTTCCACTTTGCTTCTCAGGAGAAGGGACAAGAGTTTTGCACATTTGCTACGCAGTGTATGAATACTCTCAACAGAATTACATAGTTACTTTTAATATAATGACAAATAAAAAAAGAATCAGAATCAGAATCAACCATCTGCTTTCCACTGCCAAAAAGGCCACCTTGGTTACAATCTAAGTGGTAATTACCTTCCATTGTGTTGACCTGCATCGTGTAATGATTGAGGTCGACTGGTTATGGATCACCACCACGTGATTGAAACTGTTGCCTCAAAACCAGATATCCGGTTTCCTCACACTGTCCAAAAGATGCTTTTTAGGTTATTTGGTGAGTCTAAATATTCTGAAGGTGGGATTAAGCCTGTGCAGAGATGATTGTCTCTTTGTTATGGACTGCCAGATTATCCATGCTGTGTGTGTGTGTGTGTGTGTGTGTGTGTGTGTGTGTGTGTGTGTGTGTGTGTGTGTGTGTGTGTGTGTGTGTGTGTGTGTGTGTGTGTGTGTGTGTGTGTGTGTGTGTGTGTGTGTGTGTGTGTGTAGGGGGGCAGACGAGTATGGACGGTGGAGCAGCAGCAGCAGCAACAGAAGAAGACACTCGACTTCCGGGTTTTGCGGCAAATCAAACTTGAAATAAAGAATTACGGTCGTTTTTTATTTCCCAGTTTTTGTTTAAGAAACGCATATCGGGAAACCGGAAACGACCTGATTGGATGGCTCGTCTCCCATTTTTTGTTTCCCAATATCAAATCGAAAATCGGGTGGTTTCCAGTTTTTCGTTCTCCGACATCAAAAGGAAAATCGACTGGCCGGAAGGGACACGGACCTCCCGGCCACTGTCCAGTAACTACATTCTGCTCCTGAGGGATGGGGGAAATTCACAGAATAAATCTTGCCCTATGTTCATTGTATGTGACAAATGATGAATACGAGATAAATAGTAATGGTGACAGGACTTATAGCAGATTTTATTGCCTCAGCAGTCTCGACTGGTTTTACATGATCAGACACATTTACGCAGTCCCACACTGGCGGCCGTCACCATAAAGGGCACTGCACACCTTGGGAGCAACTTGCTCAATGATTTTTTTTACACATGATTATAGGACCACCAACCTCGGTGTTAAAATACATCCTACTCTTCCTCCGGGCATCTCATCACATCCACACGAGCTCCATCCACACGTCACTATGAACAAGGCTCAACACGAGGCTTCAGAGCATGTAGTACACATGTCAGGCCTTTAGGGGCGCTGTGACTCACCAAACACCCCAAAAACGCAGAAGAGACGGAGCACATAGAAATTTAGAAGTCGCCTCCTGCTCATTATTTCGATATAACTCTGAGTTCTTTAGCTCTATGCTCCTGCTCCTCCTGCTGCTAGCGTCAGTAGCTTCTGCAGCGCCACCTGGAGCATGGAGTCCGCCATTGTTGTGGTTATTAGAAGCCCTTGCGGACCGTGGTGGGGAGGAGAGTGGGGGTTTTACAATTTCCCCACTCTGGGACCCGTTTTCAAAAACACCAGTTTTAGCGCTTCTAAAACGCCCCGTGTGGATGATGGGTCAGAAACAGCTGGTTTAGGTGAACCAGCGTTCTCGGGTGGACGGCCCCTCAGACAGAATCTCACCTCACATCACAGTGGGCTGTCTCTCAGTCGGAAGGTTGCAGGTTCAATTCCCTATGTGTCCACATGTTGATTCAACTTCATCTTTATAACGACAAATACTACACAGTAAGTTCTCGGCACATTTACAGACAAAAACCCAATAATTCCACATGAGCAAGTACAAGCAACAGTGGAAAGGAACATTTCCCCTCTAACAGGAGGGAACCTGCAGAACCAGGCTAAGAGGTGGCGGCTTTCTGCTATTCTGGTTTGGGGATAGAAGAGAGAAACATTTTAGATAGACGGGTAGGGATTCATATCCATGTTTGGGTAGGGGGTAGGGATTAAGATCCTGGTCTGGGTATACGGTAGGGATTCAGACCCTGGTTTGGGTAGGGGGTAGGGATTCATATCCATGTTTGGGTAGGGGGTAGGGATTAAGATCCTGGTCTGGGTATACGGTAGGGATTCAGACCCTGGTTTGGGTAGGGGGTAGGGATTCAGACCCTGGTTTGGGTATAGGGTAGGGATTCAGACCCTGGTTTGGGTAGGGGGTAGGGATTCAGACCCTGGTTTGGGTATAGGGTAGGGATTCAGACCCTGGTTTGGGTATGTCAGGGGTCAGCAACCTTCAACATTCAAAGAGCCATTAGGACCCGTTTCCCACTGAACAGAACCCGCTGCAGCCGCAGGATCACTGACATGAAATCACTCCACAGAAAAGGAAATTATTTATGCTTCTCTTCTGCATTTGTTTTCTCAGTTTTTATTTTTTCATGATTTATTCTTTCAGAAACAAATAACTCAGTTATCTTGCAAAGTTAAACTTGAGCTAAAACAGTCGCTGCATTTTTACTTTCATAATACTTTATATATATATATATATATATATATATATACATTTCCAATAATTGTTTGTTTTATTTAAAAAAAATGTATTATCTCATATTACATATATAAAAAAAAGTTTATGGAATATTTCTATTTAATGTATTTCAGTATCATATAATAGTAAAACGGGTGTTGCTTCATTGCGTGCTGTGTGAAGCAAAACTGTGCTGACAACATGAAATCCAGACGGGGATGCGGGTCAGTGAAGTGCTGAAAGCAGGACGTGAAGGCTTTTCATTCTGTGTACAGATGAAATCACTGTTAGTATTAGTTTCAATCAGGGGATGAGCGGAACACAACAGAAACATCATGAATATAATTTATATGGAAATGTGACTTTTATGCGATTATTGACTGGGTGATGCCGCATGCTGTCTGCTTCCCTCGGTGGAGGCCCGGACAAAATCCCCGCACACCTCACATCGAATTGCAATCTAAATATCTTATCACCTGCTTTAAATCACCTCATCCATCAGGAGTCTATAAAGTCAATTATCCAGCCTTCTCTCACTTGTCAGATCCCCTGCTGTTTCTCGCGTCTCTCCACCGGCGCCGCTTGCCTTCCTTTCTAATGTCTTCTCCCGATCACTAACGACATTAGAGTGTCGGCGTGAGGATGGATCGGCGAGGATGCAGGATTTATTCACACTACACGAAAGGACTTGTCCCAAATGTTACAAAGACAGTCCCACATCAACATATTACAGGCTTTTTATTAATGTTTCAACCTAAATGACAATAAAACAAAATGACCATATAAAGTAATTATAATGTTTATTGTGTTAAATGTGGAGCTTTAATGTAATGCAGCATTTTGGCTAAAAGAAGCAAGAACATCTGGATTTGCACGAGGAGAGGGTGAAATGATGGCTCAGTGAGTATCTGGAATCCAAGCCTATGAATGTTTCACTCAATACACCTATTAAATCAAGGTGTGAACAATGTCTATGAAGATCCTCTCAGAAATGAGCTCATGAAGAACAGGCTGGTGGTTTCCAACCTGTGTCCTTGCCTGTTAGAAAAGCTGATCTGATTTGATCCATATGCATATTTTTATCTGAATTCATTCATTCAGACATTTCTTTACCAAATTGACCCACCGGTAGCACCCTCACCACGTGGCCTTTGGGGGGAGCTGATGGGGGCCCAGGGTCTTGTTCAGGGACCTACAGTTCATGTGCTCTGGATGCATGGACAGTGGGAGGAACCTGGGTCACCCAGAGGACACACACGGGGGGAACATGCAAACTTAACTTTGAAAGACCCCCGGCCACTACTTGAACTGAGACCTTCTCTCTGACAGGCAAGAGAGCTAACCACTGCACCACCCAGACCTTCTCTCTGACAGGCAAGAGAGCTAACCACTGCACCACCCAGACTTTCTCTCCAGTTTAGTACTCAGCTCAGACATTCATGTGGAACCAGCTCCCAGGTTCAGTTAAAGAGGCTGACACAGTTTCTACTCTGAAGGTTAGGCTGAAGACTGTTATATTTACTAAAGCTTACAGTTCGAGCTGGTTCAGGACACCCTGGACCATTTTCTAGTGAAGCTGCTGGAGGTTGAGGGCGTGTTCACATTCCCCTGTCTGACCCGGACCAGAGCCTCTTTGGGAAAGAACGTTTCGTTTCGTGAACACTCCCACTAACTGCGAACCAGAACTAACAAACGATCTCTGGTCTGCTTGAAATTCCAGGTCTTGGTTCGTTTGCAAACGGTCTTTCTGGCGAGCGGGGTGAAAGGATGTGACTGAATGCATTCTGAGTAGTAAACAAACAAAGCTAACTGCGTGAATCAGAAGAAGCAGATGGAAAATGAAAATGTTGGAAAATATCTTGCAGGCAGACGTGGAGTAGAGACGAAGAAGTAGATACGAAGACCCGGGGGCCCTGCTCGGTCTGGGGGCCCTGCTCCGGCCGGTCTCGCCTGGGCAGCTTGAGTCGGTGCCTGGGGCCTGCACCCTGCACCCTTTATCCTTCTCTTGTGGGCTCCTCTTGCCTGGGGGGGGGGGGGATTACTCTCTGCATTCTCCATCTAGTGCTTCCTGGGCGGGGGCGTGGCTCTCTGGGGTGGTTCGCTGGGGCCTCCCTTCGGGTGTCGCTACAGGCCCCCCCACAACAGTTCCAACCACACCCAGTGGACAAACCACACCCACACACACACACACACACACACACACACACACACACACACACACACACACACACACACACTCACACACATTTCCACTTCTCATGTGTTGCTCATGTTTCTTGTTTTCTACCATCATTCGTTCAACTTTCAAAATCATGTTCCTCTTTTGTTGCTACTTTGTTCATTCATGTTCCTGCTTCATGTTACTGTCTAGATAGAGCTGCTCAGGCTGGTTAATCTAGAAAATCATGTTACTGTCTAGATAGAGCTGCTCAGGCTGGTTTAATCTAGAAAATCATGTTACTGTCTAGATAGAGCTGCTCAGGCTGGTTAATCTAGAAAATCATGTTACTGTCTAGATAGAGCTGCTCAGGCTGGTTTAATCTAGAAAATCATGTTACTGTCTAGATAGAGCCGCTCAGGCTGGTTTAATCTAGAAAATCATGTTACTGTCTAGATAGAGCTGCTCAGGCTGGTTTAATCTAGAAAATCATGTTACTGTCTAGATAGAGCTGCTCAGGCTGGTTTAATCTAGAAAATCATCTTACTGTCTAGATAGAGCTGCTCAGGCTGGTTAATCTAGAAAATCACGTTACTGTCTAGATAGAGCTGCTCAGGCTGGTTTAATTCAATAACAGTTGGAAAGTATTTGGATCAGTGTGATAACTGCAAATAATATATGTAGCACGAACAAGGGTATTGTATGTTATCCCCTCCCCCTCAATCTTCTCTCTTCTCTCTCTTTATATCTGTACTGATGTGAGAGTGTTTAGTTATGTATATCACACACTGGACGATGCTGAATCCCGGCGCCCTGTATTGACCAGCCGGCATTGGTTCAACCATTCCTCTTGAATTGTGTTAAAACTTGATTACAAACCTGAATATAAGCCACACCCACCAAATTAAAAAGAGAAAAACATAACTGTACATATATAGGCCGTGCTTGTCTAAAAGCCATGGGTGCCATGACTTTGACTAAAATGGTCCTAAAACAAGTCCTTGCGGTACACCCTTTGTCATATTACAAAAGAAGATGACAGACCAGACATATAGTTTAAAAAGCATCTAAAAGATAGATCTACTTTTCTCTAAGGAAATGTCATAAAGCTTTTTGACATTGATCTCTTTATCTGGTATTATTATTCTCGAGATGGACAGAAGAGGTTAGCGTCGTAGAAAATGCTCAAACTTTTTCTGGACGGCTACTTCGGTTGAGAAAACTTTCCAGATTTTTGGCGACATGCAGACAGGCGGCGGGATCATGACTGGGTTTCTAAATAAAATCTCCCTTCTGAGGTGTATGCCTATAACCTGTGATTTATTCATACTGAATGCTCAACATTTCTTTCCCTCCCTTTCGCTGGCTTGAAGCAGCGCTCCATTTGTTTATCAAAAGCTGATAGAAAAAGAGTAATTCATCCTGGAATGAAGCTGCTCATTGCAGTCAGTGAACATGAAAATTGGATTCAGGCAGATAAGTCAATCTGTGGGTCGGATCCTTTTACTGTTGACCTGAGGAGGCGGGGGGGGGGGGGGGGGGGGGGGGGGGGGCTGCTATAGCGTTTCCATACCATATCAGTCTGTAAATGTTTATTTTTTTCAGCGTCTGCTTTTGAAAAAGAATTTGTTGCATTGGCGGAGATGCCCTCTGTTATTCTGAATTCCTGCCTGTACTTTCTGACTGTCATATCACTTAATTTACAAGTATTTTCTCCCCTCAAAATACATTTAATGCCTCCTTGTGCAATAATTACAAATTTCATTTCATTGTCACCCTTGGAACATGAATCAATAAACTTTGCATTAGAGCTGGCTTTCCTGAGCAGAGACGAGCACGATGTGGTGTGTAATCCAACTGGCCAAACATCAGATCTTCGGGTTTTATTTTTAGAAAACGCTTTATGACAGAGGCTTTGTACTTGTAATGAAACCTGCTCCCAGGACGTGCAAATGTACTGGAAAACACTGAAATCTAACACAGCGGCACAGCAAAAAGAATTTACTGCATGTGGATCAGACTGACTAAAGATCAACATGGAAAAATAGGAATCAATTCATTTGGATGTTTAAAGGCAGAAACAGATTTTTTTTAAACGTATTTGCAGCTATTAAAAGCGTTTGTATCTTCTTCTAGAGAGAAAATGTGATGTCCAGGGTAGGTTTTCTGAGATATGTGCTTTTAAAAACTTTACATTATTGGTGTGACCGGTTTTTTCCCAAAAACAATCACATTTTCCATCATCAGAAATCCCACAAAGATGCATTCTGTGCCATTTTATTCAGGCCACAATGAATTAATATAGTTTGTGAACCAAACAGTGAATAAAGCTAAAAAGTGAATCTTCTACCATGGTGGCGCCACCATTGGCTTTGGCACTGTAGTGTGATAAGTTAATCACAGTAAATATAGAATGACTTTCTTTTTTTAGGATGTTTGACATTATTTATGGAAAATCATTCAAAGGAAAGTCAAGTTTGATGGATGGAAATTTTTTGGGGATAAAAATGTATCCGCCGCTGTCTATCAATGGTCTTAACTCTCCTGGTGTATCCCCCAAATGCTCAGAACTGTACTGATGATTTGCCTGACTTCCTGTCAGTTCAATGTTATTAAAAGTCAACCTGATGGATCAAATTATTTACTGACATTTACGGAGTAAATCACTCATTCTGTGGAGAATAATAATGAAATGGAAGCATTTGCAAACATATTGAGGTGAAACGATGAGGAAGAAAAAAGACGCAGTCATTGGTGGAGAAGCTATACCCACTATTGCTCCGCGCCAGCGTAACACCTGACACATTCATTTTCATGAACGCATGTGATTCCAAAGAGGAAAAGTAATTGGCAGCTTTTTATCATTTTGAGTTAAGTTTACTTTTAATTCTGTTAAATGTCCCTACATGACTTTTCTTTTTTTGACAAAATGCAAACTATAAATGAAATTATCATTATCATTAGTATCTGATCACATTGCTGTTGGGGTTGAGGGCCAATTGTTAGTTTGTTGGCATAAACAATTTTTTTTAATTATTATAGTTTATTATTATATTTTATAATTGATTTTTTTGATTCTGTTTAGTCAGGGGGCGGTGCCATGGCGCCCTCTATTGGCCAGCCACCACTGCACTCTGTGTTTATTGGTTGATTAAGAACAGAAGATGTATCAACAGGAAAGTTTCTGTTATCATGGTTGGGGTCTGAGTGGCTGCGAGGATTAATCTGAAACACAGGAACCCCAAAGCCCCACAGTTTAAAGAATGGGTAGGCATGAAGATAAGGACTGCTTCATATGAATGTATGCTTTATTAGGTAACTAATAAGTGGAAGTTACTGATCAGAGAAATACAAACCATCCTCTGCTCCCAGTGAAGAGAAAAATATGATTATCAGAATTTGGATTGATACGATTCAGTTCTTAGTTCATTATAATACAAATATTAAGGAATATCAATGTGATTCATTAATGTAGCAGCTCAGTTTTTAACACATTAAAATAACATTTTACTCACTTCCGTTGTGGCCAAAAGCCCAACGCTCACAAGCACAATGAAGTGAAGAGCTAATGCCATCTGTTTGAAAATATGAGTGTGTCAAACTTAACGCAGTAATTGCGGCGATTCCTTTAAAAAATTATTTGTTAAAAAAATCTATGTAATTAATGCTGCTTTGTTTACTTCCGGGGGTTTTATCCGGCTAACCTTTGGCCATACGAGCAGTCGGAGCAGCAGCACTGATCCAGCAGAATATCGCTGAACAATGGGGGACGCACAGGGCTTATATCTCCTCCTGAGGCCTCAGTAGCCTCAGGTCTCAGTGTGTTACAGGTCAGGTGGACAAGGAGGCCGGTGGACAGCTGGCTGTGGCAGGACAGACGAGGAGCCAGCGTTAAACAGGAGCAGAGCAGATACAGAGTTTGCTCAAGGTTCCAGCATCGAGTGAAGTCAGGAGCCCAGTTAAATAGCCAAACTCCTAATCAACCAAACGATCTTCACCCGGTAGCAACAGCCGCACAGAATCTCCCATTAGAGCGAGCAGCTCCATACCTCTGAAGACATGCCCACCTGAAAGACAGAGCAGGGACGCTCAGCAGCAGGACAAAGCTGTCCCGTTTCAATGTGGACAAACCTTGATGACACTTTGTTATCGTGCTTTTATCAAATCTGTTTTATCTTTTTCACTGGTGGCTTGGAAACGTTCATTTAACAGAGGAACTCTCTCAGTCAGTTAATAAAATGGTCCAGTCTGCTGATTGGACAGTCACAGCTGAGCTTACAGTCGCTGTACAACAGGCAGCTACAGCGTCTGTAAGCTCCATCTCTGGAGAAGACTCCATCCCCTGACCAGAGAGTTCCAGCTCCATCTCTGGAGAAGACTCCATCAGTTCCAGCTCCTGCCATCTAGACAGAGATTTAAAGCCCCAAAACTGAAGACGAGCCGCTCCAGGAGCAGCTTGTTCCTGCTGCCATTTCCTTTTTACATCAAACTTGAAAGCACTTTACTCTTGGTGGGGGGTGATACCCCAGGGAGCACTGAAATGGAGACAGTCCAAAGGAGGACTTGATTAGAGAGTTGTGCGTTTACTCGACCCAGCTCAGGTGGTTGCTCCAGGCGGTGGGGCTCTCTGACGTAACGCCTCTGAGGAAGGTCTCTAACTCCTGGTTCAGGCACTTCGTCTGGCCATTAGACTGAGGATGGAAACCAGAGGACAGGCTCACCTTGGCCCCAGTGCATAAGGCCCTGCACACCTCAGAAGTGAACTGAGGACCGCGGTCTGAAACAATTTTCTGCCAGGATTCCATGCAGGCGGAGCACCTCAGACACCAACAGGTCCACCGTCTCTTTGGCTGTAGGAAGCTTGGGGAAAGTCACAACATTTACAGATTTCAAAAACTGATCCACAATGCTCAGGATGGTTGTCTTACCATTAGATGGTGGGAGACCGGTGACGAAGTCCACTGCGATGTGCGACCAGGGGCGACTGGGCACAGGCAGGGGTTTGGAGCAGACCGGAGCTGGGCTCAGTGGAGGTCTTGTTCCAGGCACATGTGGTGCAGGCTGCATGTGTGAGGAGTGGGCCCAGTGCAGGACTTGAGACCGGACAGAATTAGGCACGAAGGTCATGTTGGCGGGACCATAACCAGAGTCAGGTTGTTGGAGGAGAGCCTGCTGGACCAGATCCTCGATCTCCCAGGTGAGCGTGGCGACTGTGCAGGTCCTGGGCAGGATCGGAGCAGGTTTGGTGGGGTCTTCCTCCACAGAGAACTGTCGGGACAGATCATCAGGTTTAACAAACGGGAGCCAGGCCGATGAGTCAGGGTAAAACCGAAGCGACCAAACAACAGAGCCCAGCGAGCTTGAAGAGAATTGAATCTTTTTGCAGAGCGGATATATTCTCGGTTTTTATTATCATTCCAGACGATGAATGACTTCTCTGCCTCTAATCAGTAACTCCATTCCTCCAGAGCCAGTGTGACTGCCAGAAGCTCGCGGTTACCGATGTCATAGTTCCACTCAGCAGGAGAGAGCCGGCGAGAGAGGAAGGCACAGGGATGGAGCTTGTTGTCGGAAGAGGAGCGCTGGGAGAGAACCACCCCTACCCCTGCGTCGGAGGCGTCCACCTCAACCACAAACTGGAGACCTGGATCAGGCTGGGTGAGGATGGGCGCAGAGGTGAACTGATCCTCAATGTTCCGGAAGGCCACGGGAGCCTCAGAGGTCCAAATGAACGGACGAGCAGTGGAGGTGAGAGTTTGATAAATTTTACTGTAGGTTCATCCTACAGGAGAAGGATGAACCAACAGTAAAATTTATCAAACCCGAAGAACCGCAGGAGCTGCCTCAGGGTCTCAGGCTATGGCCAGTCCCGTACTGCTGAGAGTTTCATTCGATCCATCCTCATCTCGCCCTGGCAGATGATGTAGCCCAGGAATGACACACTGGACTAATGAAACTCACACTTCTCAGCTTTGACATACAAGCAGTTCCACAGGAGCCGTTTCAGGACTTGACAGATGTGCAGGGTGTGTTCCTGTGTTACAGGAGTAAATCAAGACGTCATCACGGTAGTTGAAAACGAAACGGTCAATCATGTCCCTAAGGACGTCGTTCATGAGACTCTGAAATACTTCACAAGCATTGGTGAGTCCAAAAAGGCATAACCAGGTATTCAAAGTGTCCCAGCAGGGTGTTGAAGGCCGTCTTCCACTCATCTTCCTCTCGGATGCTCACCAGGTGGTAGGCGTTTTGGAGGTCCAGTTTAGTGAATACAGTGGTCCCGTGGAGCGGAGTGAAGGCAGAACTGAGCTGAGTCGATGCAAGGGCAAAGGGAGCCGTCCTTCTTACCCACCAGAGATTCATGGAACTAGACCTCCATGGATTCCTGTTCAGGTCTGGAGAGGGGGTGCCAGGTGTGACACAGTGCTTCCAGTGTGTACTTTATTTATCCCAGGGCCTTGATGACATACTCAAATTAGTTTCGATTTGTTTAGAAATGAACAATATTTACACAAATGAACGAATTCAGGCATTTGCAAACACCCTACGGACTTGGGGGGAAAAAGGGACCTAAACACAGTGTTGAGCAAGTTACATCCAAAATGTAATATATATTTTTAGTTACAGTCATTACAAAGTAATTAGTTACATCACAATATTACTGTCTCTGAATTGTAATGTGTTACACTACTTTTTTGTATTACTTTTCAGATACATTCACCAAAATAATTGCAGAAATATGACAAGGCATTCTAAACAGCTAAATTAGTCAATTAATATTTTTTTGTTAACAAAGAGAGGGAAATATTTTCAATATTTGTAAAAACTCGGGTACATGTAAACGTGGCCTCAGACAGACAGACAAAGGTCACAAGCACCTGGCGGCGGTGGAGAAGGTGATGGCGGTACCAGTGGAAGGAACATCCGTGCTTGAGGCCACTGACGTGGAAGGTGGGGTGAATCCTCATGAACTGGGGCAGTTGGAGCCTCACAGAAGAAGGATTAATAACCTTCGACCCCGGAAACGGGACAATGAAGCGACGAGTCCCTGCTGCCACAGAGAAACACTCAGGTCTACATACTGCTGACTTATTTTTGATCCTTACCACTTCCAGTGAAGTAACTGATCATGTCTGAACTGACTGTGAGCAGAATTAGACCTTAATTCCAGGTTAAAGGGACAGAAACCGAGCTGACAACAGTTCTATTTGCTTTGAACAAGCTTTCATCACTTTGAAAGAACAAACTAGCCCAAGCATGTGTGATCAAGATGATTCTGTTTAAAGTTCTGGTTCAGTGCCACGCTCCAACTTACTTGTCTGTCCTGTGTCCTGTGTCCTCCGTCCGGTGTCCTATGTCCTTTGTCCTGTGTCCTCCCTCTGATTGCGTGATGAGTGTCACCTATGTCCAATGCAGTGTGCGCTGCACCAAAATACTTACAACCAAAAAACCCTGCCTCTCTTCAAAATAAAGTTCCCAACTGTGGTGATCAGTTAAGGTCATAATTCACCCAGTTACTGTGGGGTACTTTATTTTGTAGAGAGGCGGGGTTTCCAAGCGGATGTAGTTTTGTTCTTACACTGAGGCCCCGTTTACACGACAACGAATTCGAGTGTATCCGCAAAACTTTCTTCACTTTATAATATTTTATGTCTATGGACTGATATTTGTATGCATTTTCTAAAGATACTGCTTAAGACAAAGAATCAGCGGTGGATTGATGTTAGAAATGCTATACGTTTTTTTAAATAAGTTTTGAACAATAAATGTTGGTAAAATGGCACTCAGACTTTTTTGAAGTGCGTTTATTCTGTTTAAATGTATCTGGTAAGTGAGTATGTTCACAAACAGCAATTTTAACACACACACGCGAGCAAAAATGATATATCACAATATAAATTGTTACCGCACATGCTTCAAATTATATCGCAGTATAGATTTTAGGCCATTTTACTCAGTGCCAATAGACGTGCACCCTGCATCTATTGGGAACTATACGGTATCTCAAATCATCAATCAAAAACTATGACCAGCAGATATTACCTGACAAAGTTATCTAAAAGCTTCTTACCAAATTTAAAACTGTCGGCCCACAAGGAATCTGTATTGGTACTTAAAGTGATGATTCCTTTACTCAAGATAAAGGTAAATTAATATACCTTGTATTCCTTCACAAGCTTCTGTTAATTTAAGTTAAACAATGGAATGGGTATCAAACATTTAATAAATTATTATATTAAATATTATATAAGCTATGCTATTTTAAAGAATAGCTTTGGGGATTTCTGAACCTGGACTATACAGACACAGAGACAGACAGACACAGAGACAGACAGACAGACAGACAGACAGAGAGAGACACACAGACTGTGTTATGTTTCCATGGTTATTATACCTGGGTCATGGTGACCATGATGTTCCTGAGCCCTCTCCTGATAATTCCTCCTTGGTTGCTCCATGCCTTCATCAGGTCGGCAGACAGAGCGTCCAGCTGGGAAAAAACTTGGACTGCAAATGGACCATTGTTATTCTTTTGAATTCTGCACACACCTGTAGACACATAAAAAACCAAGTCTCTGAAGTTTTTTCAAATTAAATATAATTTTGATTCAGCTGTGGAATTTATTTTCATTTTTCCCTCTTAAAGATATTTTTCTTAAATTATAGGTGTTATCTTTCCAGTTGTAGGTTTAATGATTTCTGATTAGGATTTTATTTTTGCTCTTTATTTATTTGATGACCTCAGAGGAAAAACCTGGGACCCTCATGGTGACATCTGGTGTCCCTCTCAAGGGTCCCTGACCCCAGCTTGGGAAACAGTATTTCTGCTGCTGCAGCTCCATCTCGCTCTTGTGTGTCTACTTCAAACGTGAAGTAACTGTGGCAAAGTATTCATTAATAATATTTGAAGCGCAAATTCACTGAGAAAACACTGAGCTCATCAGTGGCGCAGCCCCAAAGTCCCGCATACATGCACGCCAATTTAATAATTGATAAAAAAAATTAAAAAAATGTTTATATATTTTTTTTCAAACATTAAAAGAAATTGTACATAGTGCGTACAGGATTCCTGCAGGCAGCGCCACTCTGTTCAACTCTGTTGAATATAAATCTATATTATCTCCTGGACTGTATTAAGAAAACCTGTGTAAGCAAACATACTATGCATGCGAGTTATACCAAAGCAATGTATTTAACTCTTAAATGTTTTTTAAAAATTGGAATGCAACCATGGGCGATTATAACTATGTCGGCTGTAGATGCTGGAAGATGCTGGAAGAAGCCCGAAATAGACCAAAGAGAGGACGCCATTAGGATCGCCTAAGGAATGAAATAATGATAGGAGGGGCTTTCCAAACATGCCCTAATAAGACACAGTTATATCCGCACAAGTGTTGTAATGGTAAAAAGAAAAATGGGCAGCACCTGTGAAGGAAGGAGGACCTCCAGCAGAAATCTCTGATTGCTCCTGTTTCTTAATAAAGCACAAATTAAAACCCACTTCCATGTTCTCCTCTTCCTTTCTATCCCACATGGGAAAAATGGTGTGATGGCGAGTCCATGGAGGCCAAATAATAATTAAAAAACAAAAACAATCTCTTCAACTTTGGGAAAAGTCTTATTTAAAGAGAAATCCCCAGATAGGCTGAGAAACGCTTATTTCTGTTAATGGAGCTCTAATAGTGAAGACCTGACTGGTGAGCCGTTTGCCGAGGGAGGTTTGAGTTTTGATCCCAAAGTGAAGCGTCTGGTCAGCAGATCTGAAGATTAAGATTGAGATTCTCCATTACTTGTTTTAATAGATTTATTTTTTATCTTTGTAAAGCTTCTTTTTATTTCTTTAATTTATTAAATTTCTTTGTAAAGCACTGTGAATTGCCCTGTGTTTGAATGGTGCTCTACATTTGCCTTGCCTTGCCTTGCTTAACCAGGATCTTCCTCGGATTAGAAGTTTTCCTGGACTCACACTTCGACTCACAAATATTGCAGCGAGTGCATTCTGCATCGCATTCTGAGAAGTGGAGCCATAGTTCTGAGCGCTTCTCTCCACCATGGTTGCTTCATTGGCTGAACCCACAGCGACTGACGTCATAGCCCTCATAATGCTGCGTTCAAGTCCGGCATGGAAAATCTCCTACTCTTCCACTCCCTCAGTCACAGGGATGCGTTTATGTACTGTAACATGGTACCGTTTCATTTTTGATGATAAAATAAATTGGAAATCTCACATGAAACATGTTCAAAACCAAATATCAAGAAGCATTTCAGTAATCAATAAAGTAAGACACATTCTGGACCACAAATCACTCCACATATTATACTGTTCACTGGGGCAACACTTGAAATGTTCACTTCAGCAACTATCAATTTTACAAAAAAGAGCAATACAGATAGTTCATAATACCGGCCATAGAGATCATACAAATACACTCTTGAAAGCAAAATTACTAAAACTCACTGACCTGATAAATATTCAAACAACACAACTAATGTCTAAAGCAATACACAACCAACTTCCTTCAAATATTCAAAACCTATTTTTTTTTAGCAGAGATAGGGGTTACAACTGGAGAGGGGATTTAAAGTTAAACACTGAAGTCCTTTTGTCTGTCTATATGTGGCGTGAGGTTGTGGAACAGTTTGGGGGCGGAGCATGAATCAATTAAAAACTCAGTACAAAGCAATGGTGTTCACCAGGTACAGGGAGGAAGGGCTGTAGACACGGTGTAAGGATTATTTATTATTTATTTACATTTCTATTTGCTGGTTTGTTTTTGTTGTGGTTTTGTTTTGTTTTTTTCTTGTAAAGAGAATAGATATACACTTGTATATGTATATGTACGTGTATATATATATATATATATATATATATATATATATATATATATATATATATATATATGTATATGTGTGTATATATATATATATATATATATATACTGTATATAAGCTCTGCTTCTTCCTACTCCTTTTTGGATATGTTGGGCCATTATTTTTTTTACCTTGTTTGCTTTGCTCTGTTATGTTTGTTGTTTGTTTGTGTTAGTTTATCTTTACTAAAAACTTCGTCAATTGGAACTCTGTAGTACCGATGGAATTCAGTCGGTACCTATTCAAGTAAAGAATTTGGTACCCATCCCTATTCACATGTGTTTTGGTGGTGGGGCTGTGAGCCCGGCACTGCAGATCCAACTTAACGATGGCTCTGAGGTAACTCAAAGGTGTGTTATCTTATCTTACATAGTTCCGTTCTATATTAGGAAATATGCAAATTAAGCGATTTCGATTCCATATTCATGGTGATTTGGACAAAGCAGACATTACCTTACAAGTATATGTGAGCCTACAAATATCAAACTTTACTTCGTAATCATTTGTTTTTCAATCGTCTAATCTCACAACTTACTCCGTTGTTTCAGAGAGTAAATTATTTGTTTCCTGAGATGAATTAATGATTGGAAGCTGCCAACATGGAACTTGTCAAGCGGTGTATCTGTTGTTGTGAGAGGCGAGCAGAGCTCCAGTTGTGTCTTCATAAAGAAGGATTATTACTCCACATTTGGCAACTTTGTGAAAGTGCTGAGGACCAGTAGTGGCGCTCGTGGAGCTGGAATTACGGTGGAAAACACTTCAGCCTGGATGCAAAGACGGTTTTGTCCCAGCAGAGTGGAAGAGCAGCCCGTTTATCAAAGGCTTGACTCTGCATATTTTGTTATCAGCTCTGTGCACCGATGCTTTCCCGTCGGTGGAACTTGTGGAAGGAGAGCCAAGCTTCACACCAGCCTACAGCAGCTTTGCTTCTCTTTCCAGTGCAGAGAATTAACTCATACAGAAACCTTTTTATAATAACACTGAATAGCATTTACTGTTGAGAAAGAAAAGCACTGAAAAGCAGCTCTGCTGTCTTTAAACAACAATGCATGAGGAGAATATTCTTTGTTCGAAGAACTACAAGCTAATCCTGTTGAAACTCTTTATCCTTCTAAATACTACATCTTTAAACAAATTGCTTTGTCGAGACTTGGAATGATAAACACAGCTAACATGGATTCCCGATCACCCCTGGCAGGCACAGGTAGAACATGCAAACCACACAAAAATGATCCCAGCAGGCATCAGTGCAGCGCCTCAACAAATCCAGCAAAAACAAAAAACTATTATGTGTTGGTTGCTTCAGGAATTCTTTTTATGTGTGTGTATTTATTTTATTGCATTTATTTTTTACAAAGCAACTCGAATTGAATACATTTTCTCCACAAACGAAGTTGCTGTTCCCGATGGAGCCACTGACGTCCAGGTGACCTGATTCAACTGGGAAGAAGAAAGCAGACGTTTTGTGCATAGATAACATTAATTAACGCTACAAGCAGCCTGGCTCAATCATGGCCTCTGGCCCAATAATGGCCCTGTTTCCAGCAGGTGGCGCTATGACCGATGGTTGTTATTATGATATAGCTGTGATCAGACGTGTACTCTCATGCAACGTGTAAAGTTTGAGCCTGAGCGAACAATGTTGAGGGTATTTACAGTATACCTCCTGTTTGTCGTGGCCACAAAGGACAATTGCAGACTTCCTGAAGAACTTGAAAAACTATTCAAAAAACAGAAAAATCAATCATATTACATGTTCATCCATTCTCACATAAGAGAACAACAATATGCAGACAAACCCACAATGTGGAACCTCAAACAGGTCACACACTGTGATCGACTATAAAATCAACACAAGATCACGTACAATATTAAATATTGTACATATATTCCTCCTGCTGAAACTTGGGTCCTCCTGCTGAAACCTGGTTCCTACTGCTTCACCAAATGCCAAGTTTTGCACATGCAAAGATAAAATTCAATAAGACCAATGTTGCCTTTTTTTGTTTGGTGTACTTTGGATTAAAAACAAAAAGGGGGGCAGAGGAAGCCTCTCCCAGAGCCTCCAGCCTTCGTAGAACCCGGAAAAGGCCAGTCAGCCTGGGACAGGACACCACTAGATGTTCTAAAGTTTCAGGCTCTGAACAAACAGAGCAGTTCTCCCCAGAGCTTGGAACCAGGCAGGCTCTGGATCTTTTCTAGCTACTGCTCCAGGTATCACCCTCCACAGGGGGGGTTTGTACAGGACCCACCAGCTCCCTCTAGGGGAAGAATCACCACCAAACAAACCAGTCCACCTGGACTCCCTCACTCCAGCCAGCGACTGCAGATCCAGGACCTTCACACAGCTGCTGTGCAGCTCCTTCCCAGGGCAGGACTGGAAGAGGACTGGAAGAGGACTGGAAGAGGACTGGAAGAGGCCCAGTCTTGGAGTTTTGAGGGTCAGTAGTTTCCCCTCCTCCTCCTCCCATTCTCCCACAGCAGGATGAACCTTCAGGGAGGAGAAAACATAATCTTCTCCTCTACTCCACTGGTCAGCACGTTATTTGTCCTGCGCAAAGGAACGAAGAGGAGCAGGAAGCGACTGCCACACCTCTTCCACCAGATGCTGGACCACTCTGCTGGACCGGACCCCCATCATCTCTGTTAGCTACTGTGTGTCTGTCTGAGCTCGATGGCCCACCTTTGTGATCCCTGCGTCAGTGAGCTGGCTTCTCAAGGTGGCTGAGGAGAAGGCCAAGGATCACAAGGCCAAGGTCAAAGACCCACAGCCCAGGCTTGGCGTCCGGATGGGAGATGTCCAGTGTCCTCCATGCCTCCATCATTGACGTGTAGAAAGGAGTCAGTCCAGAAAGGTCACATTCAGATGTCCATGTCAGGAATAATTGTTTGTCCAGTCGAGTCTCCCAGCCTTCCTGAGTAGCCGCTGTGCAAGTGGCGTCCAGACAGAAGAGCCATAGAGCAGTCTCTGCAGACCCTGCAGTCTGAAGGCCAGTTCTGGAGACGGTGTCTATGAGACCCCGCCCCCCTCTGCCACAGGGAGATACAGGACCGACGCTCGCACCCAGTGCCGGCCAGACCAAAAATGGTCCACCAGAACTCTCTGCAGTCTTTCCAGGAGGCCTGGTGGACGGACCAGGACTTCGAGTTTGTGCCACAGAGACGAGGCGACCAGATTGTTGGCTATGAGAGTTCTTCCCCTGTAGGACAGCTGTGGTAGCACCCATCTCCATTTAGACAACCTGCCCGCACCTGGTCCAGTGCTCCCTCCCAGGTCAGGAGTGTCCTGAGGACTCCAGCGTCCCACCAAACACGCCTCACTCTTCTCCCAGTTCACCCTGGCTGAAGAGGCTTTCTCATGCAGGGCTAAACTGTCCTGCAACGCCAGCACGTCCTCTTGTCCCTCTACAAAAACATTTACATCGTCCATGTAAGCCGACACAACCACCTTGGACTCAGCAGCTGGCGTTGGCAGACACAGACCCGTCAGTATGGCTCAATAGCCATACTGTACAGCTGGCCTGAGATGGGACAACCCTGCCGGAGGCCTCTACGGACATCTACAGGACAGCTTAGCTCCTCCCCCCACCTTAATCACACACGTTTGTCCAACCCCAACAACCTGCCGTGTCAAAAACAAAAAGAGTGATGAACACGATCAAAGGCCTTCTCTTGGTCAATAGAAATAATGGCAGTTCAGGTTATACAGTTTACAGCACTCAAAAATGTCTCTCATTAAAAACAAATGATCATGATTGACCTGTCGGGGACACAGTAAGATTGTTCTCTGCCAATTAAAAGGTCAATAAAAACTTTCAGTTTGTTGGACAGAGCTTTAGACAATATTTTATAGTGTGCATAAAAGAGCTCCAGGTCTGCAGTTCTTCAGCAGGGTCACGTCCCCCTTCTTAGGCAGCAGGGAGATCACCGCACGGAACAGGAAGCAGGAAGGGTCCCATTCTTAAAAGAGTCTCTATAAACGTCCAACAGGTCACCTCCGAGCAGGCTCCAGAAATGTTTATAGAACTCTGGGGGGAGTCCATCAAGGCCTGGAGACTTCCCAGAGGCCATATGTGACACTGCAGCACTCAGTTCCTCCAGAGACAGGTCTGAGCTCAGGATGAGACGGTCCTCTGGACTCTGGACGTGACGGTCCTCTGGACTCTGGACGTGACGGTCCTCTGGACTCAGGATGTGACGGTCCTCTGGACTCAGTTGGGGCAGATCTTGCAGCAGCTCAGCAGCAGCATCCCCATCACAGTCCTCCGCTCCAAACAGGTCTGCGTAGAAGGCCACAGCATGCCTCCTCATCTCAGCGGGGTCAGAGGTCAGCTGCCCATCCGGCAGCCGGAGACACACCGTCTGTCTCCGCTGAGCCTCCGATCTCTCCAAAGCGAAGAAGAAGGAGGTAGGAGCATCAATGTCCCTCAGCGTTCTGAGCCTGGCTCTGATCAAGGCTCCTTTTGCTCTCCTGAAGAAAAGCCTTCAGTTGGTGTTGCTTGCAGAGCAGCAGAGCAGCAAACCAGTGTCAGAATCAGAACCATTCTGTAGTCCACTGATTTCTGCTTTCCAATTCTTCAACAGCCCTCTGAATCCTGGCTGTGGAGAAGGAGGTGTACTGCTGGCAGAAACTTCTGCTCTGGCCCTTCCCCACCTCCACCACCGACTGAGGGAAGAAAAACACTGTTTTTGATGCCCAGTACTTCCTGAACCAATGAAAATTCTCACAATTTTAAAATCACCTAAAAGTTTAACGTGAAAATACCAAAAAGAGCCTGATTTTCTATAGCCAGATAAAAACAGCTCTGCTAAAACTAAGTGGTGATCTTAAAACCAGCAGGGACAATGTGGCCGTTTACAACACGAGGGACAAAAGAGACAGACATATAAAAATCTGTCCAGCCTGGCTGCGCTGATTTGACCATCCACTACTTTGACCCATGTGAACTGTACATCAGAGGAGTGCTTATTCCTCCACACATCCACCAGGTCAGCCTCCGTCACCATCTGAGAGGAAACGGGAGGACCGAAGGTGGGGTTCTGCTCCTGTCCTGTCCACACCATCATCTGGACAACAGTTCCAGTCTCCTCCATCACTACAGTCTCACCATGACTAATGTTTTCCACTACGGCCTTCATTTTTTCAAAAAGAGCCAGACGCTCTGCACCACCTCTTGGTACATACACATTAATGAGGCAAAAACTGAAATCATGAATTTTCACTGTGACCATTAAAACTCTGGCTTTTTCTATTTCTAAACTTGATCAAATCTTTACATCCAGATTAGGAGACAAACAGACGGCACCTCCAGCACTAAGATTGGAGCCATGGCTCAGTGCATGCTGGCCTTTCCTCCACAAACCCCAGTCTGGTTCCATCAGGGCGTCACTGACGCCACATCTATCTGCTTCTGTCTGATTGTCTCCATCACCTTGTCTCCATCTGTGCACTTCTTGTTTGTTTGTTTGTTTGTTTGTGTGTTTGTTTGTACAGAAAGACACCAAAAACCAGGTCCCGTAATCACAAAGCATCCTGAAGCTGAAAGAAGCTCGTAGTGACGTCACTCTTAAAAAAAAATCTTAGAATTCCTCGAAATGTAAGGTTTTTCCTAGAATTTTCCCTTACTAAGATAAAAGTCATTCACAAAGCATCTTAAGCTCTAAGAGAGCTCCTAAGGTGGAAAACTATTAAAGTAGTGAGGAGGACTTTTAAGAAGCCAAAGAGTTTCTTAAACAGACAAGATGACGGAAAGACAAAGAGAAAGGAAAGATGTTCTCCGTTTGTTTAATCAGTGGTGCCGCGCACTGTGCCTACTATTTTTTAGAAGGTGTGAAAAACGTAAATTTTCTAAAGGAGTATTTGTTTTTGTCTCTGTCTGGTGCGCCGTTTCAATTCAAATTGGTTTTCTCCCAAATGAAAGTTTCCACAGTTTGAAAAAAAGACAATTCAGTTCGATTCAGTCTCGTCCTCAAGTCCAGTTTTGCTTTAAAATCAGTTTGAAGAAAAAGAAGAAGGGAAGAAAAGGGTTAATACTCCTACGGCTCAGGCAGAGAGTTTACAGTAGATCCATCCTGCAGTGTGCAGCAGTGGTTTCACAGCTTCACTCTTCTCGGGGTTGGCTCGCCTGTTCTCCTGTCCAGTGTGTGTGCGGTGCCGCGCGACACCTCGTGGACAAATCCTCCATCCCAGCTCGGCTTTCAATGGTTCACACGAAGGGGGGAAACAAACCTGGCCTACATAACAGGTCACGAAGGAAATAAGTCACCCAGTTCACATACAGTCATTAAATAAAACTTTGCATTCATGGTGAGATGCGACATCACTGTCACGCTGGTCATTCAGGCCCGTCATGGCGGCGTAACGTGGCTGCTACGTTCTAACACGGCGCTGAAGCAGCAACATCACTCTCTCTTCGCATTGTGTAACAGAACTCATTTCTCCACATAACAAATAGCATATCAACACGAGACTTTACCAAATAGGTGAAAATAAAAGGCTCAGCGTGTTTCGACATTCTATTTGAAGGTTTGCTCAGCTATCTGCAGCATGGACACGACAGTAACATGCGCCGTGAGAAAAAGTTTCAATTAAGGGGTCAAAACTCACCAAAAACCTCTGAGGTTCACACACAAACTTGTCCAAGGGTCAAACGTCCTACAAGTGTCCTTTCATATTTCTTCATCATTTCATGTCTTAATCCAGCTTCTCCCTCTTCACTTTGCTCTGTGTCGCTAAGGCAAAGGTGCATTGCAGCTCTTAAAGGGGAAGCATCATATATATAAATAAAGGGAACAGAAATAACACCTCCTAGATCTCAATTAGTGAAATATTGCAGTTCAAAGTCTTTATTCAAAATATAGTAGAGTGCGTTGAGAACAAAATACCATAAAAATGATCAATGTAAATCTAAATGATTTTACCATGGAGGTCTGGATTTGGAATCCTATCAAAATAGAAGTGGAGAATCACATTGCAGTCTGATCCAACGTCAGGTAGAATTCCTCCAGACAAGTCAAGATGAGGCTCAGTAGTGTGTGTGTGGCCTCCACCTGCCTGGAGGACCTCCATACAATGCCTGGGCATGCTTCTGATTGGGGGGCGGGTGTTCTCCTGAGGGACGTTCTCCTGAGAGATGTTCTCCTGAGGGATGGCCTCCTGGGGGATGTTCTCCTGAGGGACGTTCTCCTGAGAGATGTTCTCCTGAGGGATGGCCTCCTGGGGGATGTTCTCCTGAGGGACGTTCTCCTGAGAGATGGCCTCCTGGGGGATGTTCTCCTGAGGGACGTTCTCCTGAAGGACGTTCTCCTGAGGGATGACCTCCCAGACTTGGATCAAAGCATCAGTCAACCCCTGAACAGTCTGTGGTCAAGGTGTGGTTGGTGGATGGAACCAGACAGTTGGATTGAGGTCTGGGGAACCGGCAAGCCAGTCCAGAGCATCAAGACCTTCATCATGGAAGAACTGTTGACACACTTCAGCCACATGAGGCCTGGCATTGTCCTGCATCAGAAGGAACCCAGGAACCACTGCACCAGCATCTGGTCTCACACTGGGTCTGAGGATCTCATCCTGGTACCTAATGGCAGAACGTTCTCCACGTTCTCAGGACTCTGTCACGTCTATCACATGTGCTCAGTGTGAAGCTGCTCTCATCTGTGAAGAGCACAGGGCTCCACTGGCCAACCTGCCAATATTGATGTTCTCTGGCTAATGCCAATGACCCTGCACGGTGTTGGGCTGCAAGAACAGCCCCCCCTGGTGGACGTGTGCCCTCATAGCACCCTGGGGAAGTCTGTTTCTGACAGTTTGAGCAGAACCATCACATTAGTGGCCTGATGGAGGTCATGTTGCAGGGCTCTTGCAGGGCTCCTCCTGTTCCTTCTTGCTCAAAGGAGGAGGTAGAGGTCCTGCTGCTGGCTTGTTGCCCTCCTACGCCCCCCTCCACATGTCCTGGCCTGTCTCCCGGTGTCTCTTCCATGCTCTGGACACTGTGCTGGGAGACACAGCAGACCTTCTTGCCACAGCTCACATTGATGTGCTATGTTGGATGAGTTGCTCAACCTGAGCAACTTGTGTTGGTTGTAGACTCGCCTCCTGCTGCTTCCAGGACTGAGAACACATAACAACACCAGTGAGCAGAACATCAGCCAGGAACCAGGAGAACAGCGTCATGGTTTGTGGTCACCACCTGCAGAACCTCCTTTCTAGGAGTTGTCTTGATAATCGCCTCTCATTTCCTCATGTTGTCTGTTTCAGTTGCACAACAGGAGAAATTGATTCACAATTAGTGTTGCTTCCTACGAGGACAGGTTGATTTCACACCAGGGTGATATACTTGGAGTTACATTGTGTTGTTTAGGGGTTTAGGGGTTCCCTTTAGTTTTTGAGCACTACATATATATATATATATATATATATATATATATATATATACAGTGGCAGGTGGTGATACATTTCTTAGGTGGGGCTCTTCATTCATTATTACACCTCAAAAAAATTACTTTCCTGGAGAAAGTTGAACCTGTCCTGCAACTTTTCACCCAAATTTCTTCTTTCAAGTGATAAATTAGAAGAGAAGTGACGGAGTTAATAATCTCACCGCTTGTTGTCTTCATCTCAACATCTCATAGAAACACCAGAACAAAGCAGAATGGACTTTAAGCCAATCACTGAGCAGCTCTGGCCGGCGGCCATTTAAAAAGGTCCCAAGTCTCGGACATGAAATTAAACTGACTTGTTTCATTTTCTGTCAGTCGCTCTGGTGTGAAGGCCGATTCCTCCTCCATAAGAACAAGAAGAAAGTTCAGCAGTGCAGGTCCTGCAGAACAAAATTACGTCATTTCTTCCTTCCATCTCCTTCTGGCTGAACAAATTAGTTTCAGCTGTTCCAACCGTCCTGGCTGAACTGTGTAGGAGCTGCTCTGCTGAAACTGCTGCTCTGCTGTGCTGTGCAGCTCTCTCATGACTATCAGTCATATTTTAATCATATTTAGCTTGTAACCTCACTACTGTATGAGCCCGTTAAAATGTCAGAAGGCGGACTTACATGATGCACCTGAACGCATCACGAAAAGCTGTCAGCTCCTGTAGTTAAAACCAGACCAACATGGCGCTTAGACAAAAACTCTCTTTTATTACTGGAACAGTTCAGAGAAATGTGTTTCTGGAAACACTGGAGGACAGAAATAAACTGTGCTGTTGAAAAGTTAAAATGCCGGGCCTGGGGGGCTTCTGTCTGCCGGGGTGGCGGTGTCCGGGCGCGGTGGCCTCGGACCCCGGGGTGTCACCACGGGTCCCCCCACAACAGTTCCGGCCACACCCAGTGGACAAGCCACACGCACTCACACACACATACACGCACACACACACACACACACTTTCACTCCTCACGAAAGGTGCTTCTGAAGTTGCTTGTTGTCTGTCATCATTTGCTCAAACTTTAAAAATCATGTTCCTCTTTTGTTGTTGCCTCTTTGTTAATTCATGTTCCTGCTTCACGTTACTGTCTAGATAGAGCTGCTCAGGCTGGTTTAATCTAGGAAATCATCTTACTGTTTAGATAGAGCTGCTCAGGCTGGTTAATCTAGAAAATCATCTTACTGTCTAGATAGAGCTGCTCAGGCTGGTTCAATCTAATAACAGTTGGAAAGTATTTGGATGAGTGTGATTATTGCAAATAATATATGTAGCACAACAAGGACATTGTATGTTATCCCCTTCCCCCCCTCCCCCCCTCCCCCCTCACCCCTCCCCCCTCGACTTTCTTCTCTCTCTTCTCTTCTCTCTCTCTTTGTGCGTTCCCCCCCGGTCGTGTACGGCAGCCATGCCAACTTCTGACGGAGAAGGCAACAGGAGGAGACTCCAGGTCTCTCCCTGTTGCAAGACCAAAAACTGTTCTGACTCCGAAGGCTCTCAATCACATCATATTGTTGGCCCAAGCTGCCGAACAGGACAAGGGCAAAAAAAAAAAAAAAAAAAAAAAAAAAAAAAGAAAAGTTAAAATGCCGTTTCACAGAAGTGTGGCTGCGGTGAGGGGGCGTGGCCTGCTGTGAGGGGGCGTGGCCTGCTATGAGGGGGCGTGGCCTGCGAGTCCGACAGATTCTTACCGGAGTATGAACTGTTCAGCTTTATGGGTTCAAAAAGGGAGTATGAAGGGGCCTTTAATCAGTAAACGGTCAGATTGCTACTAAGCCCCGCCTCCACAAGGCGGCTTCCCTCCTCGCCACGAGCCGCTCACACACACACACACACACACACACACACACACACACACACACACACACACACACACACACACACACACACACACACACACACACACACACTATTAGAGAAAGAGAAATCTAGAACTCCTCTCTTTCATTGAAGATTAGCTCCAGTAAATGAAGCGAATACAGTTCAGGGCTCATTGTTAGTTTGTTGGCATAAACACATTTTGATAGTATTACAGTTTCTTCATATATTTTATAATTTATATAAAAAACATTCCTCTTGCTTCCACCCTGGCACCTGTATTGACCAGCCGCCCCTCTCTCTCTCTCTCTCTCTCTCTCTCTCTCTCTCTCTCTCTCTCTCTCTCTCTCTCTCTCTCTCTCTCTCTCTCTCTCTCTCTCTCTCTCTCTCTCTCTCTCTCTCTCTCTCTCTCTTTGGGGGGGAATCTTAATTCTTATTCATTTATTCATCAACGGGAAAGTTACACATTTTAGTCAATCTAAATGAATTGTACACATTTTTTAACCTTTTACACACATTTTAAGCTCAGATTTAAACATTTTAAAATTTAAAATGTTTATGTTATTTACATTGAATGCTACATTTCCAAATACCATTTACATACCAAATAACACCATTATTTGATGTGCGTTACATCAGTCTCGTGTTTTTGGCAGCGTTCACATAACGTGGCCTCACAACACCTGCCTTGCCTTTCTTTCTTCCATTGACTCAAACTGACACGTGTACTTGTGCTGTCCAATTGAGTTTAAGCACTGGCCTACATTCCCATACTTAATAGTGTCATTATGACAGCAGCAATAGATGCACAGTAAGCTGATTGAACTCATTTACTGCTTTCGTCTTTGTGCTGTTTTATTGCGCGGCTTAAGCGACCAGGAGGGATTTCCTCGCGCTGGTTCACAATGCAGATACGTTGGTCGTCTGTTTGCCAAACTGATCTCAGAGGCTTTGTCTGCAGCCTCGCTGTGAGCCGCTGGAATTGCAGGAGGAGGATTGTGGACGATGTGGTTGTCTGCTGTTGCAGTTCACCCTGTCACAAGCTTTTAAAAACCTGTTCACAATAAGCAGCTGGCTGGGGGAGGCTCTCTGTCCGTGGCTGGCATGCTGAGACGCTCTCGCACCGCCCCTCCTCGTAAAAAGCAGCTTGTCGCACGTGTAAAAAGCCACATTTAGCATAATGAAATGTAGGAAGCAATCAGTGAGAACACTGAGAGAATGCAGACTGACACCCGGGATATTTCCCTGCCCAGGAAAAGTCTACTGTGGTTTATATTCACATTTACTCTCATAACTGCACCGCCGCCGGCAGGACGGCCATGCAGCTGCTCCCCGACCAGGACGCTTCTCTGACTCGTGTGCGCACGCACGCACGCACGCACGCACCCACACACACACACACACATTACCTTCACTTATATTTTTGAAACCTGCATAGTCCTGCATTTTCTCTCTTATACCATTTTGTTTTGTTTCTTTCTATTTTTAATAATTTGTTTCATTTTGGAGAATTTGATTTTCTTCTAATTCAGTTGCAACACTCGGAACCCTTTTTTACGAAGATTCTGCATTATGTGTTCTGAATAGTTTCACTTCCTTTCGCAGTGATTTATGAAGAGTAACGAGTGTCATCCAGCCCAAAAGGGTATTCAAAGGTTTTGTGTGCATTAGACGTCTTTTTCCTACACTTCTTGTGTGTATAACAGAACGGCAGTCAAACTTTATTATTTCTTTATTTGAAAAGTTGACACAAAACATGTTTTGTGTCTCCAGAGGAAAACGGCTGTTTTAGCATTAAATGTCGCAGATCCCGCGTTACTTCATCCACAACATCAAAAACGGCTACCAAGGCTCACGACACCACCATGTGGTGAGAAGTAGCACTGCAAAAGTAGTGAAGCTAGTTTGTTGGTTTCTTCAGTAAAATCCTCTGCAGGGTTCATGCTTCCACCAGCTGACGTGTCAGGAAATACTGAGAGTGTGGTAACTGAGGCATTTCTTCCTGGGAACATCAGCCGGGTCGAGGAGAAATCCCTGAGGTCGCTGTGGATTTGGTGCGAAGCCTCACGGGGAGACGTGAAGGTTATCTGAAAGCATGCAATTTCCTGTCCAACGACAGCTGGGCAACTTGGAGGAGCCTCACAGTAAAAGAAGCCAGGGTGCATTGCTCGTGATGGAGGAGTGTTTTTAATGAAAGAATTGTGATTAACCAAATACAGAAAAAAACGATTTTGATCAAAACTAAATCCTTTTTCACTGAAAACTCAATTTTCAATTTAGAATTTTTTGTGGGTGGTAAAATAAAGACAAACATTTACAGTAGAAGGATTTTCTAAAATAAAGTTTTTCTATTTTCTTGAACAAAATTGAAAAACTAAAGTGCAAAACGTGTTTCAATGTGTTTCGGTCACTAATCACATTTGTAAAGTTGCACTTACAAGTTTTTTGCAAGAAACACAAGTTAGTTTGTGTTTGAAACTAGTTTTTTCAAGTTAAAAGAACCGTGTCCTTAGCGATATGAAACTCCACCACATCTCCAATCCTTTTCCACGTCGCTTCACTCTTTCCAGGAGGGACACCAGGTGAAAACGAAGCCCGCAGTGTTTCCTGCTGCGGGGCTGGTGGGCTTTTAGCCGGGGCGTCATTTTCCTGTGCAGCTCACAATACAACACACTGCTCCCACTCCGGTGCAGGTTTTTTTTTTTAAATGTATTTATTTATTTTTTAAATATGCTGAAACAAGTTTGTCGTGCTGCCTTCTTTGGTGCACGTGGCCTTTAAACAACGTTTTCAGTGGTTTGCTCTTTGTATCAGTGACGCCGTACATTCTCCACACCACTGACCTGAGACCAAAGCATGTTTTCTTTTGTGTGATGCCAGGATCACTTTTCAGAAGAGAAGAAGGAGAGCGAGCGAGAGAGAGAGAGAGAGAGAGAGAGAGAGAGAGAGAGAGAGAGAGAGAGAGAGAGAGAGAGAGAGAGAGAGAGAGAGAGAGAGAGGGAGTCCTGCCATAGTTAACGGCAGTTAACAAAAAATCCGATTTTCCAATTTTCACATTTTTAATATTGCTCACTGTAAATAACTCAATCATTATTTAATATTGATTAATGGTGCAGCCTTACAAAAGAGTATCACATTTAATCATGCTTTACTTTAACACTGCACTGAACCGAAGAACGTTCCTTCATACTGGTCATCCTGTAGTGACTCTGTAATGTTTTCAGTGTCTTCAGAGGTAGATCCTGTTACTAAAAGCAAAACAACATTGAATGTTGTTTCTAGTGTTTTGGTGGAGGCTTCAGAGGGTCTGGAGAGGGAGTGTTTGAGGGAGCCTGAGTGTGGAGAGACCAGAGCTGGAGAATCTGCTGCCTGGCAGGCTGTGGTTCTGTTCCAGTGACACGGTGAGTGTCAAAATAAAAGAGGAAGAGACAAACCAGGTAAGACTTTACACAGACAACAGAAAGGGAACAGACACAAAGGAACAGTTTGTTTCTTTGAATAAACTGTAAACAGTTTGAAGACAATTGCTCCTTCTTGCCATTTCCATACCGATACCAGTGTTGCAGTATTTTAACTTGAATTCTTCCATGTAGTCTGACATTTTAGGTTCACTGTTGGAAACAATAGCTTTGCTTTCATACTTGTGCTTTTCCCTCCATTTTCTATGTAACCCCAGTCTCATGAAACTATAGTAACTTACTGGAAGTGGCGAGTACGATGAGAGGGGGCCTGAGTTCGGTAACAAACTAAAATGTACCTCTACACAACAACATAAAGGACACAACAACAACTGAAATTAATTCTTCAAAAATGCAACAAACCAAAATATTTTAGGTTAAACCATTGTAAATAAGATACGTTTTCAAGAATCTTTTAAACGTTCATTCAATAATGTCTCTTTATGTGTTAACTGAAATGTTCTTATTGAACCTTAAATCAAATGGTTCACCACAAAAAACCTTTAATTTCTTCCAAAATCAAATTCTAATATTTCACGTGAGTTTGTACTCACGGGTCCTAATGAGCAGTTAGTGATTGGCAAGGAAAGGGGGGATTCACGAACACAATGGGAACTGAGCAGCTGGAAACTAGGAATCTCCAGAGGAAAACTCCAGCAAGAACTCCAGAAGAAACAGCAAGTAGCAGGAAGAAGGAAGCAGGGAGCAGGTAGCAGGTAGCAAGTAGCAGGTAGCAGGCAGCAAGTAGCAAGTAGCAAGTAGAAGGAAGCAGGTAGCAGGTAGGAGGGTGCAGGTAGTAGGCAGCAGGAAGCAGGTAGCAAGTAGCAGGTAACAGGTAGCAGGTAGCAAGTAGCAGGTAACAGGTAGCAAGTAGCAGGTAGCAGGTAGCAAGTAGCAGGTAACAGGTTGCAGGAAACAGGTAGCAGGCAGCAGGTAGCAAGTAGCAAGTAGCAAGTAGAAGGAAGCAGGTAGCAGGTAGGAGGGTGCAGGTAGTAGGCAGCAGGAAGCAGGTAGCAAGTAGCAGGTAACAGGTAGCAAGTAGCAGGTAACAGGTTGCAGGAAACAGGTAGCAGGCAGCAAGTACCAGGTAGCAGGTAGCAAGTAGCAAGTAGAAGGAAGCAGGTAGCAGGTAGGAGGGTGCAGGTAGCAGGGAGCAGGTAGCAAGTAGCAGGGAGCAGGTAGCAAGTAGCAGGTAGGAGGGAGCAGGTAACAGGTAGTAAGTAGCAAGTAGCAGGTAGCAAGTAGAAGGAAGCAGGTAGCAGGTTGGAGGGAGCAGGTAGCAAGTAGCAGGTAGCAGGGAGCAAGTAGCAGGTAGCAAGTAGAAGGAAGCAGGCAGCAGGTTGGAGGGAGCAGGTAGCAAGTAGCAGGGAGCAAGTAGCAGGTAGCAAGTAGCAGGTAGCAAGTAGCAGGTAGGAGGAAGCAGGTAGTAAGTAGCAAGTAGTAGGTAGCAAGTAGCAGGTAGGAGGATGAAGCGAGCAGGGAGTAGGAAGCAGGTAACAGGTAGCATGGAGCAGGTAACAGGTAACAGGTAGCAGGTAGCAATTGTCCAGTCAAATCAGAACACAACTAACATTTCTGGTGACTTTAAACATGTTACGGAGCACAACAGTTCAGAAGCTGATGCCAACTCAACCAAACGTGATCTCTGAATAATAATAAAGAAATAAAAGTTTTTAGGAACAAAAACCATATGAAAAACATGAACCATAGAAACTTGACTTTTAAACTCATCAAAACATGCTTTTACTTTGTGGGAAACAGTTTTAAATCTATTTTAACCAGTATATTAGACACATTTTAACAAATAGAATTACTGGTTGTCTTTTATTTACACATTTTAAACTTTTTACCAGCATATTTTTTACACAGGGAAACATCTGCCATGTGGCTTCACTGATACTCAGACACAAGAGCCTTTTGAAATGTAAACAAGGAAGTGACTGCAGCCTGGGAAACTCGAGCCCGCCTTAGAAAGGATGAGTCAAGGACAGGAGTCCACTGTGATTGGCCGGAGTGGTCAAGGGTCACTGGAGGCGATTCCAAGGAAGCGTGGAAGCATCCAGAGTTTATAAATGTGGTTATTTGTGTTGATTCCTTCTCTTTCTTTTACCGTAAGTGTTAGGAAGAGCACGGGCATCCTGCGCAGCTCCCATGTGGTGAGAATTTTATTTTGTTAGATAAATAATTGTGTTAATTCGTAACAATTTCAGTTCTGTTGTTCTTAGGTCAGCCACAGTTTGGGAACATGCAGAATCCTGAGGTGGCTGCCATGCTCGGGGTTCAATCCGTCCAGTGGGAGCTATGTGGGGTTCAGTGTCTTGCTCCAGGACACTTCGAAAGATGGCGATGAGGAATGGAACCTGAGACCTTTAGATTGGGAGATGACCGCTCTACCAACCAAGCCACAGCTGTCTCATCAGATCAACAAAGTTCCACCACCAGTATAGAGGTTGGTTTGCCTTCTTGCTCAAATGTTTCATAAAGTCTGAATGAGAAACTTTGAAGACGAAGTTTTGTGACATCGCGAGGTGCCAGTGGTTTTGAAGTCACAAATTGAAGCAAGGAAAGAACACTACTAGTGTCTTCCTATTCACAAACGTTCTAGATTACCTGTCAAACCACTGATAGCAAAAACACTGACATATAAGTCCACACAAGACATACTCAAACACATGAAGCCACACTTTAACTTGCACTACCCACATGAACCCAACACTTTGGATATTAAGGTTCCTCTACCAGAAGAAACTTTCAAAATGTACTTCCCAGAAATGGTCTTACTTCTGCACAGAGAATAAACCAATACAGGAAACCAAGACCATCATCACTCATTTCCAACCGAAATTGCCTAAATCGATCAGACCAAAGTTGATATGTCTACAAACAATCCAGAATCTGTATCCATCAAACTGTGTTTATGTTTCACGAACTGTCACCATCTTGGGAAACTGGGTAAACAGTTTCTGGGATATCAAAGATGGCGTCACGGCAGCTCCACCAAAATTAACAACATTTGACCGATTCAGCCCGAATAAAAGCCGGACCTTCTCATAGAAAGTATTTAAAGCACGAGAATTATTTTAAAGGTTGTGAAAATGACCATTAATCATTTTCCCAGTGTGAATCGAGATCTAGAGAGATTCAGTGTCCAAACAGGATCTTGTGCCAGAATCACTCGAGCATCTTAGGGAGTTTCTGTGACACTGAGACGTCAAACAAACCAGGGATGTTCTGTTCTGTGGAATTTAAATGCTGGAAATCCGAGTTTGCTTGAGTGTAAAGACCAATTTGCTTCAGAAAGGTTTTGACAACGTATTAGCGAGATATATATACATATTTTATTTGTTTTATTAAATTTTTTTTTTGGTGATGATGGCCTCATGATAGGGACATGAGGCCATTTGCATTTTTTTTTTAATTCTTCAATACATTTCAAGAAATTGCAGTTTGTGTATCACGACCCGATTTTCCATAAATGGGGTCAAAAAGACCCGGGAACCTTTGATTCTTATCAACTGTGACTGTTGATAAAAACTGTTGACAGAAAAGTTGTGTGCCATCTTGGGCATGTGCAATATTTTTTCACAGGAATGCAGCGCTTTGTGAAAACATAGAGTTTCATAAGAAGTTATGTAAGAGAACTTTCTTGCTCGCTGACTTTGTGCTGCTCTGAGGTCTCCAGGCAACTGCTGTGAACCTCTCCGTTTATTTCCACTGCGAGCGCTACCTGCAATTGTGAATGCCCGCTACTCAGTGGATTTGTGATTATTTCCGCCCTCTTTTACCTCCGCATGCCTCATTCTATTAATGCGAACGTGGCTTATTTGCGTTCGGCAGCAGATGCAATGTTATTTTGTGTTTGACACTCACAACTCGTCATTGCTTACAGTTCAGTGTGCGGTCACTGGCTGTCTTTTTATTCCCAGTCCTGTGTGTGTGTGTGTGTGTGTGTGTGTGTGTGTGTGTGTGTGTGTGTGTGTGTGTGTGTGTGTGTGCGTGTGCGTGTGTGTGTTCCTACAAAAGGTAATAATTCTATTTCTGCTCTTACAAAGGTGCTTCAGTTGGCTCTTTTTTTTTCTTTTTTGTGTAACTTCACCCTCTGCTACATCCTGGTTACTGTGACTCCTCACAATAGGAACAATTTGCGACACGGCCGCTAGTTTTTGGGAGGTGAATGGTACATCTGTCCCGGGAAATGCCAGGAAGTGGTGCACAAAGAGGCGGTTTTGTCACAGATAGTCCTCTCTGTGGCCGTCTCCATGCAACCGGAGCCAAAGCAGCCTCCGCTGGCAGGAGGACGACACAATCGCGGCACCGGAGCTGTCAGTCAAAGCTCCAGGGAAGCAGAACCAAAAGGAAGGTCTCATGTGGCCTGCAATTTTCTTGAGGCCATTAAACCCACCCTTTTTAATTCCCCTTCCACTGCTCGCGCTTTTTCACTGTAAAGTGGCCTTTCAGCGCTCGGCTTCCCTTCCAAAGCTGAAAGACAGCACTTTGCAGAACAATGCTGAACACATCTGTTCATTTCTCTGGCTAAAAGGGAATGTAATGGAGGACATGCTCCTTCAGCCGGGGTTCTGTAAAGATTCCTGTACATCATAATGTCATTTATTCTTTCTGTAAAGACTCAATGCATCATCACATCTTACACAACGCAGTGTCACTTATTCAATGAAATGCTTAATTAAATGTTTTTAGCAGCTTAATTAGATGATAATAAATCACTAATTCATTCAAAGGCCTAAAAGTAAACTCATACATCACATTGTTCATCACATTGTTCAACTCGTACATCACATTGTTCAAACCCCTGTTTGGAAATATAACACGTGGCTGTAAACTACATTTCTCTCAATGTATTTAGAGTTTGTGATCGGTCACATGAAGCTGTTAGATTGTCATGTTTCCATTTCAGCACTTTTAACTAAAACCATTTTTCAACAAGTTATCAACTTAATAAATGTCAAAAAAGAAACTTTGTCAAAGGTCCAAGAGAAAACATCAGAGGAAAGGCATCTTAGTGAAGAATAGCAAAGTAAAGACATGCTTGTGCTTAAAAGATAAAAAAAAAAAAAGGATGAGGAAAACTGATTTAAGTGACATTGACCATTCATAGTTGTTCTTTTTGTTTTTTGTTTTCCTTGTCCTGTTTGGCAGCTCAGGCAATCAATATTATGTGATGGAGAACCTTCCGGTGACAGAACAATTTTTGCTCTTCAACAGGAAGAGACCTGGAGTCTCCTCCTGTTGCTGCCTTTATTAGAAGCTGGCATGGCTGCTGGGCGACTGGGGGGGAACGCTGAGAGAGAGAGGGAAGAGAGAAGATTGGGGGTAGAGAGTGGGGGTGGGGGGGGGCAACAGACAATACCCCTGTTAATGCTATGTATACTATTTACCGTTAACACACTGATCCAAACACTTTCCAACTGTTGTTGGATTAAAGGAACCTGAGCAGCTCGATCTAGATATTAACATGACTTCTGAGCAGGAACATCAATGAGCACAGTAGCAACATCAAATACAGAAGTACATGATATAGACGGTTCAATAATAACAAGCAACAACAGCAGTACATCTCATTGATGAGGAATGGAAGTCTGTCTGTCTGTCTGTCTGTCTGTGTGAGAGAGAGGTTTGCTAATATTCTGTTTTATTTGTGTCCCTGTAGGGCATTTGGTGTTGCAGCAAAGTATAAAAACATGACTAAAGAACATACATACATACATACATACATACATACATACATACATACATACATACATACATACATACATATATTTACTATTGCACCAACACATCATCAGGAGGGTAAAACTAACCTGACTCACGACGGTTTATTCCAGCTCACCTTCCCTATTAGTGGTGAACAATCTAACGTTTGGTGAATTCTGCTTCACAATGAGAGGAAGAGCCGACATCGAAGGATCAAAGAGTGACATCGTTATGAACACTTGGCCACTGCAAGCCTATTTTCCCTGAGGTGACTTTTCTGACAGTGCCTGCTTGAAACCAAAACAGTCCAAAGGATCGTGAAACCGTTTTCACAGTCTGTAATCTTACTGAAAATCAAGTTCAAGCAAGATCAATCAATGTGTGTGTGTGTGTGTGTGTGTGTGTGTGTGTGTGTGTGTGTGTGTGTGTGTGTGTGTGTGTGTGTGTGGTAACATATGACAGGTAGTTGTTATTGGACTCATAATATTTAATTGACACTGGGATGAAAGACAGACAAAACCGGTTCATCACCGGTCCCACAGTCCATGAACAGAGTGAGTGAAACACAATAAAATTAACAGGAGTCACTCATTCCCAAAGGCCACGCCGCTAGCATTAGCCACAAGCTAATTTCAAGAATCTAACAATAATATTAATGTACAAGGTTTATCTTGACACTCAAAGACTCATTACAGTATTCCTTCCCTCCATACTGGATGGATGTAAACTACATATGCTCTGGAGCAGACTGATGGAAGCGAAGCTGCCATTTTGTGCCATTGGCCCCTCTGACCATCACCAACCACTCTCTCACTGCATTCACACAGACAGTTTGGGGTTCAGTGTCTTGCCCACGGACACTTTGGCATGTAGGCAGGTAGAGATGGGAATTGAACCTGCAACCTTCTGATTGGAAGACGACCGCTCTATCAACCGAGCCATGCTGCCCCAAATTCTGTCACCATATATATATATATAGGGTTGCCAACCATCGCTTGAAAAATGGGATTGCCCCATACAGACAACAGCCCACGTCCCAGACTGAGCTGAAAAGGGAATCACTCTGTCCTGTTTTACACTGAGAATCAAAAATAGTCTGGAGAATGTTAATGGAATCACTGACCGCATGGCGTGACTTACGGTAAACTTTTTCTGCTGCATCCCAGCTCTGTGACCAATGAGCTGGCAGCGTACCCATACACGAGGTGCAAAAACAATAAATGAGTTTGTACAATAGAACTGGTGACAGATTCTTCTGATCAGCTGAGGCACCTGGGAATTTATACAGCTGATCAGCCTCACCATGGCAGGACCAGATGAAACACACAACCTGCTTCACTCCTGGTGGCAGACTTACAATTATTTACCAAACTAAACTTGACCAACTAACTAGACTAACTAAACAACAAAACACAACACAGCACAATCACTCACAACACTACCAGTCTACTATAACCCCTAATAATGACATTTAAAGCTCCACAAACCCAAACTTCAATGGTGCCTTGCAGCACAACGTTTCAGTCCGAGCAATCAACTCAATCTTTTTTTTTCTTTTTTACTTCAACCTGCCAGCCTATAGTCATTCCCTTTGAGGCACAAATATTTTGTGTTTAGAACTTTTCCACAGACTTTCTGTTTGCATGTTTCTTATTGCACTAAATGTGCATTATTACAGGAATGTCCTGCTTTATATTGTTTTCTATCCATTTATACAATTCTAAGTTAAACAGGACAGAGTTCTGTCAAGGCTAAGCTATTTATTTTTATTCTGTTGTAATTTAAGCAAGACAGAGTTTGTCAGGACGTGAGCGGCTGGACCCAAATGCAGACTCAAGGAAACAAACAGGAGCGACAAGACGAAGGCAGAGGGGTTTAAATACACAGGGGAAGGGTGGACACAGGTGGAACTCATAACATGGGTGCACACCGAGGGAGAAGATCATCGGTTCATTGAAAACATGAAGTGAGACACATAGAGACAGAGACCTGACAGAGTTCTGCTGAAGAAAGATGTATTTTTATACTATGAAGCAAGACAGGTTTCTATTTCACAAATATATTGATTTTATTCCATTAATTTTGTTATTTAGCAATAAAAATAAATTGCTAAATAATAATTTGTTTTAAATGTGTTCATATAAAAAAGAATTCACCTACTTTAAAATCAGGTTCAAGTTAAATAGTTTAAAAAAAATTTCACACTCAGAAAAAAAGGGATAAAAAAGTTCAGCACGCCGGGAAGGGTGAAGGCAATCGGATGAGCCGGCCCCGCCAGCGATGTGCCTCTATATATTTTTATTTACAGGGAGTTGGCAACCCTAAGCATGTAACAAAAGCAAAATCAACAGAAAACGTCAGCGACGGCTGGACAGAACACATCCAGGCAAGTGTGACAACTCCAGGACTTTTGTTCTACCTTTAAAGGTTATATTACGGGAGCTAAATGTTATGAGCCCTCGGGGCAGCAGACTTACTTAGCATGGCGCTCCTTGCTGTCTGCAGGGGCTCGCCCATGTGGCGTTCATGTGCCCAACGAGAACTGAAAACTTGTAAGCCATAATAGAAAGAAACTAAATAAAACAAAGGAAAAACTTGATATTATATAATAATAATAAACCAAATGTAGAACAAAAATACAACATGATAGCAAATGGAATCACTACCAAACAACTGTTATGTATATACATAAAACCTCAAATACTCAAACCTCAATGCATGTTTTTGGACCGTGGGAAGACACTAGAGTACTAGAGTACATGGGGGAACACCCACAGGAAGGGTGCAAACTCCACACCTAAAACTTCGAAACCCCGAAAATTCATCTCCCAAAATCAGCTTGAGTATAAAACAATAAATGTTGCATCACCTCAGAATTGACATTTTGTGTTCGGGTCATTCGGGTCATGACAAAACGGTTGACACAAGCAGAAGGGAGATTTGATTGTAGGGTATCAAGCCTAAGTTTTCAAAACAAAGTGAGGATTTCAATCATCTGGAAAAACATGAGATTATCATTGTTGTTTCTCCACGATGACAAAGAATGAGTGGTTGGTGAAACGAAATCAATCCATTCCACTGGAGGACGTGTTGTTAGGAAGCCATCTCTTCGCTTTTCTTAGAAGAAAAGGTTTGTTTTCAGGATTCATGATGCCAGTTGATCTAAACTGTCCTGTAGCTGGACTAAATTGTTTTTTTCTGTACCGTAACCGAGCTGAATGAGTAACACCGTTAAACGACTTAACTTCTCATTTCTAACCATTCACTCGGATGACGCACACATGACCAGGCGCTCCCAAAAGAACAAACAGCACTGCTGCTCAACCCACACCCGCACCCAGGCAGTGTAGGCTGAATAAATAACTTGTTAAACTCCCAAAATGCGGCTTACCTATTATTCCTCACCCTCCCTCTCCACATAAGTGTGCCGTACTCAATTTCCAGCTTCAGTGAGAATGAAGAAAGATAGGAGGAGAAAATTGGAAGTTTGGTTTAAAATGCAGACAGCCCTGGCTTTCTGCTTGACGGCCTGTGACATCTCTCTGCACCACACTTTGCATGGCAGAATAGGAGCTCGTAATAGAATTTCCCCCACCGAGGAGGTTAATTATACCCCACCAACCCCCTTTCCCCCCGTCCTCGCTGCAACACAAAATAAATAAAATAAAATGCAGCACACTGCCTGTGAGCTTCTGTGACAGCTGGAAATCCCAGTCACCATCTTAAGTTTAAGATTTAATTCCAGGTTAACTTCTGCCACCCTGTCGCACAATACAGCAAGACCCTTGAGGGGGTCTCAAGGGGCCTTCAACCAAAATGACTGAAATGAGGGATTATGGTGGAGAGGAAGGAGGTGGAGGGGAAACAGGCTGCTACAGTTCCATGACGAGAGGTCTTCACCTGACTGACTGGGAGGCTTCTGAACAGACTCACCATGGAATTCCTCCCAAACCACAAAAATGACCATGGACTGTTCAAAACAGACAGAAGAAACAGCAGGGGCTTCATTTTCATCAACTGTCATTGGCTGCAAACAGCAAAGGGCAGACCTCACCAGCACATTATGAGTCTCAGATCTCGACTAAGAAGGCGAGTTGAGATCTGAGAAGTCTCAAGTCATTCTGTCTGCCATGCAGAAGATCACCAATCATTTAAATAGGGCCAATCATCTAAGTTCAGGAAATATATTTTAAAAAATTCCACTCTGATTTTAGTGTCTTCATTTCTAAAAGCTTTTAACCTCTTGACAAGTTGGTCGGTGGGTTGGTTCTGGTCGGCTGGTCAGTTGATTGGTTGGTCAATGCTCTGCAAAAACAGGATCAAACGATGCATTAATAAACTGGCGTAAACGGGCGTACTTACATGATGCACCTGAATGATGTGTTCAGGTGCATCAGGTAAGTATGCCCTCCAACATTTTAACGAGCTGCGGGCTCGTACAGTAGTGAGGTTACAAGCTAAATATGATTAAAATATGACATTTTGGCATTTTCCGTGAGGGAGAACACTTCTGTTATAGGAGGGGATCCATCAAATACCACCTGACAACCTTGATCTGCGGATCCATACTCTGTTGAGTTTGGTATCATATTCTTCTCTCTAAAAGCTGTTTGAAAAACATTTATATCACTAATGTCCTTTCTAGCTTTTGAACGAAGACCCATCGAAGTATCAAGGTGAAGGCGTCAGGAGGTGACGATGCGCATGACCCGGAATGGGAGTCAGAGCATACCAGTGCGTCAAGATGTAAGACTCGCCTGAGGGAGTCCGAGAGGCAGCTAGCAGCTGACATGGGATGCGACGAGCTGCAGGAGGACAGAGGCTCCGACATAGCATCAGACAGGAGGCTGCAAACCAGGAGAAACACACAGCTCATCGACACAGGAGCAGTGGTCTGCCCAATGGTCACCTGCAGGTGAAAATGCCAAAATATGCCGGTAAAGCGAACTGGGAGGCATACCATGCCCAATTTGAACTGTTAGCTGGGGTGGCAGGGTGGACTGAAGAGGCACTGCAATTAGCTCTGAGCCTTACTGACGATGCTTTAGCATGCCTGCTGTTACTTAGCCCAGAGGACAGAAAGAACTATGGGGCTTTGGTGGGCTCTCTGCAACGGCATTTCGGACAATGTTATCAGCCTGGTGTCCTGCGGTCAATCAGCCAGACACAACAGACAGGGAGATGGCAGTTAGAGAAATTTGGCGACGCAACTGTGAGGTATTAGATACTGGTCAGCAGGAGGACCTGTGGCAGGTGCTGCTTGAGTTCAAAAACATTTTTGCATTGACGGCGGAGGATGTTGGCTGCATCAGCTCTGCAGTCTCTCTGTAAACCACTCTGGCGACACCAGACCATCTCACGCAAGATGAAGCTCCAGATTTAGAACTCTGCAGTACTCCCCATCCTGCTTTATGGCTCGGAGACTTGGCCCTTAAACAAGACTCTGGCTGCAAGAATCAATGGCTTTGACAGCAGGGTTCTCAGAACCATCGAGAACATCAGGCGGTCTCAGCGAGTTTCCAACAAAGTGCTTAGAGCCCGCATGTGCCAGCCCACAGCATCCAGCCTGGCTGCGCAAAGTCGCACCCACTGGTTCGGCCATGCCCTCCGCCTTCCTCCGGACCATCCTACGAGAGTCATTCTCCAGTTTGACCCAAGGGCCACAGGTTAGAGATGACCACGAGGCAAACCCCGCACCCAATGGCTCGACGTCATTACGGGCGACCTCCAACAACATGGAGTTGCTGTGGAGAATGCAGAGCAGCTAGCAGAAGACCGTCTGGAAAGAACTGGTTCATCTGGTAGGCTGAACGCACAGGGACGGGTATTGGCAGGTGCCCCTTAGCCCGGCAACAAGGCCCAAGACCGCCTTCTGTACAGGAAAGGCGTTGTGGCAGTTTAGGGTCCTCTGTTTTGGTTTGTGCAATGCTTCAGCCACATTTGAAAGACTCATGGAGAAAGTGTTGGCTGACCTACCTAGACAGGAGTGCCTGGTTTACCTAGATGACATCTTGGTGCATGGTCGCTCCTTCCAGGTTGCCTTAGGGGCCCTGCGGTGCGTCCTGCAGAGAGTAGCTGATGCAGGCTTAAAACTCCATCCAGACAAGTGCCACTTTATGATGAAGGAGCTAGAGTTTCTGGGTCACAGAGTTGGTGGGGAGGAGATTAGCACTGTTGAAGAGAAAGCCCAAGCAATAAAACACTGCCAACACCAACTAATGTGAGGGAGATTATATGTTTTCTTGGCTTGGCGTCCTACTACAGACGCTTTGTGTGTGGGTTTTCTTGTGTTGCCTTGCCTTTGTACCGTCTGCAACAGGAGGACAGGGATTTTCTTGTACTCAAGAGTGTGAACAAGCTTTCTCCACATTGAAGACGGCTTTGATAGAGGCCCCTGTCCTTACACCACCAGAGCCTAACCAGCCATTTATCCTTGGCACAGACGCCAGTGATAGTGGTACAGGGGCAGTGTTGAGCCAAGTGTGGCAAGAAGGAGAGAAACAAATTGCATACTTCAGCAAAACCTTTAACAAAGCTGAACAGCACTACTGTGTGACACGTAGGGAGCTGCTGGCCATTGTCAGGATGATTCGTCACATCAGGTACTTCTTAGGAGGCTTATCTTTTGTAGTAATGACCGACCATGCTGCCCTCCAGTGGTTGGTGTCATTCAAGGAGCCAGAAGGACAGATGGAATGCTGGTTGGAAGAACTAGCACCATATATGTTCATAGTGGAGTACAGAGCAGGAGCGCAACATGCCAATGCTGATGCCATGTCTCATCGGCCTTGTGTGGTGACAGAGTGCAAGTATTGTGAGAAAAGAAACTCTTGGGAGGTTGAGTTCAATGGAAGGGGAGGAAGAATCCCTGAACCGGTGGAAAGAGGGCCAGTGTCCAGGGAGTTGCAGGTTTTAGACCTTAGGATTGTAGAGAACAGCAAGAACAGGACCCAGACCTACTTCCAGTGCTGCAGTGGGTGGAGTCAGGGCAAAAGCCACAGTGGAGCGAGGTTGCAGAGTGCTCGTTGGCTACAAAGGGAGGTTGAGGCCTTCCAGCTGAGTGACGGGGTGTTGCAGAGGGCGTGGAAAGAGCCAGCTATTGGCGAGGAGAGATGGCAGTTGGTAGTCCCTAGAGCAGTACAAGAGAAGGTGTTGAAAACAGCACATGGGACCACGGGATCAGGGCATTTTGGGGTCTCCAAAATCCTGAGGCGGCTCAGGCAGGGGTACTACTGGGGCAGACTCGGAAGGGACTGTTGGAACCTGGCCTTAACTCTGCTGGTTCCTCAAGGTCCTTTGATCCTATTCTTGGTTTTCTAAAAAGGATCAGAAGGACAGAAAGATACATTTTACCATTTATTTAGCAAAGGTACCCAAATAGGACGACCAGAGTCTCTAACTTTCGTTGTTCAATATTTTTTTTCTGAGTGGCGGCCACATCCTGTCAGTATGTTGGGCTTCAGCGCAATTGGTCAATTTTGTCATGTGTCTGTTGCCAAATCAGATGTCCTTAATCAATGTGTGTCATGAAAGTTGTATATTTGTATGTTGCTACCCGGAGTAGCTGAGTTCTATCTCTTTTTGTCTGCCATCATACCTCAGGCTGATAGCAGAACAACCTTGTCTTGGACTCAAAGTCAGACTGTACTGTTAGAATGAACTGTGTGTAAACTGAGTTCCAATATCTTAACATACACATAAGCCGTGATCATAGTATTAGCTAATGTACTATCCTTCAGGACGTAAAAGACTTTTGTCTCCGCCATGCTCTCTGCTTGGCTCTTAAGGGTCTCCCGGGGCAGTGTCACTCCCCGCTGCAACAGTCGGCAATAGGAGCACCGATGGAATGTGTAGCTGTGGATGTGATGGGCCCTTTCTCTCTCACAGACAAGGGTAACTGGTATGTGTTGGCTGCAACGGACTACTTTATGAAATGGCCAGAAGCTTATGCTTTACCAGACCAAGAAGTTGAAACAGCCGTTGATGCTTTGGTGGAAGGCATGTTTGGTTGGTTTGTAGCAGCTGAGGTGATCCACAGTGATCAAGGAAGGAACTTTGAGTCACGTGTGTTCACTGCTATGTGTGAACGGTTAGGGATGCACAAGACTGGGACAACACCATTGCATTCTCAAAGCGACGGTCTCATAGAGAGATTTAACAGGACACTAACCAAACAGTTAGCCATCCTTACTGCAGAACACCAGAGAGACTGGGATACACACCTGCCCCTGGTCCTAATGGCCTACAGGTCCACAGTTCAGGACTCTACCTCCTGCACACTTGCCTTACCCATGTTAGGGTCTGAGGACGCCAGAAGAGATGGCGTTTGGCCAACCCCCAGATGCACCTACTGCTCCGCCAGGTCCGGAGTATGCGAGGATGCTCCAGGATCGGAGGGAGACAGTGCATACTTTCGCGCTGGTCCAGCTAGGGAAAGCAGGTATGAGGCAGAGAAGTTATGATGTGCAAACAAAGGGTCAGGACCTTAAAGCTGGAGATTTGGTACGGGTTTTTAACTCAAAGAGAAAGAGAGGCCGGTGGCCAAAATTGGACTATCACTGGAACTGGACTGGAAAAAAGGTGGTGGTCCACCGAGACAGATTGGCACCATACAGGTGCAATGCAAGCCTTAACCAGCACTATTCGCCTAGAGCAGGGGTCGGCAACCCGCATTTCCGGAGCCCCATGCAGCTCTTTGGTCCTCGTTCTGCAGCTGCTTGAGCCTCGGTCCCACTGCAGTACGTCACTGAGAACGGCAGTCCAGTACGGTAAGGTAAGGTAGTCCGGGACAGTACGGCAAAGTGCACCCAGACCCAACTGTGTTGCGCGGTCCCACTACAGAGAGTGTGGTTAAATGTAAGCGGGGTTGTGAACACCACGTAACAATGCAGGCATGTAACATCAATACGCAGCAATAGTGGCGAAAAGAATCCAGAAGTTGCGGCCGCAACTCGGCGGCCGTCCGAAGTCCTGAGCCTCCGTTCTCTGTGACACAGCTTGCAGAAGTTTCTCATTGTGAACAGCAGCGTCCAGCTGAACCTCGTCAGAAGACCACCGTGCTCTGCAGCGCCCATGTTTTAATAAACCGAATTAACAAAACAATCAGTGTACACAAAGTGGTGTATGTAAACAATAATGGGAGGGTTTACGGCCAATGAAATATTTAAATATTGCTGCTTGTCCAAAGTGACAATCATCACTACAAATCAGCAGACGTGTGAAGGAACAATGCCGACGAAGGTCCTTCACTCATTCACCTCACTCCCAAAGACAGCGGCAATTATTCATAAAATAAGGATAAACACAAAAACAGACTAATATCGAAAGTGTAACAGGTCTCAGGCTGAGCACCTGTGGACAGATAAGGTTTCCTGTAACACAGGAGAAATGATGACACCGGAGACCGTTTCTTCTGTAACGTTTAACTTCTCTGAGCCAAATGAGGAAGTCAACGAGAGTCCACTCACAAGGAGTCTCACAGGAAAAGCCAGGCACCACACGGCCTTCTGCTGGTAACACTGGATAGCTCTCAGTTCTGTTCAGTGGGAAACAGGTCCACATGGCTCTTTGAGTGTCGAAGGTTGCCGTCCCCTTGCCTAGGAGAACGCCACACCTCATCTATAAAATATTGTAAAGGATTCCTACTAAAAATGTTTGTGCGCCCTAAAGCTGAAAATGGCGTCCGTCCCAAAAAACGGATCTATAAAACCATGCGTACGCAGACCTGCACACACTTTCCTTTTATAGATCACAGTCCACCTGGAAGGTTGACGGTTCAAATCCGCCCTCAACATGCCCACTTTCTACCATAAATGGTCAATGCAAAGTGCCTCAGTAATGTTTTTACATCTCAATCAGCATACTGATCGATGGCATTTTACTCTAAATCCTGGCAGAAAAGACGAAGAAAAGGAATTTTACACAGACAAAAATAGTCATGAGGAGGTGGAGGTCAGGAGATGATCTTATTTGGTCACAGTGGTGATGTCACTAATAAAAGAAAAAAAGAAGCGATCAGCAGCTCATCGTCACTGTTGTAAATAGTGTGAGAGTCACATAGAGATCTGAGACTACAGAGGTGGAGAGGAAGGGTCTGATGTTAAGGTGGAGGCCAGAGGAGAGTGACATCATGGAGGTCAGAGCACCCGAGCACACCGCTGGACACCAAAACAGCCCCCATGGTTGTGACGGCCACATTGTGTGGCGGAGGGTGACGAGGAGGTCATCTGTCTGCAGCTCCAGAGCGCATGGCGGTGCCAGAGCATCCACAGTGCAGCTTTACACACGGCTGTCACCGCGCTATTTATATGTTTACTCTGAAATTAGACTGGTTGTTACACACTTTGTCACAATTGATAATCAATCAGTTCTATCCACTCTGTATCATTTGAAGAGGAAAGTCTGAAAGACGACCTTGGAGCTGCTGATTTGGAAGTAACATCTCACTAAAGAAACATCTAGAACTCTGCAGCTTGGCTGTTTACGATTACGTGGATCAATAAGTCTGATATTTGAAGATATTAAATGTATGAGGTGAATCTGGCTTCAATTCTCTACCTCACCATCAGCTCCACCAGTTTCCTTCGTCTCCAAACTGTGCTGCTCCAGGGTCAAAGTTGGCGTGCCGGTACGAACATTCACCCACAATGTTCATTGTTTTAGATCACAAACTTTGCATGGGAAGTGGCGTATGCATCTTTCAGGACATGTTTTGTGCGTCAGCAACCTTTATAAATGAGGCCCCAGCTGTTTCCAGCCGGTGCCACCTGATGTAGGGAGTCATGGGGGGCCACAGGGAGGTTCTATTTGGGGGGAGTGGGCCCCTGGGCCGCCACAAACACGGCCTAGTAGACAGAGACAGCGGCCAGGTTACCTACATAACTTTGTTTGTTTCCCTTTGGCTGAAAGGTCTTTGTAGGGACGGGGCAGTGTAATGACCTAAGTGTCAATTATTGTTCATTGTTCTGTTAAAAACTGTGTTCTATTCATTATTCTTACTGTTTATGTTGTTGCAGTTGCTCTTGTGATCGAATGAGCGGGCACCTGGTTGGAGGGGCAAGGAGCAGGGGATGCTGGGAAGGCTGTCCATGTCGGTGCTGGGTCAAATTAATGAATGGATGTGTTTTCTGAGTTTTTTTTATTGGCATTGTCATGGCTGAGAGTGACTTATTCTGTTAGAAATAAAGGGCGAATTGACTGCCAATCGGTGCGTGATTCTTGGGACCACGAGAAGACATTACAGTATGTTCCCATCCACTGTGCATTCATGCTCTTCATGTCAACATACGTGTCCACTCAGATGGAGTCATACTGCTCTAGATTGTATTTAATGTCAATAATTCAATCTCACATAACACCAGATGGCTAAAACCCAGAAATCAGGAACAAGAAACCACAAAAACCAAGTAAAATGGTGCAGTTGTGTTCGGTAAAGTTTGCCTGAAAAGCTAAAGCACACTGTTGGAAATCACACAAAGACATCATCCGCTGACGTGTTTGTTAGTTTTCATATCAGAAGTCAGTAAGTTTGTGGTCATAACAAATTCTTGCATATTGTGATATTGCGCAGTCCTAAAATAGAGTGAAACCTCAAAATGCCACTGAAAGCAACAGTAAGTCTGGTTTGACGTGTTCCTGATAGAACAGTAAAGTCTCTAACCCATCTCAGCTCGTCCTGCTGGCCCAGTCACGTCCGATCGGAATCGGTCCAGCGGCTGTGGGCCGACCCTAAACTTCCTAAACAATCCGAGCTCCCCCGACACAGCGTCGATGGTTTCATCACTCCGTCACAGATAATCGAGTCCCACTGATTCCTGCCCAAATTTGATCCTCCACTCTGACTGCTATCGGAGGCCGGCCAGATACAGAGATAAGCCTGCAAATATATCAGCTGGTATGTCGGGGGGGGGGTCCTGGTGCTGTTTTGTGTGTTTGTTGTGTGTGTGTGTGTGTGTGTGTGTGTGTGTGTGTGTGTGTGTGTGTGTGTGTGTGTGTGTGTGTGTGTGTGTGTGTGTGTGTGTTGTGTGTTGTGTGTACTCACACATACTTTTCATGACAGTCAGTAAGTTTGTTAACACCAATATCAAATGTCATTTTTAAAGCTCTTGTAAATAAACCTTTTCAAATATGGAGTACTTCTAATGCCACGTACCGTTTCTTACAGTAATCCTCACTAAGTAATCACTACCGTTACCGTAGTTTCATCTGTTGCACTTTTCTCGCAGAAAGCTGAAGAGCTGTTCTCTCTTTCTGTTCTTCACAATGAGCTCATTGTTACCCTTAGCGTTAGCATTAGCATTAGCATTATCTGAGCCTGCTGTCTCCAGGAAACTGTTCCACTAAACGGTTGTTTACCAGAAGAGGAGGAGTAACTGCAGGACCAGATACTCTGCTTCGAACAGACAACGATGAATCTCCTTCACTTATTGACACGTTTGGGAGTAAAGTAATCTAAAAGTAATTAAAGGTATTCTGGTAGATTTCTTTCATTTTGTGGTAGTTAAAGTAAACTACTGATTACATTCTTTAACAGGTATATCGTAATTGTGATGGATTACATTTTCAAAGTAACCCTCCGAACCCTGAGAAGAAGTATTTCCATTTTAGATATTGAATACTCAGTAATTTGTAGAAATTTCAGTTTAATCTGGTTGACAAGGGTTTAAAATGACCATCATCCTCCATCGCCTGTGAATCAATCACGTACTCATCCGTGGACGTTACCTCCCGTGTCGCTGGTCGGTGAGCTCGGACCAGGAAATGGATTTCTGTGTCGGCTGGCTTTAATACGAGCGTGGCTTCGTGTAATCCACTGCAGACGATCATTGTTTGGGCAGCGAGTGCGCTCTGACCACAGAGCAGCAAACAATGACAAGATTACATTTTTACATTGAAATATTCCACGGCTGATCTCAGACGTAATCCCATGATTAATCAACCCTCCGAGAGCTTACATTGATCTTTAAAGAAGAAACGACCTTGTTTCTGTTTTCTCCGCAGTAAGAGAATAAGTTCTGGCAGGTCCGCTGAGCGGAGGCAGTTTACAGTTTGTGTGAGTCCACGCAGCTATTTGTTATTTCGTTGATGCAGGTTTACTGCAGATAAAGCTTTCCGAGAGGAAAAACCGGAGAGAAGAAAAAGTCGGGGGTTTATTTTTTTGCCAAGCTTAATTATATTTCTAAATGCTTCACTGAGGTTTTCAAGAGCAGCTATCTGTAATGAGTAATATTTCATATTTATGAAGCATCTGCATAATAAAGATAAGGTATTCAATTAACTGAGCCATAAAAACTCCATGTTATTAAATATTAATCATTCCACATATTGCTTTGATTTCTAACTACTTAATTACAAACACACTTTCTTTGCAGCGGCGCCGCGACTCGGGCATTTCCTCGTCTTTCACCGACTATAAAGTGTTTAGCAAAGCGTTTCACACTCCAGTGAAAAACATGAGCCCTGGACAACCCCCATCCCCCCACCCAACACCAACAACAACACCACTACCACCCCCACCAACAACACCACCATGACCACCACCACTACCACCAACACCACCACTGCCAACACCAACACCACCACCACTACCACCAACACCCCCCCCCCCCCACCAGCAACACCACCACTGCCAACACCAACACCAACACCACCACCACCACCACTACCACCCCCACCAACAACACCACCACGACCACCACCACCAACAACAACAACACCACCATGATCACCACCACTACCACCAACACCACCACCCCCCCACCAGCAACACCACCACTGCCAACACCAACAACACCACCACTACCACCAACACCCCCCCCGCCCCACCAGCAACACCACCACTGCCAACACCAACACCAACACCACCACCACCACCACCACCACTACCACCCCCACCAACAACACCACCACGACCACCACCACCAACAACAACAACACCACCATGATCACCACCACTACCACCAACACCACCACCCCCCACCAGCAACACCACCACCGCCAATACCAACACCACCAACAACAACAACACCACCCCCAACCACCAACACTACCACCATGATCACTACCACCAACACCACCACCAGCACCACCACCTCCCCACCAGCACTACCACCCCCACCAACAACACCACCACGACCACCACCACCAACAACAACAACACCACCATGATCACCACCACTACCACCAACACCACCACCCCCCACCAGCAACACCACCACCGCCAATACCAACACCACCAACAACAACAACACCACCCCCAACCACCAACACTACCACCATGATCACTACCACCAACACCACCACCAGCACCACCACCTCCCCACCAGCAACACCACCACTACCACCACCGCCAATACCAACACCAACAACAACAACACCACCAACAACAACACCACCCCCAACCACCAACAACATCACCGGCCACCACCAGCACCACCACCCACAACCAACAACACCACCACCAACACCACCACTACCACCACCCCACCACCACCAACACCCCTGGCGGAGGATTGATCCTCAAATGTCACCATGAGGTTCTGATTGCGAAGGTTTTCTCAAGATTTTATATTGTTGTTGAGAAAACACAAGTACTGACCAGATCCTTGATAAAGTCCTATTGGAAAAGTTTTTATATGTTATCATGTAGCAGAAACAGAGCAAACCCCCTCCTCCTCTTATGGAGTAGAAATAAACGCCATAAGCAGGGTGGTCCGGGTTTGGGCTTGTTTTGAACACTTTGTGCTTGAAAACGAAACATTGGACCGGTTGACTGAATTTGCGCTGCTCTTCTCAACACTAGACTCTGTTTAGAGCTGATTTCTGTGGTTCGGGGGAGTTTTATCTTGTGTTTGAGGTGGCAACTCTGATGCAGATCTGGCAACCTTGAAAAGTAGAAACGCCGTCACATGGAGTCCCGAGGAACAAGAAGCCCGATCCTGACCAGCAGCTGCAGCGTCCTGCAGGCACATCACGATAAAATGACAAAGAAGGAACGAGGCATTCCAGAGTACACAGAGTACAACAGTCAGCAGCAGCTGGTGGTACATTTCTGAGGTGGGGCTCTTCATTATTATTTGATTTCAGCCCATGGTAACTTCAGTTAAATACAGTCTGGTTATAAACCACATTACTACAATCTTGCCATATTGGATGGTAAACAAATACAAGTGTACGCTTCATTACTCCAGTAGAAAGGTCATTGAAATGACATTTAGTCTGAGTTTAGGAAAAACTAAAGGTACATTTTCACAGAACACATAGTTCATCTTTTAACCATTTTAGAATCGTCCCTCAGAAAACATTTGCAACATAAACTGTGTGTTTTTTTAAACTCAGAGATTTTCAGTCATCAATAAATATGATCATATCTAAACATTCATAAACAATAACAAACCTGAACGTTTTGATAAATTCTGAACAAGTTTCTGTTTGTGTGAATTTTAAAATAACTATGATGGAGAAAGTTGAACCTGCAGCTTTTCAGTCAAATGTCAAAAGAGACAGAGTTAATAATCAAACTGGATTAGAAGAGAAGAGACAGAGTTAATAATCAAACTGAGTTAGAAGAGAAGAGACAGAGTTAATAATCAAACTGAGTTAGAAGAGAAGAGACAGAGTTAATAATCAAACTGAATTAGAAGAGAAGTGACAGAGTTAATAATCAAACTGGATTAGAAGAGAAGTGACAGAGTTAATAATCAAACTGAATTAGAAGAGAAGAGACAGAGTTAATAATCAAACAGTGAATTAGAAGAGAAGAGACAGAGTTAATAATAATCAAACTGGATTAGAAGAGAAGAGACAGAGTTAATAATCAAACTGAGTTAGAAGAGAAGAGACAGAGTTAATAATCAAACTGAGTTAGAAGAGAAGTGACAGAGTTAATAATCAAACTGAATTAGAAGAGACAGAGTTAATAATAATCAAACTGGATTAGAAGAGAAGTGACAGAGTTAATAATCAAACAGTGAATTAGAAGAGAAGAGACAGAGTTAATAATCAAACTGAATTAGAAGAGAAGAGACAGAGTTAATAATCAAACTGAGTTAGAAGAGAAGAGACAGAGTTAATAATCAAACTGAGTTAGAAGAGAAGTGACAGAGTTAATAATCAAACTGAATTAGAAGAGACAGAGTTAATAATAATCAAACTGGATTAGAAGAGAAGTGACAGAGTTAATAATCAAACTGAGTTAGAAGAGAAGTGACAGAGTTAATAATCAAACTGAATTAGAAGAGACAGAGTTAATAATAATCAAACTGGATTAGAAGAGAAGTGACAGAGTTAATACTCAAACTGATTTAGAAGAGAAGAGACAGAGTTAATAATCAAACTGAATTAGAAGAGAAGAGACAGAGTTAATAATCAAACTGAATTAGAAGAGAAGTGACAGAGTTAATAATCAAACTGAATTAAAAGAGAAGAGACAATAATGAGTTAATAATCAGAGATTCACCACTTATTGTCTTCATCTGGTAGAAACACCAGAACAAACCAGAAGTGACATTCAGCCAATCACTGAGCAGCTCTGGAGGTTTAAAGTCGCCCGAGTCTCAGACATGAAATGATCTGATTGGTTTAATTTCACTCTGATGTTGATCAGTCATTGGTCAGATTGCTACTAAGCCCCGCCTCTTCGGGGCGGCTTTCTGCAGCACCTCAGACTGCTCACACACACACACACACACACACACACACACACACACACACACACACACACACACACACACACACGCAACCTACTTGAAAAAGAGAAATCCAGAAATCCTCTTTTATTGAAGATTATCTGTGGAAAATGAAGTGAATACAGTTCAGGGCTCATCGTTAGTTTGTTGGCATTGATATATTTTATAATTATTGTTTCTGCTTCTTGCTTGTACGACTTACAGTATTTTATAACAAATATTTAAGGTCTTTTTTTCTTTTTTAAATTGAGGATTTGATTATTGGTATATGTGAGAAAAAAAACGGTCATGATCTTTTTTGTTTATGTTATCAGATTTGAACACTGAAACTTTTAAGTTAGTGCAAAACCTTTAACAGTGAACGGCTCCAGACCTTCTGTCCGTGAGCCAGGAAGGGTTTCAGGAGGTTTCAGGAGGTTTCAGGAGGTTCTGCAGAGGTTTCAGGAGGTTCTGCAGAGGTTCTGCAGACGCGTCGGGAAGTTTCGTTCCATTTTTAAAGATTGAAGAGAAGTACACACTGGGAAGATTCTCAAATACAAGGAACTGATGAAGAATCCGTTCATTTTAACCAGATTTGGAAAAAAGGTGCAGTATCTTTTCACCAGAACAATATGAAAACTATGATATTAATTTGCTGTATAATAATATAATTATTGTGTTTTATCGCTCACTGTTACTTTGGTACACGTTTATAAATAGAAGTTAAACTCAAGCTAAAATAGTATTTTCTTTTACAGATAATTAGAAATGTTTAACCACTAATATGTTTCACCAGTATACATTTCTGTGAATGTCCTTGTTTTGCATGTTGAACTTTTAGTGACGTATATAAATGTATATGTTGTGTAAGTTCATTGTGAATCTGTACATTTTGACATTACTCTTCTTTGAATTGCTGCTTTGTATATATACTCCCTAAAACATTATAAGTAATGTATTTTATTATGTTCTGTTTTCATATATGTTGTGTATTTTATTACAGAGTAATGTTGAGGTACTTCATAAATTATTGGATAATCTTAGCATTTTATATATAATTTTTAATGTACAGATTCTCTCTTGTTTTTCATTTTGTACTATACTGTAAGTACTCCTATTACTCCCAAATATAGAATAGAATAGAATAGAATTCATTAATCCCAGAGTGGAATTCTTTAAAATATTTGTGTTTGTTCATGGCACATTTGATGTCATTGTCTGTGACACAAACGATTTATTTGTAAATGTTTGAGAAAAGGGGTTTTGTGTCTGTGGCTGGTTAAAACTCTGATTTGCTGCTGGATGTGTTTCCTCCAGCAGCCGCTGCGGCTCAGAAATGAAAAATGTAATATGTAACCCTGGACCTCCTCCATTTCCCTGGAGTCTGATGGTTTGGCTCTTGTTCGTTTTTGCATCTCCAACTCCAACAATAATAAGTGTGTTAGTATTTTGTGCTATTTGAAGTTAATCCCCGTAGAAATCGGGACATCGGGACAAATCAAACCCCTGTGAAGTGACCTCTTCCTCCGGAGACTGACCTTCATGGTGCGTGAGCGAGCCGCTCCTCTCGCCGCTCCATTGATAAATTCTGTTGAGAAGTGAAAAGAGAGCCTTGTAAATTCCTTAAACACACACACACACACACACACACACACACACACACACACACACACACACACACTGAAGGGTATCATCCGTTGAAGCTGAAACCCACATAAACAGGTGGTGCAGAATGGGGGTGTTTTTTGGGTGTTTTTTGTATTTTGGGGGGGGGGGGGGGGCGTCTTTAACCTGCCAGCAGTGGAGGTTGCATCTCGACCCCCGCTCGGCTCTGCACCATGAAATCCGGGGCTGTACTCGGGGGATTTGGCTTCTTGGTCTAAAGCCAGGCGAGGAATTGCATGACTGGCCGCCACTGGCAGCAACACCGTCACCCCGGCGACGCGCTCCGTCTTATCTGCCCCTCGCCATCGTGCTGCTGCAGCAGCCCCCACCTCCTGGTGCATAAGCAATATTTCCACCAGCGTTCTCCCCAAACTCTCCCCGGAGATTTATCTGGCTGTTGAAGTAGAAAATGAATATTTTACAGTTCACTTGCCTGATCAATTACCTACAAGCTGTTGCTGTATTTGGTGACTGGTCGCAGGAAATGCTTGTAGGTAGTGATAGAAGGGCCCGCAGGGAGCCGTCTCCTCTTCCACAGCAGCAGCCCAATCAAAATAAAGAGCAGGCCATTGTGAGCGAGGCGGTCTGGTCTCCGGCGGGCCGCCTCGCTCTGTTTGCACACTCTTCTAGAATCATGGCAAAACAAATTAAAGCTTTTAGGCCATAATTAGCAGCAGCTAATTTCTGGAGGTTACAGACACGCTGGCTTGATTAGAAGTTGCCAAGTGGTCCTCCACGGGAATATTTAATAAATAAATATAATGTCATCAGCCCTCGCTGATTAACATCCACCAGTGTCGAGCGTCTTTGAGGAATATCTGTGATAATACTGATGATGACGGAGCTCCATTGGCGTGTTTACCCTCCAAAAACACGTGGAAATAAAGTGTTTTCTCTGAAGGTTTGGAGCGCAGGCTGCTGATGTTGAAGTATTGACTCACTCAGGGAGTGAATTGTGAACAAAGCAGGATGAGTATGTCAAAATAAAGTAAAACAGCAGAAATGCCGTAGGCATGTGCGATGAAGTCGCTGTGCAAGCCAGCTCGCCTGAGCATGTCCAGTTTTATAAACTCAACCTTTACGTACCTTTAGGTACCTTCAGGTAACTGTAGGTACCTGTAGGTACCTGTAGGTACCTGTAGGTACCTGTAGGTACCTGTAGGTACCAGGTATCTGCCGCCTTTATGACCGGAATAAAATGTCTTTGACCCTTGACGCCAAATAAAATTCATCTGGAGCCACAAAACATGTTCATCATTTATAATTAGGAGAAAACTATGTTGCATTTATGGAGTTTCATCACTTTAATTCAGGAGTTTTTTGCAGTTTTACTTTCTGTATACATTATAGCTCTTTTACTTTCTTTTTTCTGGCAGGGGGCCAATTCAGCAGTTTTAACCATTTCTACTATCTTAACTGTCCTTTTTACTCATTCAAGTGGTTTTATGACATTTTAAGTATTTCATTTATGTTCAGTTCAGTTTCATTATAAAATAAAATGTTAAATATGCTAGTTCATAGAAACTATGTGAAAACACTTGTTCAAGTTCAAAGTTGCTTTATTTGTCAATTCTGCTGCACATTTTCACACATATAGAGAACCAAAATAGCATTTCCTACTCACACAACTTTTAAAAAACAAAAGAAAGAAATTCCACACGCTAAAATATACGGGCCAGAATATAATAATTTAGGAGTAAAAAAAAAGGTAAGAAATTGTGGTAGACATAACAGTGAATAACACACATTTCCATGGCAACAGGAAGATGAGTGAATCAATGTTCACCAGGAGTTTTTCTTCTCCAACCACATGAAACTGGATTCAACCAACAAAGCAGGTTAGAAATGCTGAATGAATTTTAAGATTTCGATTTGTACTTGAGAGGCTCTGAATTCAAACCAACACATGAGTTTATGCCCAACAATTGAACAAAATGTCAAAATGTCTGAAATCTTTAAAATGTCTCTCTAAAAGCTCTATGAGAGGTTTTCAGTCACTTTTCCACATGTGATGCTGTCTGACAATACCATGTACAAAGATCTGCCGAATTGGGGCTTCTCTGGAAGTATAATGGAATTTGCACCACATGAAGTGTCCTTGGGCAAAGTCACCTGGACACTGAACCCCTAAACTGCCCCCATTGGAGGAACAGCGCCCTGCATGGCTGCAGCCTCCAATGGTGTGTGAATGTGTGTGTGTGTGAATGGGTGAATGTGATGAGCTGTGTAAAGCGCTTTGGGGGCTGCTCTCAGCTGAAAAGCGCCATATAAGTTAGTCCATTTACCATTTTCATGTTAAAATCATCCAATACAGTACCGATGGGAAATAAATAAATAAATAAACTATCGTTCAGAGAATAATTCAGCAGACTAAATTCTGCACACCGTATCTATTTCAGTGTAAAATGTTTTAAATCCATTTTCTTTCCCAGTTGAGGAGTTCTGGAGCTGATCCCAGCCTGCTGTGGGGGGGCAGCTACACCATGGACAGGTCGCCAGGGCAACACATATAGACAGACAAACCCCACACACTCACACCTCGGGGCAATTTAGCACCAATAATTGACCTCGCATACTTGTTTTTGGACTGTGGGAGGGGAAACACACACACACACACACACACACACACACACACACACACACACACACACACCCCGAGTTGAACCCATGACCTTCCTGCTGTGAGGCGACAGGGCTCACCACTGCGCCATCACTGCGGCTCTGAAATTAACTTGATGTTTTAGTGAAGAAGCTGCATGTTCTTCCTGAGCAGGTTTTCTCCTCGTGTAATAAACTTGGTGACCCTTCTGTAACCCGGGATTGGTTTGGACGATAGATGCTCACTCACTTAAATCTAAAGGAAAACTTCATTTCTTCAGCATTACCACTCCTTCACAACAGACGTACGCAACTAGAATATTTCATGTTATGTCTTCTGTGTTAAACGACATTTTATTTTCACTCAGTTTCTTCTGTAACTTCATAACAATGATTCTTTTGAAATAGTTCTGTACATTGAAAGAAGTAACTTGTGTCTGATTTAATGAAACTTGAAAATGGACATATTTCTCATGATAACATCTGAACTGTTTTACCACATTGACTAACATATAAACTAGTGCAAAATACATCATTGTCCACTTGTAAATTTCCCAAATTTGGGGGAAAACTAAACATGAGTTTGTCCTACATCAATACTTTCAATTGATTTTAACAAACCACAGAATTATTTTCCAGTATTTTAATGAGCGTTACAGAAGGAAACTCCCAGAATCGAACCAGGTATTTTCTCACTATGAGTGCGAACCGCTACTCCACAACACCACCACTGAATCATCCAGCATTCAAACAACCAACAGATTCTAAATTATTCAAGCATATAATCTATGTTCCCAAAACTCGGCCTCGTCCTTTCACTAGTTATTCCCCCTGATCATCCTGGTTGAAATCTGAGTGTCGACATTTGTAGAAAACCTTCACCAAGTAAAGTTTGGTGGAACCTGATGTGTCCGATCTGCTCTGACCTCATTAGGAGAAGGACCGCTGTGTGATGTGTGATTTCCACCTCGTGCGTGCGCACGGCGCTGATTTTCCTTTCAAGCCGAATTAGCGGAGCCTCTGATTATGTCTCAATCACACACATCCATTGTCCTGCAATCAATGTCCTGATTGCAGCGCGAGCAGAAAATGTGCTTCCCACTTTTAATAATGGAGCGCAATTCATCAGATGTGGAAGTTGGCAAACCCTGCAATCCCTGCTCGCTGCAATCTGCCCCTGATCAGCACGCCGCATCGGAAACAAGGCCCACATCCACCGCATGTCAGAGTGAGCACAGGAGGTACGATTCATATCTGTGACAACCTGGATCAAAATATGAGACCGCACATGGAAAATGGAAAATGTTGGAAAAATTAACCGGCAATTCAACAGAACCTAAAGAGTTGTCGTCATAAACGAATCCTGAAACACTTTCTGAAGGGTCAACTGCCCCCGACACTTCTTTAAGACAAAATAAAAAAATGACATCATAATGTGACATTTCGTCATGAAAAAGTATAAAACTGAATAAAAAATGTTCCACTGCTGTTATTGAGTTTATATCATCACTATGAATAAATATGTAGACACACGTCATTATATAATGACAATAAGAATCATTCTGACATAGGAGGTGGGCACCACGGACGCTCCACAGCGTTCGTTTCATAGGCCTCGTTCACGGTGACGTAGCGTAGCGGCGCCTGCGCACTGAGACTCCATTCCTCCACGTCTAGTGAGAGCAGACGTGGAGCTTCGCACCAGCCTTTGAGTCGTGTTGATAGAAAACCAGATTTATGAAGCAAACTAAACGTGATGTTGTCGGCCGCGCTCGGTGAGCAGCTGGAGCCGTTATTAATCGTTTGTTTCATTAATTTGTTCACGATTCTATGATAAAACTGATGATCAATCCACTCTAAATACGTAGCTCCAGGTTTTAATCTGTAACTCTACGCTTCACCCCCCCAACGCCCAATCACGTGTTGCCCACATCCAGCCAATCAAAAAAAAGACAATGGCCAGCATATCAGGAAATAAGGACTGAGTATTTCAGACGATAAACATTACGAAGCAGATAACGGCTTTAGAAGCGATGGAAGCGACTCCTCTTTGATCGTCCAAATCCTCCATATTTAGAATCAGCAGGCAGAATCACGCCAGCTGATCTGCACCTCCATCACGGGCAGAGCGCCGCGTAGCGACCCGCTGACGTCTGGAATCAACGTGAAAAGTCATTTTACACACCAAATATCTCACTTTTTAGATTAGAGAGGTCTTTTTTCATTTAACTGTGGAGAAATTTCAGGTGCAATTAGACTAAATTACAGGTTAAGAACTCGATTGTATCTGTCGTTATTCATGGTACAGTGGAGGAACTCTTGGAAATTGATGTTTAGAAACGTTGTCCGGAGCCGTACAGGCGGAGATGCCTCCCTCTCTGCCCCCCAGCAGCTGGCATCAGCAGCCGACTGGCACCGCCTGCACCCCCGCTACTAATTAGTTCATGCGCCTGTCTTGTGAAAACTCATTTACACACCAAACTTGTAACTTTTTGGTAAAAATTGGATTAGATATGCCTTAATTCTTCTGTTATTTCATGTTTGTGTCTGGCAATATAAAAGTCTATCTTTTATCTGCTCATATATTGTATTTTTTTTGCAATTTTACATCTACTATGTTCATCTAGTATGTCAGAACGAATAGATGGTTGTAAAATCAAATAGGTGAGGTTGTGCTGAAAGAAATGATACCAAACACTGGAGTTTTATCAGCTTCAAATAGTGAAATATGAGGTAAAATCTAAAGTATAGTCAAAACTGTGAATTTATACACTTGTCCATAAATTGTATTGAATCTTTATGTATATACATTTTAGCATTGGTGTGTGTAATGAACTAATTGAATCTCTCCTCGGTTGTGAAATTAGTTGGAGAAACATGCTCTTGTCTCCAACAATGAAAGAAATCCCCAAAAATGTCTTTGTTTTATTTATTTTTTTGAGGTTGTTGTGAAAAAAGGGACAATTAATATTTAAGAAAAACACTTTCAATAGTGAGATATGAACGTAAAAGCAACAGCAGTGAAAACAGTCAACTTGAGCTCCGGGGCCCAGAAGTAGCAGAAATTTATTATCTTATTATTCACATGAATTCTACAAACCCTGCACAAGTACTACCCATTTAAAAGGATAACAGCTTCTTTTTCAAGCGATTACCATTAAATCAACAGTTAGTTTGTAAAAAATAAACTAAAACAACATGAAATTTAAACAAATGTATGACAAAAAAAAACTTAAAACTATGAATTAAATGAATCACTAAGTTAAAAATAATATTAGAGAGAATGTTTATTTGTTAACATAATTAAGGGGATGTGTAGTGGTTAGTGCGCGCTCCTCAGCAAGAGGGTTGTGGGTTCAAATCTAACTTTACAAACCCACAAATTTGTAAAATATAAAGATTTTTTTTTTGTATTGTCTAACTGTGCTCAACCTGAATCAGAAAACAAAATATATGTATAGATTTTTTTTTTTAAATGTAACTTCCTACAAGGCTGTTTTGCAGGAAAAACTCTTTATCAGGGAAATAAAAACAGGTGCTTCATGCTTAAACCGTTATATAAATAATAATGACAATGGCGTGTGGTTTACATTTTTAATATATGAACATAAAGACTGATATTGTTTATTCTTTTCACTCAAAAAACCTGAAGGTCAGTTCATTGAATGTTTTATTTTGAAAATCTGAGGAAACAAGAATAGATGTGACTTCACGTTTCATTTCAGTTCCTGACTTTTTATTGAATTTTGTGACATTTCTTAAATGTTATCAAGCTTAACATATTCCAAATGGATCCGTGTGCAGCAGAACATAAAGTTTGGACTCTCGACGTTCCTCTGGAGCCGTTTGGTGCAAAAACTCTTGATCAGGGAAATGAAAACAGGCTGCTTGAACAGGATTTTTCTGTATAGACAACGACTAACCATGTGAACATAAAGACTGATGTGTTTTGCTCTCTCACTTCAATCACTGCACAAGGCTTTTATTTTGAAAATCTGAGAAAACATGAAACATTATAACATTTCATTTCCTCTCAGTATTTTTGTGACACTGCGTGCCGTCATGCGAGCTGCTCCTCCAACACTGGAAGAAAGGTTGGCTTTACACGTTGGTATCCAGAGCCGGGGATCAAACCTGCTTCCTTGGGGATGGACGACGACCCACTGCACCAGCTTGTGTCTCCGTCCATGAAGGCCATCCTATTGGTTGTTAGCTGTGGTGCTAATGGGGCGGAAAAGTTGGGTGAAAGTAGGGCATGAACCCAGATTGAGAAACGATTTCCTGGGACTCGGCTGATTGGTTCCCGCCCGGATCGTGTAAATGAAATCTGACTGTGTTTTGCTTCTGTTTATCAGGAGGGAGATGATAAGATAATCCGGATTGTGAAAATTGCTGGATTACATAGAAAAATCATCACAATGGGAGTGATTGAGATTTTGCAAAGCGCCCTTCTGTCTGGCAGAAAGTTTATGTGAGAACAGATCGTCACGTCAGATACGAATCAGGGAAAAAAGTCATTTAGGCTTTTGTGGATTTCGACAGTTATTCCACACTAAGAGCCCGAACAAAGGTTTGGGTAATCCTCACCCTTCATTCAACATGCAAAGACGCACATGATTGAAAAGATTACGGTGGAAGTCATTCAGTGTAAACCGCTCATTGGTGGGGAGATCGCCCGGTTTGGCTCATGCGATGGCACCGGATGTCGGACGCACTTTTTTCCAGAATCCTGAAATTTGAATTAAGAACAGAAATCTTCTCAATTATCGGCGCTTCTTTTATCTGCACGCACCAACAGAATCCATCCCATCTCACGCTCATCAGCTCATTTGTGAAATGTTGGAAATTAATTTCAGACCCATCTTGCTGACAGCGACAGTGAGCACATTCGCTAATTATATTGTTACCATAGAGACAGCCAGGGACAAAGAATCGCTCCACATTCTTACTTTCTAAAGAGCTACTTTCCTCTTTTCAGCATTGTCTTTAATATTTGAATCATTCTGCAAGTTGAGCATTCAGCTCGATGAGCTTCACTGTCTATCTGCACGTTTCTGCTTTGTACAGTGGATGTTAGGTCTCTGCACTGCAAAAACACCAGCGGAGAGAAGAAATCTTCCAGCTCACATAAGAAAACAGACTTTTAAAGGGGCATTCTTGCTTCTTCTTTTTTTTTTCTGAGTTAAGCTATAGTTATATGAAAACAAGGGCAATGTGTTTAGCATGAAGATATAAAAAAAGTGTTGAAAAGTTTACTCAGCATGAGCTTTGTCAATAATCATAAAATGATCATGAAATGTACACAGAGTGGGTACCATTGAGTAGCTCTAAACTAGTGCAGTGTATTCATTAACCAGGACTGACTTCAGATGGGACCCAAGTGATCGATGGGGAATTGACCCATCAGCTCGGAAGCATCCAACTCACCAAAGTGACGCCCAACAAAGCAGTGGATACCTTTAATTAGCCTGGGCGATAAACCAAAAATTTACAGATACCGAAATTTACGAAAATTCCCGAGGTCATTTTGCCCATTTCGGTATATCTGGTGTTTAAGGGGCCGTCCACACGAGCAAGCCGTCAACACGGGTCCCAGAGTGGGGAAATTCTAAAACCCCGGCTCGTGCTGTCCAACAGTCCGGGGTGTGGACGGCAAAGCCGGCAAAGACGATCATCTGTTAAAAAAAGATGACGGAATCGCCCCCCTCCTCCCCCCACACACACTCTTTGTACATAGTTTTTGTTGTTTAGATAACGCTTGATACTTAAGTGTGTTGATTTATGAGATGATTTCAGAATTATTTATGAATTAATACATTTTAATAATAAACGCCTTTTAGCTGAATTGAACGATTCTTGGTGATTATTGTGTATTTACTGTTGACACTTCACTGGTTTGTAACAGTCGGTGCTCGGATCTCACACCTTCCCTTTTATTTAAGATTGTTATATTTTTACACAGAAATATTAACTAACTTAAATAAACCTTTTACAAACGAGACTGATCTATTTTGGTATTAGCTATTTCCAGTTTATCTGGTGGTGCCCCTTTTTATTATTAATAAATAAATAACAAATGTATGCAAATTAGTCATTTTTCATTAATAAATAATTTTTGATAATTTATTACCTTTTAAGTAATTACTCAATTACTTTAGGAGTTGTTAATGAGTAAATGACCGTCTACTTCCATTAATAATTTAAATTTTTCATAAATTACTTCCAGTGATTTATTACTTTCAGTAATCTATTACTTACAGTAATTTAATGCTAATAACCAACCATAAATCCAAACACCTACCCTTAATAACTCTGTACCTTAGCTGTTGGTCTTGTTTTCTTTTTCCTTGAAGAAATGATGAAGGACTGCTCGAACAGCTCGAAGAGAGTCAATGATTCAGAGCCGACTGATCCTGACAACAGCTCCAGGTCCAACATCTTCTTGAAACTTTACAACCAGATGTAGAAGTAAGACAATGAAGAACTAATTTCTCATCATTGTGATCAGTCTTATTTATTTGTGCATTCATATTTGGATGATCTGTATCTTGTTTTTACATCCAATTTGCCTGCTTGAGGACTAATAAAGATTTGTGCACTTGAACATCCTAGACAATTTCCACGTTTCTTTCTGTCATTCCTGCAATATGTGCAGGTGAGTTGACCTTCAGTGGCCAGAGATTATATACTGCTGTATAAAAGCCATCTTTACTTCATGGAGATGTGGCGCTGTTAGCAGTAGCAGCTAAACCTGCCTCTGCGGTAATCATTTTACACCAGGTGGAGATAGTACCTTTGACCAGAGAAGACTATCATAGACTATCTGTTGAATGAACCCACTAGATATCACTGTGAGTTACTGTCAGTGTCTAAATTTGCATCATACATCATTTTGATAATCCTATTTCTTTATCCAGCAGCTGATTATTTGGATGAGTATGTGAATCTCCTCTGATGGATACAGATCAACCCTCCGCCCCCAACATGACCACAGAGGTGTGCTCCCTGCTGACTGCCGGGATGCAGCTACAGTACTACTCTCCTCTCTATGGTGGTCTGGAAGTGCAAAGTACTACAAACTTCAAAAACATTTCCCAAACCATAAAACACTTCCCAGTCCAAAAAACACTTCCCAATCTAAAAAACACTTCTAAATTCAGCACAACACCATGGAAATGTGTGGTACCTGCTGACAGCAGGGTCATCACTGATTGGACGTGCTGCCAACGACACGCTCATCGCTGATTAGACAGAAGCAAAGTCCGTCTCTGTAACAGGAAGTCATTCCTGCTCGCTGAAGCATGGTCCGCGTTCTGTGGATAAGAGACTGTCTTCCATATATAAGAGACAATATATTTAGTCTTCATTGCGGCCTCCAGGTACTGACGGCTGGTCGAGGCTTTATTGAAGCTTTGATAGTTCATTTTAAACATACTTCATTATCCGCGGCTTCAATGACACACAGTGCTCGAGGAGGACATCTAGTGGTCAATAAAATTAAGTGCTGTTGACGGGTTTATAGATTGCTTTGGATTTGAGTTAACATGCAGGTTCCTGTAAAACCACATTAAATGATTGTATGGTTATATGAGGCGCAGAAGGCAAGCAGGAGAACAAACAAAGTTTCTAAAGATGACTTTCATTAAAATAGTCAAAAGGAGTGAGTCCGAAGCAGAGCTGGGAGAGCAGAGAGCTTAGCTGAAGTCTGGAGTCCTGGACTGATGCAGCATCTGGGGGAATCTCATGGACAAGGTACTGAGTGTGGGCAGGTCCTCCAGGACGGGTCTGAAGAGCCAGATGTTTCTTGGAGACGTGAGTCTCCAGGTGAGAGTTTGCAGGTGGGCAGACTGGTGGCTGAGACTGGATTGTGGGGAGCAGAGCTGGATGCAGGCTGGTTGATCAGAGTTTGATCAAAGAGTGAGTCTAGGGGTCTGGTCAGAGAGCCGGTCTAGGGGTCTGGTCAGAGAGCCGGTCTAGGGGTCTGGTCAGAGAGTGGGTCTGGGGGTCTGGTCAGAGAGTGGGTCTGGGGGTCTGGTCAGAGAGTGGGTCTGGGGGTCTGGTCAGAGAACTGGTCTGAGCTGAGCAGGTCACATCTTCACACTGAAGGCAGAAAGAAGCAGGATTCATCAGAACATTAAAATAACCATAAAACCGAAAACATGTACCACAGAAAGTGACTGAAAGAGTACTACGGTCCAGTGTGGAGTGGAGTCTGAAGCCCAGTGAAGTATTGTGGTCATCAGGTGAATAAGCTCCACCTGCACCTCGGTTGATTCAGATCGATATCCAGCCACCACTCTGCTCCCACAGCTGGACACGCCCACCTGGAGGTGAAAGGAGAAGGAAATTGAGGAAAACCAAAAGCCACGAAACAGCGCTCCTACGTAGCAGCCCACGTACAGAGCGTGACATATGGTTTGTTGTGGATCAAATTCTAATAAGTCTTTGGCAGCGATCCAAGCAGTGACGACCCTGCTGTCCACACGCTTCCGTTGTGTTGTGGTGGATTGGGAAGTGTTTTTTGAAGTTTGTAGTGTTTTGCACTTCCAGGCCACCATAACCCCTCAGCCAGGTCTGTGCACTCAGAAGTGATCAAGGCTGCAAAAATCCATGGACACCACGGAGACACGGGAAACACCAGAGGGACATGGCAGGGAGTCCAAGCACTGCTAGACCTGGCAGGGAGGCGACAACGACACTTCTCTTCCAGACTGTGGCAGAGAGGTGATGAAGCCCCTGATGGGAATCAGGTGCTGCCTCACCTCTCTGCCCATACAAGGAGGAGCCGCCAGACACTCGGGGTGACAGGCGGGAGACACATATGCAGGACTGCAGAGTCTGCATGTGAGAGTTTTGTTTTTGTTTTACTTTAATAAAAATAATTATGATTTTGAGAACTCCTGACTCTGTGGGGAAGATCGGCGGGGGCTTGCTCGAATGCTGCACAGAAAGGATCGACAACAGGGCTGGTCCTTCTCCATCTGTCGGGCCAGCTTTCATCACCAACGAGGCAGACACTCGGAGGATCCTAACGAGGGTCGGCCCACGAAAAGCTGCAGATCCAGACAAAATCCTTGGACGTGTGCTGAGGGTCTGCGCTGGCGAGCTCCAGAGTACTGACTGACATTTATGCAGGGGTTTCTTACCTCATAAGGATCACGTGGTGTGTTTATGTAGTGTTTTGGCAGTTTGGCTATCGATTATGATTAATAATTATCAAAGATAATTATTAATTATTTATTTGAAGATGTAATCTGATCTGTATCAGATTCCTCGGGAGCTCCACCTGTTTAACAGGAAATGATGGCCGATTCAGTTATCTCAGTTTCATAAGATATACTGAACTATTAATTTGGAATTAACCCGAATTAACATTAAAGCTTGAAGGATTTTGGAGTTCTTGACAAAGAAGATGTCGACATTTCTTGCACCTTTGTGCTCGTATGAAAACAAATAGAAAAACAGATTATAACTACCTATATACAGCTTGGTGTGTGTGTGTGTGTGTGTGTAGAGAAAGAGAGAGAGAGAGATGGAGGGTGTGTGTGATGGAACTACAAAACAAGATGGCGGATCACAATAAACTCCATTCAGAATGGAGGTTACCAGAGAGTAGGAAGGCCGTCCTCGGTCTCCACCAGGTGTTGGAGAACAATAGAACATTGAAGCCAGTCTGTAGCGTTGCTTCCTGAGTGTCTCTGTTAAAGGTTGTTTACAGGTTGATAGCTACTGCTATCATTATCAATAGAACCCAATCACTATAATAGAATCTAATATCATTATCAGTAGAACTCAATCACTGTAATAGAATCAACACATCTTCATCAAAGTTCAACAGCTCTATGCAGAGCTTCAGGTTTAACTAGTCCTCTCATGTAAAGGCCCAGTAGTTAGCACATTGTCACTGAAGAAGGAGTTTGGTTGTTGTCCAGGCCTGAAGCTGGCGGCTCCTGTAGCAGTTAGCACCTCCTGCTAACTCTGGTTGGCTGCGTTGAGCAGGTGGAGAAGAAGAAGAAGCTGAAGCTGGTGATTCAGGAGAGTCTTTGCAGCGTCCTGGTTGTTCCCTTTCAGACCTGAGGAGCTGGTCGCTCGCTCTGTCATGCTTTTCCTGCTTGTTGAGGGAAAAACACAAGCAGCTTCTCTGAGCTGCCGTTTCCCAGCTCTCTTTCCTGGGAAACTGCTTGGTCTTCCCTGGTGGATGAGCTCAGACGCTGGGTGCTGGTCTCTGGTCTCTGGTTCTGAGGAAGTTCTGATCCTTGTGGCCGGTCACAAGAGTTGAGGAGTCGAGGCCTTCGGTTGCAGTTCTCTTGTAGGGCTTTTCTACCAAAAAGAACCAGGTTCTAGTTCAGGTTCTAGTTCAGTTCTTAATGAGCAGCTCCAAAGAAGCGGTTCTGCTTCCATTGTCATGGAGCCAGTGAGAGCCAGGTCATGGCGTCACTCCAGAGCGTGGTATGTCACTGGTTCCACCAACGTAGCGCCGGCAGGATCCAGGAACCAGGAACCAGGAGATGGACTGTAGCAGTGGTTTGGTCCGGGTCGCTCCATCTAGTCTGACCTGAACCTCGGATTAAAACATTGAGTCGCCTCATCGCTCTATTGCTGTTTGTTCACCTCCGTCTTGCCATGACGTGGCCATAGAGAAAAATAAGAAGAAGAAGAACTGGTTCTAAATCTGGCCCTGGCCCTGAACTAGCACCAGGTTCTTTCTGGTGGAAAAGCCCCCTTGGTGTGAGCTGTTAGCAGGCTGGGCTACAGCTGAGCTGCTGGGATGCAGCTGCTCTCCCCCCGGTGTTCACAAGGCAAGAAAGGTGAAGAGAATCGCTCCAAAGGGTTTTGATAAGATGTGGGCACTTTAGGGTGTCAAATCCTGGAGAGCATCGGGCCGTCAGTGTCCCTTGAGAAGGAAGGGGGGAGGATTTCCATGGGGCTGCAGTGTCTGCAGGACCCCCTGCTGGGTGTGGTGCTCAGGCAAATTCCTGAGTCAGATTCCACCTCATATCATGACAAATGAAGACTGTCTTTCATTAGAAATTAACCAAATTTTCCGTGGTCTTATGAGATCCCAACATTTTCAACATCTGTGTCAGTCAGGCCAGTGTCCCCAAAAACTTCAAAACATCCACCATAGTGCCAGTGGCAAAGAACTCCATTGTGTCCAGTCTGAACGACAGCCACCCCGCAACAACAACACCAATTGTGATGAAGTGTTTTGAACTGCTTCTCAAACCCCACATCACAGCCCGCCTCCCTGCAGAACGTCACCCCCTTTGTTTCGCTTACCGTCCCAACTGTTGCACATAAGATATGATATCCACCACCTTGCACTCAGCCACCTCCCACCTGGACAATAAAGACACCAACAATAGAATCCTTTACATTGACTTCAGCTCAGCATTTAATGCCATAATCCCCAGAGACTCATGGAGAAATTCCTAATCTTCAGCCTGGATACCACCACATGACTCTGGGTCCTGGACTTCCTGATCCAGAGACCCCTGAATGCCCTGGATACCACCACATGACTCTGGGTCCTGGACTTCCTGATCCAGAGACCCCTGAATGCCCTGGATACCACCATATGACTCTGGGTCCCGGACTTCCTGCTCCAGAGACCCCTGGATGCCACCACATGACTCTGGTCCTGGACTTCCTGATCCAGACACCCCTGGATACCCTGGATACCACCACATGACTCTGGGTCCTGGACTTCCTGATCCAGAGACCCCTGGATACCACCACATGACTCTGGTCTTGGACTTCCTGATCCAGAGACCCCTGGACACCACCACATGACTCTGGTCTTGGACTTCCTGATCCAGAGACCCCAGCCTCCCCGAGTTGGAAACCTCAATTCCAAGTCCATCTCGCCGAGCAAGGCATCTCTCCAAGGCTGTGTGCTCAGTTCACTGTTGTTCACACTGCTAACAAACGACTGTACAGCCGCACACGAGGAGGCTGAAACAAGCCTCGGTCCCCACCACCGTCCTCTACAGAGAAGTGGTCGAGAGCGTACTGACATCACAACACTGTACTCCAGCTGCAGCAAGTCAGCCAGAAAAGCCCTGCAGAAGGTCGTCAGGGGGGTTTAGAAGGTCATCTTCCAGAGCTGCTGCAGGAGCAAGGCGCCGAACATGGTGAGGACATGGTGAGGACTCCTCGCACCGTTGCTGACATCAGCAGGAAAGGCAGAATCACCAGGCTGATCAACAGCTTCATACCTGATGACAATTCAACTGCCAAGCGGGTTCATTTGGCCAGTGTTTTTGAAACATCTCACACACACCCAGAAAGATAGACGTGTGTGTGTGTGTGTGTGTGTGTGTGTGTGTGTGTGTGTGTGTGTGTGTGTGTGTGTGTGTGTGTGTGTGTGTGTGTGTGTGTGTGTGTGTGTGTGTGTGTGTGTGTGTGTGTGTGTGTGTGTGTGTGTGTGTGTGCGGCTGCTCAGTATTAATCAGGTGCTTGTACCTGCCATTTTAAACATGATGATACAGAGAATCTGGAGGAGAGGATGAACCCAGATTGAAAAACCAGAGCTGAGTTTGAGGGCAGGGGTGGGGGATGGGATTATGTGGGGTGGATTGGGGGTGGGGTGGGTGTGTCGGTCAAAGTGGCTATTGCAACTATGGAGGAAGCTCCTGGATTTTCTTTTTTTTTTTGTGGGGGGGTAGATAAACAGAGCACCCTCAGGCAAAGGGGGAGTAGGGTGGGTGTTGGGGGGCAGCTTTGTAATAGCAAAGCATATCCTCCTGTCCTCAAGTGCAGCTTACCATATTTGCATCTGGGCTACATGCGCTTTGAAGATTGAAGGATTTCTCTGGTCTGGACATGTAGAGAGGATTTCTGCTCCCTCACTGCCAGACGCTCCAGCATGAGCATGTTTACCTGCTCTGTGCATGCACTGAACACGCTGCATGTAAAGCTTGAGTCAGTCAGTCCAGCCACTTTTGCACAGTCATCCTTTCACTTCACGTGGGCTTATTTGTTGTTTTTTTTGTTTTGTTTTTTGTTTACAGCACTGTGTTTTCTTATTTTCCAAATCTTTACAGAATATAATGATGTCAGAGATTTTACCATTGAGTAATTAGAATGATTATGTTGTGGAAAAAGCTCATGTTGTGCCATTACAATGACAAATCTCTAAACTTGAGGAAAAAGCAAAATTTAAGTACCTTCATGAATAGTGTGAGAGAGAGAGAGAGAGAGAGAGAGAGAGAGAGAGAGAGAGAGAGAGAGAGAGAGAGAGAGTGAGAGAGAGAGAGAGAGAGAGAGAGAGAGAGAGAGAGAGAGAGAGAGAGAGAGAGAGAGAGAGAGAGAGAGAGAGAGAGAGAGAGAGAGAGAGAGAGAGAATCAAAGCAGTAAAATGAGGAATGTTACCACCATGCAGAAAATGTGCACATTTCATGTGCGCAAGTTAATTATGCCACTTCAGAGGAGCTTGTGAAAGGATAAGGAAAGCTGCATAAATTTAGCTGTAATCCAGGCAGGCAGAACTCATTTGCAGGGATGGTCTTATCTGGGCACTGCAGCTTTCTCACAAAATTAACCTTGGATATTTGGGCCCAATTCAGCCAGCGTTTGATTCTCTCTCTCTCTCTCTCTCTCTCTCTCTCTCTCTCTCTCTCTCTCTCTCTCTCTCTCTCTCACACCCCCCCCCCCCCCCCCCCTTCACTCACACACATTCTCTACATACAACCTCTGCCTATAAGCCACTTCAATCTCCCTCCGCTTGTCTCTTACAGCTTTACAACGTACATGGTGGGGGGACGGACAGAGAGACAGACAGATGGATAGATAGATGAATAGATGGATGGATGATAGATAGATAGATAGATAGATCGATAGATAGATAGATAGATAGACAGACAGACAGACAGACAGACAGACAGACAGACAGACAGACAGACAGACAGACAGACAGATGATTGGCTGAAATCACAGAGTGAACTTTTCATCATGTAAACTTCATTATTAGTTTTTAAATGGAATTACAGACTTTTTACCAGTTTTGTTTGGTTATTAAAGACCCACTGAGCCTGATTCAACTAGAATGTGTCCATGGAGGAGTCATTTAATATATTGGACTATTACAGCAATAAAAATTATCTTGGGGATGATAATCACAAAATAGGAAATAGTTTAAATATACAGTATAGTCTGCATAAAAGCCGATAGTTTTGGCAATGACAAGCAGTAATTTAGTGATAGTTTCCAAGTATTTTGGTTTTAAAAATTAACTAATTATTTCTGATGTCTTGTCCCAACTGTCCATCCTGCTTCTCCAGTTCAGGGTCACGGGGCGCTGGAGCCGATCCCAGGAAGGTACACCCTGGACAGGTCGCCTGTCTCTCACGAGGCAATCACAGACAGACAAAGTACCACACTCACCATTTAGCATCACCAATTGACCTCACACACATGTCTGTGGGAGGAAACCCACTCACACACGGGGAAAACATGCAAACTCCATATAGAAAGGCCCCGGGTGATACTTACACCAACAACCGTCTCACTGTGAGGCGAGACCACGAACCACTGCACCACAGTGAGGTCCTTGTTCAAACTATCTTCTTTAATAATTAATGACAGTTCACTAATCAAACACGTTAAAACTCATGAGTGGATAAAGAGGTGTAGAAAAATGGATGAAGGGATACAGTTTTGGTATAAACAAGTCATTCGGATGTGAAGCCTGTCTTTCCGACCGATCCCTCTTTTTATTTCTACACCTTAGATATTTTTTGTACCTATACTTAACCAAGTACTTGTTGTAAAGACTTAACCAGCACTTTCATAGTAATTTGTGTTCAGACTGGGTGATTACCATGTCGACAGAATTTATTGTGGTGTGCCCCAGGGCTCAATCCTGGGCCGCTTGTTTTCTTTCTTGTTTTTTTTCCACATGTTCCCACTTGACAATGTTGACACTTGATACACAGCTGTTGTCCCCTGATCACATGTCCTTTTTACTTTATCTTGAATATCAAATCCTGGATTTTACTTTGTATAGCTCTGAAGTTTGACTTATTGGTCCTGAGAGTAAAAGAAAAATACATTCATAGTCATTCTATCCATCCAAATAAGTAAAACATGTGTGCATCATTTTGTATTTTAAGTTTAGTTTTATTGCACTAATTAAAGGAGCTGTAAACTAATCTTTAATTGTCTCAAGAATACAACCAGAGTCCAACAATTTCTCCCTCTGGCAAATGTGGCGATGCCAATCAATGCATTTTACTTCCAGTTGTGTCAACTGTGTTTATAAAGCCTGAAGTTAAACTACTTTTACTTTTTTATAAGTAACCAAGTATGTTAATGTCTAAACCCATTAAAGTTTTTAGGATGGTTTAACCTAAACTATTGTTTTTACAATACCCACGCGCGCTAAGTTACGGATGATGTCGTTTTGGAGGTGTAATGACAAGTTGGTCCTGTAGAGGGCGCTTGTATATTGTTGTGTTAATGGACGACTGTAGTTTCAGTCTGAGTGTGTTTTTTTCTCCTCCTTTAAATCTTGAAGCTCTTTGTTTGCCGAAGAACACCAGGACATCAGCGGAGCTTAAATCACTGCTGCTCTCTCTGATGGCTTTGTTTTATGAGTTTAATTTCCCCCACACATTCTTGTTCCTATAGTGGAGTGCTCAAACCCGCCGTGACAGGTAGATCTTCAAGTCCTTTTTGTGTCTTTTTTGTGAATCATTATTTATGTCCTCTCACTGACAGGAATAGTTTTCCCATCGGAATATATCTGCCTTGATCTTTCAAACAGTCCTTTCACACAGGACTCTGCTATATGGTGTCAACTGTATTTAGTGCCAAAGTGATAGCAATCATAAAGTATAATAGGTCATGAATAAGTCATAAGCTCCTATGATGCGATAAATCTTGTCAGCATCTGGGCATGTACCCAGTGAACTTATATTAGTTGCCTTTATCACTATAATTGAGTTCTGCAAGAGAGAGACACTTTCAAAGCATTCAAAATTATTGAATTGTCATTTGTCTTGTTGCAGAAGTGTTTTTCCTCTGTTGCTGACAAGGTAATCTTCCACTAGGTGCTCTGCAAAAGCTTATTTTTTTTCTCCCCCAGCACCGATTCTACCCATAATCCTCGGTGCCTCTCTTTTCACATGGTTTTGACAGAGCGTCACCTGGAGACTGATGGTCCTGACAACGTCACCTGTCCCCATCTGTAACACTAATGTCCCTGTCAGTTGATGGCAACAGGAAACATAAATCAGCTCCTCTGCCAGGCTACTAATGGGACAATTCCTAATGTATGTATACCCCCCCCCCCCACGCACACACACACACACAAACCCCGTGCTTTCATTCAGGGTGCTGGGAACATATGCTAATCACGCCACAGTGTCCGTGAGGCACGAGGCTTCAAAGTCAGACACAAATCTAAAATTCAGATATTTCTCTTCTTTTTTTTCATTTATTTTTTTTACATTTTATTTTAAACATAAGCTTTGTTGTTGTGAAAGCTGTCGACCGCAGCATACAGTCAGCATGAACTTTCACATCTTCAGAGCTGTGCTCTTTCATCAGATACCATTATAAAAGATGGCCTCGAATCTTATTATATCTTTTTAACTCTTCATAGGAGAGTCAATGAAACACTTTGAGTGTTATGGCTCCTGCATGTTGTTAGTGGGTATTTCATTAAACAGACAAGAGTATAACCATGTTTTACAGACTATGAGTCACACTTTCTTTAGTTTGGATATTCATGAGGCTTATGTTAAGAGGCACCATACAGGTACATACCATGTTTGACCACTAGATGTCTCCGTAGGACAATGGTAAGCCGCTACAGTAACAGAAAAAAAGTGTGTGTGTGTGTGTGTGTGTGTGTGTGTGTGTGTGTGTGTGTGTGTGTGTGTGTGTGTGTGTGTGTGTGTGTGTGTGTGTGTGTGTGTGTGTGTGTGTGTGTGTGTGTGTGTGTGTGTGTGTGTGTGGTCTATAATAAAGTCAAAAGCAGATCGTCTGACACATGTATAGTTGGGACCAAGTTTAATTATTGATTTGTTGACTGATTTTTGGGGGTTTGTCGAAAATATTACTGAACCATTTCCCCCTAAAATCTGAACATATTCTGAGGGATATAGATTGACAAAATGTTTATCGGCAAATGTTTGTTACTTATATGTCAATATGGGACATTTAAGTGGCACAAGAGTGTGTGTGAATACAATTAGTCATAAAAGTCTTCAAGCCAGGGCGACACAATATACCAAAACTGAATTGTTATTGCAATATCGATATTTGGAATATAAATACCATAAAAGACTGCACAAAATGACGTTTCCAGACACTGTGCATTCATGTCAACATAATGTGATGAACGTGTTCAGTGCCCAGTAAGTTCTGGTCTGACATATTTAACTGGTTCTCCCAACAATATCTGCTGATCATTCAGCCAGACTGCCACTTCACGATACTCTGAAAGGACAGAATCTCCACCATTCCATCAGAAACAAGCCCTAAACACCAACATTGGAGTTGCAACAGAAATAATACTGTTGAACTGGAAATCGTCATCACTTCCGTGCTTCAAAAGGCTTAATGAGATGCTTCCTGCTGCTACGATGGAACAGATCCGTGCTGAAGGATCAACCTCTCACAGCTTCTTCTTAAAGATGTGGAAACCCTTCCTGGTGATGCTGCAGACAAAACATGACCAGAGAATCTGTGTCTGCTGCTACCGTGTACTCATGCTTTATTCATGCTCCGTGTTGACTGGTCGCTGTGGGACACATCCAGCAGGATCACACCCCAATGTGTTCTGTTGTTGTTTCTTTCCCTCCGTTTTAAATAATTCTTTTATTTATTTAATTTCTTTGCCTGTTTTGTCGTGTTTTCTTCTTTTCTTCTGATTTGTGAAAGCATCTGATGAAAGAGATATAACCTGCACACTTTTCAAGCGAAAACCAAAAACTCTTGTTGTATTTTGACTGTTTTTGAAAGAAAGAAAAAAAAAGAACATTTCTGATAAGTCTCTGTCTCCAGCTGGACACAGGGAATTTAGAAGCATTTTCAAAATCATGTTCAACATTTTTACACGGTCAAAACCACACTGGGGGCTGCTTCTGAGAGTCAGCTTCAAACATTCAACACAATCTAGTGTTGAGATTACTTAGACGTGCTGACAACAGGACAGAAGTCTTGAAGCACGAAATCGCACAAAAGAATCAGTAGCAAGTCGTCGTACAAACGGCCCTGAGGAACGTTCCCCTGGTGGAACCGCAGACATTAACATCATCTGCATCAGTGTTTATCAAGTAACAAGTCATACCGTCAATGCAAAACGCGACAAACTCCTTGCATGTGCACTGGCTGAGCTTCCTTCTGGACTTTATTCTTCTGTAAACACTCAGTCCAACACACCTCCTGCTGCTGTTTGAAATGTGCTTCTGATTAAACTTGTCTGAGCAGCCGACGCTGCGATCTGCAGGCCCCTCGCTCACCTTTAAGTGCTTTGACATTTCAGACCGACTGTTACCTCAAAAAGGGGTCTTCAACCAAACACGCCGCCTCTGATCTGCTGCGACGGTCGGCGCCACTCGCCAGCCTCGCACTCGTTTATCCACGCAGGAGTTAATAGTCACCAAATGAGCTGAACTTCATTCACTCGCATTAGAATTCTCACTGGCTGTGAGGAAAATGTGGGAAGTGAAAGGCAGATTGTTTGGGACATAATGTTCGCGTTTGAACATCTTTTGCTGAACACGACTTCATGACAAAATGAAAGCTTGTCTACAGAGAGATCCTCCCATTAAAGTTATTTCATATGGAGGTACGGCGTGTGCATAGCAATGAAAGGAAGGAGATGGTTCCTTCGCTAGGTTTTTTTTTTTTTTCCTCCTTCTAATTGGACTGAAATTAAGTGGAAGAAATTGTGAGACAATTAACTGTGCTTTTTTATCAGGGTTGCACAGTCTGAAGGAGGTTCAGTGGTGGCCCGCCTGCGCTGCCAGCCACAATCTTTCCCTCTGCTTTTCACAGCCCTTTGTTTATCTCATTTTTCAATTAACCTCCGCGATTTAACTCCCTTCATAAAGCTGGAGCGCATGTTTGCTCCAAAGAACAAATAAAATGGGCTCTTTTCTCTCCCCACTCTCTCCCTCTCTCTCCTCTATCTTCCTCGCTTTTTCTTTCCCTCCATCTATCCTCCGACTCCCCTCTCTCTTGGCTGCGGTGTTCTTTCAGCCAGGATGCTGAGCTTCGCAGCGCCTTGCAGGGTTTTAGCAGGCAAGAGGCTGTATGTGTCAGATTAAAGAGGGGAAATCTGTGGCGTGCAGGGAGAGCTTTGTAGATATGGCAATTTGGTGATAACTTCCTCTTCTCTGCACTGTCCCTCCCGCCGCCGCCGCCTCCTCCTCTTCTACCCCCCTCGTGCCTTCCTTTTGGAAGAGACCACTGGGGTGTGGGGGGTGGAGGGGTGGAGGGGTGGAGGGGGGGCTGCTGCGGCTGCTGGAAAGCCTCAACAATCTTTTCCCAGATCTGTTCCAAACCGCCACTTATCAGAAGGATTGTAATTCATGTTTATTTCACTCCCACTGTTTCTGACTTTGCTTTCCAAATGCAGCTGATTTCTTAGTTTGAATTTTAATGGAAAGTAACCCGACTCCAGCTGAGCAGGAAAGCGTCTGGACTTCACACCTGAGAAATCTATCAATGCCTTTGGTTTGTTCTGTTGTTGTGACATGAACACGACGGTGAGACCTGCTAGGGAGGAACACTGGTCACTTGTTTAGCTTCACACAAAACCTTCCCTTTCCTGTCCAGACTTTAAATTGCATGTCCTGATGCTCAATTCACATTTTTTGCTGAGATCTGAGTATTTTCTTCCTGGTCTTTAACAAGACAATGTAAATACAGATGCCATCAGACTCTGACGTGATGCGACACGCAGTACAATGTGTCGACTGAAGTAAACATGGAGGCTGCAATGTTCGCTGGGTGTGTGATTTTATGTGGTTGTGCAACTTAAGCAGACAATTGTCAAAACCAAAGGACAAGGAGAAGAAGAGTAAAATTAACATAGGTCAACACAGTTCATTTCAGCATGTCGAGGAAGACGTTTGAATACGTCCGTCAGACAAAACGCTCTGGCGACCCAGATCTGTTTTCCAGTTGGTTGGAGCTGGGCCGTACTGGCACTGTATCGAACATGTCTGGAATATCAAAGTACACTGTTGGCTCAATACGTCACGGATTTTGAAAAGCAATCCACTATGTCCTCATGCCAGAGTACATCAAACTGACTCAAAATGATGATCTGCAAGTTCATTAATGCGATGATGTAAAAGTGCGATGAATCACAACTGGGTTCACTTTGAAAAACATTAGATACACGTCTGGTTTAGGACCACATATAGGTCGAAAGTTGGATTTATTTTCCTGCAATATGAACAAACCTTACATAGCATCTGCACTTGATGCAATAATGAGCTGTTGTCACTGTCATTGCTATCTTCAAGAGTACATGGGTGTCCAATTCTGGTTCTGGAAGCTTCCTGTCCTGCTTTAGGCCTCTTCCTGCTTCCACTCACCTGAAACCGAAGATCATGCCGCCACCAAACTCCTCTTAAAGGCCAATCGTGTGTGTTTCAGCAGGGAGAGATCTAAAGCATGATGGACAGCTTCCCTCCAGGACTAGGACTAGAGACAGTGCTGACCAACCCTTGTGACACGACATAAAGTGGGTTGTGTTACGGCACCAAGGTTCCTGGATCACTCTAAGTGTCTTCTCAGTGTGAGCTGGCTGACGAGCTGGAACGAACCACTGGGAGTGACAGTGGGCAGAGTTTCCTGATCCTTCCCCCTCCCTCACCGTGTGGTATGACCACATGAACATGGGTCCGTTGACACTGATCAATAGAAGAGCTCCAATGAAATTAACCTTATTTTTTTCCCCTGTCGGCTTTATTATTTGAATTTATTTTTGCTTCATTGTTCAGCAGACTGTTGTGTTCAAATTGTGACTCATTTGTAAAAACAAGTGGCCACTCAAACAAGCTATTGTCTGTGTCAATATTGATGTTTAAAAATACTGCTTCCTAAGGTGCAGTGCCTTCTGATACCGGTCCATTTACTACTATAGCTCAATACGCACCTGTGTTCTGTTAATACACCGTAATAAAGGTCACAGTTGATTTAATTGATCACTGCAGTATTGCCCCTCTGAAGCAAGCCCATCGTTGAGCCTTCTCACAATAAAGAAAATAATATATACCTGTTTGGTCTCATAATGTTGAAGACCTTTCTTTTAAAAGAGGCTTTTAACTCTCGTTTTAGGTGTTAGTGTTGTTTTTAATGAAAAGTGCATTACAAATACAAAGTATTATTATTATATTCTTTGGAGTCTTTCTGTTAATGTGTTCTAAAGTTTGTGTGTGAGGCATAAAGCTGTGGAGAGCAAGAATCCAAAATGTGGCAAATGGGTTAATGAACATTACATAGATGTTAGTATTTGATATTTCCATTCGGTTGGTGTTAGCAGTCTTTGAATAATGTAAAACGGCTTCTTGTTTCCAAAGTTCTCCTGTCTGATGAGGTTTTCATCTAGGTTCACTCGGTGGTCCTTCATTTTTAAATCCAGCTTTATTATTAATATCAATTCTAAACATTGGCCCCCCCACGAGCTGGACTGATTCCTCTTGAAGCCGTTTTGGTCGATAGTCATGTTTTTGATATTCCTGCCAGCAGTTTATACTAAATTGGAATTTAAAGCAGGTAAGATGCAACAATACAGATGAAGAAACGCTCATGCTCTGTGAGCAGATGAACCAAAAGCTTCATTAGGGAAACCTGGGATTTCCACACACAGCCGTCTCCAGGGTTTACAGAGGATGGCTGCTGTGATGGGGTGGGCGACATTTTCTTCTTCCAAGTATCAAATGAGCAGGTTGAAACTCGACAGTCTCCATGAGGAGGACCATCCCTTTAAGAGTAGTGTTCTGTCTTCTGATGGAGCTCAAACCATCTCAAACGTGTTGATGAGTCTTCTGGACTCTCCAGACCTCCAGTCTCAGACCCCAGTCCAGCAGAGCTCCTCTGGGAGACGGAGGAAATGGACTTTCACATCCTGATGTTCAGACCACAAACCTGTGTCATGTTTTCATGTAAATATGTACCAAAATCTCTGAGGAACATTTCCAGAATCTTATTAAAGAAGCTGTGCATAGACGTCACCCCACTATAGTTATTACACTGAATAAACTCCATATACAGTGCATTTAAACCTGTGTAGTTTGCGCAGGCCGCCATACTCCACAATGTAAAGCAGCAAGATTATTTTTAATTGAACATGCGTATTTCTCCATACAGTGGCGTCTCCTCCATGATTAATCATTACAAATGAGAAAGGAGGCTCAGGAAATGCACAGCAAATCAAAATGCATTAACTGCCCGGAGAACATAGAGTTGGGGAGTAATTGCATTACTTGTGTTCAGCGTCCGCCCCAACCCCCCACCCGATATTTCCACCACCATCAAAGGCCAGCTCGGAAATCAAACCCATTGCCATCGAGAGCTGCAGCGGATTGCGTGAACGTGTTGCCCCGAGCCCAGGGAGACGCACTTTGTTTGCTAAAGTTGACCGCCACCACCGCAGGCAGCAGCTTTTCAACACAGTTTTGCTTCCTTTATTTGTAACAACAGCAAATCGAACAAACACACACACACACACACACACACACACACACACACACACACAGACACACACACACACACACACACACACAACACACAACACACACACACGAAGGGGAGTGTTTATCAGTGCCTGAGTGCCGCAGTTGCAGTTATGGATGATCTGGACACATGGCAGTGAAGGTTGTCCCACCCCAAGGAGCCGCACGCTGCTTATTTCAGCAGAAAGTTCTGGCGTTTAGCAGCAGCGGCACAGGACATGGTGGATGTGATGTCAACGGAGGGCTGCTAATAGATCAATCTGACCCTCCCAGATAGAGCGGGGGGTTTATGATCTTCAACAGCCCCCCCCCCCCCCCCACACACACACACACACACAGACACAAGATTCTTATGCTGTTTGAATTCAACAATCATCCTTTAAATAAGAACATTTATTTGTGATCATACTGCAATAAATTTTATGATCAAATCTATAATGACAATCTTCAACAATCTGAAGCACCAGACAGAGGCTACAAACACGATTTAGAGAAAAATTTGCTCAACCCCTGTGTGTGTGTGTGTGTGTGTGTGTGTGTGTGGTGTGTGTGTGTGTGTGTGTGTGTCATGGGCGAACTTGAAATCAGGGAATTTGAAAAAAATGTTCCTCCTTATGTCAAATGGATTAATTAAAAGGCAGTTTCATTCAACATCGTCCTTCCTCCACTTGTACCTCAGGAACAGGGAGAATTTATTCAAATGGCAGCGCTCAGTGGAAGTCTGTTCTGTACCTGTAGGCGCTGCAGGGGGGAGGAACGTGGCAAATGTAAATTGGAGTGAAGTATTGAAATGGCCTCTGAGGTTTCTCTCCCTGATGTTTTCCCTCTTCTCTCCCATCCTGCCAGTCTGGACTCGTCACTGTATCAACGCTCAGCCTAGTAATCGTCTCTGGGCTGTTGTTTTTGGCTGATCTCCTGAATCACACACCTTCAGGCTCCCCAGCTCACAACCCGGATCTGAAGAAACCACTGATGGTCGTCGACGGAGGTTAGCATTTATTTGTTTCAACATAAGAACTGTCAACACTGGCAAGGAGGTAAATATGAAGGTTTACTACTGTAACCACAGGATCCACACTCGCTCTCAGTGTTTGTCACAACAAGGAGTGCAGCTTGGCAACAGGTGGGGCAGGCAGCTGCTCGTGGCCTCTGGCCTCCAGGCTTCTAGGGGCACTCCAGACTGCTAGGGGGCCTCAAGGCCTCTAGGGGGCACTCCAGGCCTCTCAGGGGGCCTCCAGGCCACTAGGAAGCCTCCAGGCCTCTATGGGGCCTCCAGGCCACCAGGGGTCACTCCAGGCCTCTCGGGGGCCTCCAGGCCTCGAGGGAGCCTCAAGGCCACTAGGGGGCCTCCAGGCCTCTAGGGGTCACTCCAAGCCTCTAGGGAGCCTCCAGGCTGCTAGGGGGCCTCCAGGCCACTAGGGGGCACTCCAGGCCACAAGGGAGCCTCTAGGCCAAAAGGGGTCACTCCAGGCCTCTCGGGGGCCTCCAGGCCTCTAGGGGGCCTCCAGGCCTCGAGGGGCCCCCCTACAGCTGATGAACTTTACTCCACAGTGACGTCTTAAAGTGCAGTGACCAGCAGTGGTTTTAGAACGATTCATATCTTTTCAACATGTTATGTAAACTTGTTTGTCTTTTGAGATCACAGTCACCATACGACTTTATGTAAGTCCAATGAATGTTCTTGTTTTAGCATTGTTTATAGAAACGATAAATCTCTGCATGATGGTAAACTTAGTACAAATTTGATGTTTTATACTTTGAGATCATTTTCATTTGGGTGCTGACTTCAGTACAGGCTAAGATAAAATAAAAACATGTGACGTGGTTTTGGTGATGATAAAGGTGGTTGTGTATAATCGGTTAGTAAAGCTTGGCCAGCAGCAGCTCAGTCTGTGATACCAGGTTGCTCCTGTGGTCCAGAATTAATGCAGCTTAGCTGACAGCCAATGAGAGCTCACTGTGTGCACAGTCTTTCTAATCCTTTATTTATATCACATTAATGTGCACAGGTCAAAGCAAATTCTTCTGAAATATTATCAACCTGTGATATCACTGATATGTTTTCTGATCCCATACTGAAAAATCCGATAGAGGCTACCGGTACTTTCTACCAAAATCTAATCTGTGAGTCTAATTTATAGCTTATGTGATGAGATAAAGGAGTTTAGGGGATTTAAGGTTATTTCAAATTGGATCTATTAAAAACAAACCAAGGCAAAAAGCATTCTTCTTTAAGGTGCGTTTACGCATCAGCCAGATGAGCTATGAATATCACTTTCCCGTCATTCCTGCCACATTCCTGCCATTCTTTGTGTGACGGAATGCATCTGAATAAGGTTCTTAAATGGGCGTATCGATGCGGGACCTTCCTGATAATCGTGGAGCTTTTGGCTGCCAAAGAATCTTCCAAGAATAACAAAACCCACCTCGATACATGAAGTTTACAACTGAGTGTGTGGACGAGTCGTGATGCGTATTGAAACATAATAGAGCGTGACAGCATTCGCTCCGCTGCAGCATCGTCCTCTCTGATCAACTCTATGGCATTTCTCTGAATGCTGAGCGCTCTGGAGTGCGTGACCTGTTCTGCTGATGGTAGAATGACTGGGTGTGTGTGGAGTCATAGAAATATCCCCAGTCGCAGACCTGACTTGTTTTACACCCTGGGCGAACAGCAGCGCCTCCAGGAGGCGCACCTGAGACGGTGATTCTCTTTTCCTCTGGTGCCTCCTTCACAGATTGAGCCCTGGGCGGCTGCCCACATCGCTCAGAGCAAAATCCACCACTGTACATACAAAATTCTCCTGATTCGCCACATTCCTGACAGAGTAGTGACAGAAAGGCACGATGCACAATGGCAGCATGGAACACCATGGAACAATGTTGGTGACGGTGCGTACTGACTCGTGATGATCCGCCACCGTTTCTTGCTACTTGTAACGTATGATAACAGGTCACAACTCTCCGTGACGGCGTGACGCCTCGGCCCTGAATCATTGAATTTAGGTTAAAATCTTAATCTTCGGTCAAAAACTGAGATTCCTGCCATTGCTGACTTGTCGTTCTGTGTAAACACAACTTTAGTCACATCAACCTGCTGATCCACTGATTTACACTACTGTTCAAAAGTTTGGAGTCACCCAGACAATTTTGTGTTTTCCATGAAAAGTCAAACTTTTATTTACCACACGATGTAAAATTAATAGAAAATATAGTCAAGACATTGACAAGGTTAGAAATAATGTGATTTATATTTGAAACAATAATTATTTTTCTTCTAACTTTGCTTTCGTTAAAGAATCCTCCATTTGCAGTAATCCCAGCATTGCAGACCTTTTGGCATTCTAGCTGCTAATTTGTTGAGGTAATCTGGAGAAATGTCAGCCCACACTTCTAGAAGCTCCTCCCACAGGTTGGACTGGCTGGTTGGACACTTCCTGCGTCCCATACGGTCAAGCTGCTCCCACAACAGCTCAATGGGGTTTAGATCTGGTGACGGCGCTGGCCACTCCATTACAGATAAAATACCAGCTGCCTGCTTCTCCTCTAAATACTCCTCCACCCTCTGGAGGTGCTCTGGCTCATTGTCCTGTTGGAGGATGAAACTGGCTCCAATCAAGCGCTGTCCTCAGGGGACGGCATGGCGCTGCAAAGTGGAGTGATAGCCTTTCTTATTCAAAATCCCTTTTACCCTGAACAAATCTTCTACCTTACCAGCACCAAAGCAACCCCACACCATCACGTTACCCCACCTTGCTTGACAGGTGGTGTCAGACACTCTTCCAGCATCTTTTCAGTTGTTCTGCGTCTCACTAATGTTCTTCTGTGTGATCCAAACACCTCAAACTTCCATCCGTCTGTCCATAACACTTTTTTCCAATCTTCCTCTTTCCAATGTCTCTGTTCTTTGTCCATATTCATCTTTTTCTTTTATTGGCCAGCCTCAGATTTGGCTTTTTCTTTGCCACTCTGACCTGAAGGCCAGCATCCCGGAGTCGCCTCTAGCTCCTCCCAGTAGCAACACACCTGATTACAATGAGGGGCTCGTTATTGGGCTTTTTCACAACCTTGGTGATGACATCATCATTAGATTCAGCTATGCTGTAGCAGGGAGGAACTAAAACAGGCAGAACAGGGGCCCTCAAGGACCAGGGTTGGGCACCCCTGATATAGACCATATCCAACCATGCTTAAAAAGTTTGCCATTAAAACCAAACAGCATTCGTCTCAAATGCTAAATCAAAGATTCCAAATATGCCATGAATGACTGAGTGGATGAGATAGATTCTCTATCTGCTCCTGAGTTGTACCTTCAGTTAAGCTGCTCACCACACACTGTTCTCTGTGAAGGGATGACTGATGGGACACTTCAACCAATCAAATCAATCTGATCCAGTCACATAACTGACATCTGAGCAACACGACAACAAGCCTCCGCCATCATGTCTGCTGCTTCCGCCATCATGTCTGTTGCTGCCCCTGCAGGAACATCAAACGTAACACATTCAGCTCCATTCCACATACGTCCACCTTAACTCTTCATAACTTGGAATGGTCTTTGCCACTTTGCAAGAAGCTTGTGATTGTCACTGGGGAGAAGCACTAGCACTTTCTGTCCTGGGTTAAAGGATCTCTGCTGACTGATCATACCAGGACTTTTGCTGTTGCTGGGCCTCCACCATGTGTGATTGAGCAATCTCATCCATCTTTTCCAATCGCTCTCTCATCTGGACAGCATAGGATACAATGTTAACAAATTGCGTCCTCTCCTGGTCTCCCTCACAAATTTCTCTCAACATTGAAAGAGGTCACCGGACTTCATGCCCATACATATGTTCAAATGGACGGAAGCCAGTGGAGGCTTGAGGTACTTCTCTATATGCGAACATGAGATATAGCAGCCACTGATCCAAGTCCATTCCGCCGTCGTCGATGAACTTCCGAAGCATCTCCTTGAGGGTCTGGTTGAGGCGCTCCGTCAGTACATCAGTTTGAGGATGATATGGTGTTGTCCTCAAACTCCTTATCCCCAGTCGCTTGTACACCTGTTTCAGTAGAGTGGACATGAAGTTAGATCCCTGATCAGTGAGTATTTCACAAGAGAAGCCCACCCTGGCAAAGAACTGCACCAGACAAAAAGCTACCGATTTGGTTTTTATGGACTTCAGTGGAGAAACGTCAGGGTATTTTGTAGCATAATCTGTTATAACCAGCATATATCGGTTTCCAGCCTTACTCCTTTCCACTGGACCCACAATGTCCACTCCCAGGTCCTCAAATGGGGTTCCAATGATTGGCAATGGCTGGAGTGGGACTCTAGGGGGCCTCTTTGCAGATGTTATTTGGCACTGAAGGCAACTCCGATAGAACTGAATGACATCCCTGTGCAAACCAGGCCAGTGAAAGTGATGTGGGATGCGTGCTGTGGTTTTGTGCTTACCTAGGTGGCCAGCACAGGGAACAGAATGCCCCAAGACAAGTATGATTTCTCTGGCTGCCTGGGGAACACTGACCCTTGCTGACGGTAGAGTATGTCATCTTGCAGAACATAATCATTTCCGTCGGAATCCAGCTCAGCTTCTCTCCCGTTCTCCTTTGCATTCTGAAAAAACATGCTAGAGATGGATCCATTTTTTGCAACTCAATGATATTATCCAGGATTTTAAATCCTAACAGTGGATCTGGCTCAGTTTTTGATGGTTCCACAACTGTACTCTAGAATTTCTTCTGCCTTCTCTGACTGCGTGTTTTCCGAGACTTCCCAGGCATCATCTCCAACTCTGCCTTGAAGAAGGGTAGAGCACTGAGCATCTCAGTGTGGTCACAGGATTCTTTTGTGCGCGCACTGGTGACCACAACATTGCTCTTGCAACTCTGATGTGCTTCAAACAAATCAAACAGCACTGGGTGGTCTCGTCCTAGCACAGCAGGATAAGGCAAGTCATCAACAACTCCAACGTTCATCAGATAAGTCTGCCCATCCACTTTAATGTACAGGTCAGCGGTTGGATATCTCTTCTCATCTCCATTTACACAACAGATTGGAATTGTGTCTCTCGTGCTGATTACATTTGGAGGTACAAATTGCCTATGTACATGAGTCTGATCACTCCCGGAATCAATTAGAGCCTTAAGATTCTTTCCATTTACATCAATATTTGCCATTTTAATTGACTGGTCTTTCTTTGGCCCATTTTCCACATGAGGGCATGGAACAAAGCATATTTGAGTCATCTTGGATGAATTATTAGGGCTCAGAGGTTTTGTGTGGCCTTCCAGTCCACAGAGAAAACAGACATTTTCCTAGCATTATTTGATGGTCGGCTAGATGGTTGCTTCTTCCCAATGGGAGGCTTACCAAAGCCGGTTCCTGGCTCCTGTTGGTTCTGTTGGGCTGGTTTGCGGTTGTCTTTCGTTCTCCATGAGTTGAAGCTCCATGGTTGTCCTTTCCTCCTGGCAGCCACAAAGACATCAGCCAGCTTAGCAGCCTCCAATGCTGACACTGGGTCACGCACTCTGACCAGAAGCTCAGGGGACAACATTCTCAAGTATTGTTCAAGTACCATTATCTCACCAACTTCCTGGATGGATTTACCTTTTGGTTGGATCCACTTCCCATATAGTTCCTTGAGCCTTACATACACCTCCTTCAGGCTTTCATCAGGGTTGGCCTCTAGGGAACGTAACTTTTGCCTGTAGGTCTCAGGATTAATGTCATATTTTGACAGAATGGCTGATTTTCCCAGGTGATAGTCAAGAGAGTCATCAATGTCCATATGAACATAAGCACTTCTAGCTTTGCCAGTTAGCAGTGGGATTAAATGAAAAACCCAGTCCGACATCTGCCAACGACAGGCTACAGCAATACGTTCACATGTTATAAGAAATGTTCAATGTCATTGTTCTCTGTTAATCTTTCCAATCTGGGATCATAGCATGAGTGAGACTGACCAGATAGGATTACATTAAAGTTTGTGGTCTGACCTTCTGAACCTTGTGCGTCACAGCAGTCTAAATCCGGAGGATCTTGCACTGGAGATGTTCTGGTTTGAACTTCTAACAGCAGGAGCTGAGAACTGATGCTGAAGTGCTTTAAACCAATGTTCTTGTCTTGCAGTTATCTCCTTTATTTGTGCTTCTCGGGCCTCCTGCTGCTCCATGTGAGTCCGAAGGATGGCCACCACCTCAGACATAGTCGGCTCCCGGCCTTCACCCTCTGTGCTTTCCACCACTCCAGAAGCTCCATTTCCCTCCTCCGCTTTGTTCTGCCTCTCCTGGTCACTTATCAGGCTTGCAGGCCCTCCTGGTCTTCTTCCACCCTTTCCTCCGCCATGATTCATCACCTTTTTCCAGGGGGACAGAGCAAAATAACAGTTACCTTGACTTACTTTTTATGTCTTCTACAGCTAAGTTAGTGCTGTGGCCCTGTGCAGGTTTGGCCCCTTTTAGATCAGGGTTTGGCCCCTGATCTAAAAGGAGATGAGAATTTCCCAAGCAGATCTTTTTTCTGCCACATTTCTGTATGCAGAACCGTCTGCTTCCTGGGAGATATACTGAGCCATCTGAGATGATAAAGCAAAGGACAAAACACGGTGGTCAACATCCTCATCTGGTCTCATGAAAAGGTGGTGAAATGTGGTGACATGCTTGACAGACAGTACAAGACAAATTGGCATGAACAAGATGCAACACGTAATTTTTATACATGAGAGCAGGGTGAGACACAGAGTGAGACCACAGGATGAGACCACAGGGTGAGACTACAGGGTGGGACCATAGGGTGAAGCCACAGAGTGAAACCACAGGGTGAGGCCACAGGGTGAGACCACAGAGTAAAACCACAGGATGAGACCACAGAGTGAGACCACAGGATGCGACCACAGGATGCGACCACAGGGTGAGACCACAGAGTGAAACCACAGGGTGAGACTACAGGGCAGTGAATGCAGTCAGGGTGATTGGCTGCAATCTGGGCAGAACAGCAGGATGGACAGAGAGAAACACACAGACTGAGGAAACTGCATCTTTATCACAAGGATTTGAAATCCATGAAATAAGCACAGCAGTCTTTCTCTTTTTCCTATGACCTGTGTTTACACATGTGAGTATTTCAAGGTGTTTCTGTATATTTACCATTCTTGCTTCATTCCAGATATGCCATGGGTTTGACTCATGGCCTGGCCTTTCTGTGTGATGTTGGCATGTTCTCCCTGTGCATGTGTGGGTTTTCACCAGGTACTCTGGTTTCCTCTGTCGAAAACACGCATGAGAGGTTGGCTGTTCGCTGTAAATGTCCTCTCGGTGTGACTGTGTGTATGTGACCTGTGATGGACTACTTACCTGTTCAGGTGGAACCTGACTTCACACTATCAAATTCAGAACTCTCAATCTGCAATGTGGGTTTCAGAAACGGCTGACCTTGTCCCTATGTAGAGATTTCTTACCTCATAAGGATCACGTGGCATCATATATGTAGTGCAGACCTCACACGGGGCACCAATTATGATGGGTTTTGGCTATCAATAATGATTAATACCCATTAAAGATAGTTATTAATTATTTTATTGAAAGTTTTATCTGATCTGTATCTCTAACTGTATCTGTATCATAGTTCTATCAGTCTCGTACAAAATACTAAAACAGTTCATTTAGAATTTGAATTCGTGGTTAAATTAATTACAATTACCAAAATTAATAGTAAAGCTTGAAAGAATTAGGAGTTCTTGATACTGAAGAGGTCGACATTTCATTCACCTTTGTGGTCATTACAAGACAGTAAGTATGATTCCAAAAATTTGGGCCAGGGCGCCACCCTCCCTGGGATCGAGAAGGATTTTTAAAAGTACAGTGCTTTAAGTGGGCCGGTATGCACCAGTACGAAGGCACTTTTATATTTTAACCGTCAGTGGACCAGGACTTTTTTCTAGCGTATGGCGCGTACCAGAACTTTATAAATTTTCCGAACTATAACTGCTACTTTTTTCAAATGCTTTGAACCCATCACCTTAAACAATGAGGCTAATTTATGGATTTTTATGGGTCGACGAGCTTCATGCCGATAATTCAAGGGTGATGTGTTCATGTGCATCACGTAACACCGCAATGCTGTGCGCCGTGGCTGAGCTTTGTCCTCCTCAAAGGAAAATCACCTCTTCTCAGAATCACAATCAACAAATACTTTATGAACAGCGATAAAACCCTCAGTGTTTGAATATATATTATGTGATTGAGAACCTTCCGGTGTCAGTTTTTGCTCTTCAACAGGAAGAGACTTGGAGTGTCCTCCTGTTGCTGCCTTCATTGGAAGCTGGCATGGCTGCTGGACGACTGGGGGGGAATGCTGAGAGAGAGAGGGAAGAGAGCTGAGGTGGGGGGGGCAACAGACTTGTTAATGCTATGTATACTATTTACCGTTAGCACACTGACCCAAACACTTACCTTAACCACTTAACTGTTGTTAGATTAAAAGAACCTGAGCAGCTCTATCTAGATATTAACATGACTTCTGAGCAGCAACATCAATTAGCAAAGGAGCAACAACAAATACAGAAGTACATGATTTTGATAGTTGAACAAATGATGGAAGAAAAAACTGTTGGGATTTATGTTCGGTCATTAGCATTCAATTACTGTAAGTAATAGATTACTGAAAGTAATAAATCATTAGAAGTAATTTATGAAAAATTGAAATTATTAATTGAAGTGAACTGTCATTGACTCATTAACAACTTCTAAAGTAATGGATTAATTTGTTCAAGTTAATAAACTATAATAAAAAAAGAAGTAATTTATTGATTAAGAATTATTAATTTGATTTAATTATTAATTTGAATAAATTTGTCATTTATAATTAAAGGGGCACCACCGGAGCATCTGGAAATAGATAATTGCCACACTATCAGTGTCATTTGAAAATAATTTATTGAAGTTAGTAAATATTTCTGTGTAAATATAACAATCTTAAATAAAAGGGAAGGTGTGAGAGCCGAGCACAGACTGTTACAAACCAGTGAATGTCAACAATAAATACACAATAATCACTAAGAATTGTTCAATTCAGTTAACAGGTGTTTATTAACAAAAATGTATTAATTCACAAATTAATTCATAAATTAATACATCTAAGTAGCAAACATCATCTAACACGGAGATCTAATCTAGTGAACAGCAAACGCTATGTACAGAGTGTGTGTGTGTGTGTGTGTGTGTGTGTGTGTGTGTGTGTGTGTGTGTGTGTGTGTGTGTGTGTGTGTGTGTGTGTGTGTGTGTGTGTGTGTGTGTGTGTGTGTGTGTGTGTGTGTGTGTGTGTGTGTGTGTGTTGCAATGCCATAGAAGTGTCCACTGGGTGACGAATTGGTCAGGTAAACCCATCCAAGATGGCAGCTCTGCCGGGGCTGTGGCAGTTGCCTAGCAACCAGATAAACAGGACACCTGATGCTTGCGGGGGGTGTCTCACAGAACCAAGATGGTGGACGTGTTCACAGACGCAGAGCTGAGTTGCTCTGGTGACGGAAAGACGCTTTCTGAGGTCAGGTGACGATACCAAGCGGCTGTTGGCCCGTTATTGAACGCAGAAGTTTCAACTGGATGTTGGAACAAGCAGTAAAACTCTGACATCCGATGGCAGAGTCTGCGTTAGTGGAAAGAGAGAGAAAGAAGGGAGGAAAGTTCTGGTGAGAAAATGTGTGGATCCCATTCCTCGGCTCCTTCACACAGACATCGGAGTGGCTTTTGGAGCCCGGCTGGATCGCTGGTGTCTGAGGTGAAGAAACGGAGATTCGTGCCCTGGACGTTCAGGCGCGTACACTAACAGACGGGAACTTCTTCATGTTACCGGCTGCAGCTTCATTAAAGACACAGTTAAACACATATTAGCTTTGAAACTAACTTAGTTTAACAGCCCAGACAAAAGCTCTCTTACTGTTCTTCAGTGAGGTGAGCAGCATCGCCGTGGTGCGGTACTCCAGGACTTGCCCCCCAGGAGGATTGTGTTTCTCGCACAACATGGCAGAAATGTTTAGAGTCTGGGTGTCAGGGATTTTTTCCGTGTGGCCCAACGTGCTGCACATATCGAAAAACACTTTCTTTTACATGCTGTAGGTGAAATCTGTTAGACATGTTGGCCGTTTTAGATGTTACAAATATGATAACAAAGTAGGGGGCGCTATGGAGCCCTTTTGCCAGATGCATGTCATTTTAAATGGTTCGCCACTTCTGATGTCTGTAAATTTTCATAAAGGTTTGAGCACATTTTGGCTGTCAAAATGCAGCAGTTTGCGCTGTAGAAAAAAGTATGAGAATAAAAATAAGAATAAGAATAAGAACAATAATAATCTCTTGTATTCCAATAAGGTCTTCCCCAGCTCTACTAGTAAAGAATTCTTTTGGTCATACTTATGCCCAAAGTAGTTCTTCTGCACAGTAAAGTCACTAGAAAAGTTGTTTGGCATGAAGCGGCCTAACTTTACAGGCTTTCCACTCATATATTTTAAATCCCCCTAACTCAGAGATTAGGTTGGTGTTGTACAGATTATGTACATTTCAGCAGGAAGAGACGACGTCTCGCTGTTTGATTTCAGCTGAAGAGGCCAGAGGCTGTGTTGTCTTCATCTCGCTTTGTGTTTACATCGGCTGGTATTGCAATTGAGAGACTTGGAAAACTGTCAGAACAAACAGCTCCATGAAGCAGCATTGCTTCTGAAGGTGTGAAGAAACTTGTTGAAAGTCACCAACGTCAGTGCATCCGTCCTGTTTCATCCAACTGAGGATCTGAGAGGGATGGAGCCAGTCTGGGTCACATAAGTCCATCACAGGACAAACACAGAGGTCAGAGGTCAAAGTTTGTATTGTGATGTTCACAGTTCAATTCAGTTTTATTTCTATACGTCAAATACAACACCGTCATCTCAGGACACTTTTGAAAAGATAAACAAACAATTCCACATGAGCAAGCATAGCGATGGTGATAAGGACAAGCTCCCAGAGGAAACCTGCAGAACCAGACTCAGAGGAGGAGAAGCCTGCAGAACCAGTCTCAGAGGACCTGCAGAACCAGTCTCAGAGGAGAAACCTCCAGAACCAGAGAAAGAGAACCCTGCAGAACCAGACTCAGAGGACCTGCAGAACCAGACTCAGAGATGAAACCTGCAGAACTAGTCTCAGAGGACCTGCAGAACCAGACTCAGAGGAGAAACCTGCAGAACCAGAGGAGAGAACCCTGCAGAACCAGTCTCAGAGGACCTGCAGAACCAGACTCAGAGGAGAAACCCGCAGAACCAGAACCAGAAGAAGAGAACCCTGCAGAACCAGTCTCAGAGGAGGAGAAACCTGCAGAACCAGTCTCAGAGGAGAAACCTCCAGAACCAGAGAAAGAGAACCCTGCAGAACCAGACTCAGAGGACCTGCAGAACCAGACTCAGAGATGAAACCTGCAGAACTAGTCTCAGAGGACCTGCAGAACCAGACTCAGAGGAGGAAAAACCTGCAGAACCAGTCTCAGAGAAGAAACCTGCAGAACCAGAATCAGAGGAGGAGAAACTTGCAGAACCAGAACCAGAGGAGGAGGAACCTGCACAACCAGAACCAGAGGAGGAGACTTTCTGCAGAACTAAATTACAATAAATAAATATAAGTAAATTACAATATCAGATTGGTTGGATTAAAAAAGGGATTTAGCATGAAAATCTCCTGAAAGGTTTGTCAAAGTCCAGTTCAGTTTGCACCCAATGCTCAGTAGGGGGTCCTTTTGCGCGAATTACCGCATCAATGAGGTGTAGCATGGTAGCTACGAGCCACGAGCTTGTGGCCCTGCTGGGATGTTATTGAAACCGAAGGTGCGTTGCTGCATCTTTGTCTCATCTAGAGTACTGGGTCTGGTGAGTCTGCTGGTCAATGAAGTGACACCATGGTCATTAAAGCTGGTCCTGGTGGTTTTAGTGGTGTGGGCAGGTGTCCAGCTGGAAAATAAAATCAGGATCTCCATGAAGCTCATCGGCAGAGGGAATTACTCTAAGGGCGCATTCACATTTCCCAGATTGACCAGAGTTCTTTTTAGGGACTTTATGGGAAAGTCTGTTTCTTGAAACGTTCCTCTGAACTCTGAACCGGATCTTAGAAGCGGTACCTGATCTCCGTTCTCATGCAAGCAGACTTTCCAGAGGGAGGGGTGAGAGGACGTGACCTAGAGAACAATGCATTATGGGTATCAAACAAGCAAATCAAAACCGTGCGAATCAGAAGAAGCAGACAAAAAAAGAAAAAGTTTGAAAATATTTAATATAGACGTGGATTGGAGATGAAGAAGTAGCGAGGAAGACTCTCATTGATATCAGGTTTGAAGACTATATATTGCAGTTGTTTGTGGCGTCCCATTAGCCACAAGCTAATTAGCCTAGCCACCACCGGCCAAAGTGGCAAGATTTCCGCTTTCAGTCCGGACCAATCAATGAGCCTGGTCAGTGTTCGTTTTGGACGACAGCGCCCCCAAACCAGCGGCAGTTGTAATTGCATGACGTTCTCTGGGCAGTTTGATCCTCTCTCAAAATGCTGCGTGAACTCAAACCCAAACAAATGAAGGACTGTTCGAATGTGAACGGCCCCCAAGGGCGTGTTCACACCAGCCCTGTTTGATCCGGATGAGAGTTTGTTTCAGGGAAAGTCCGCTTCATTTGGTCACGTGTGAAATTCTCCGGACTCTGATCCAGATCAAACAAGTGAACTCTGGTGCATTTGAAAACCTGGGTCTGGGTTCACTTGCAAGTGAACTGAGGTCCGGATCATGGACAGTGTGAACGCTTCAGGGACCATCAGAGGACTTTCCAGCAGGCGGAGTGAGAGGACGTGGGGCAGAGCGCAGTGCATTCTGGGTAGTAAACAAACTAAGTGTGAATCAGAAGAAGCAGACAAAGAAAGAAAAAGTTGGAAAATATCTTGCAGGCAGAGATGAAGAAGTAGAGAGGAAGACTCTCATTGGTATCTGGTTTGAGGACTATATATTGAAGTTGTTTGTGGCTACTCATTAGCCACGAGCTAATTAGCCTAGCCACCACCGGCTAAAGAGGCAGGATTTCTGCTTTCAGTCCAGACCAATCAGTGAGTCTGCTTTCTACTTCCTCAAGCTTTTCTTCATCTGGTCGATGTTCATTTTGGGCAATAGCGCCCCCAAATGACTTTCTGTTGTAATTGTGTGACGATGTCCAGGCGGTTTGATCTGACCTCAAAAGTGCAGTGTGAAAGCAAACCAAACCAAATGAAGGTGTGAAAATTCAACGTTATGTCTCTTATCAACAACAGCAATGGCGGACGACCTCCTCCAGATGGTGCTGCAGAAGCTACTGGTGCTGTTGGGTTCATTGAGGGGAGATGTCGCATTTTTCACATGTGAGAATGAGCGGCAAATGCTTCTGGACAACTGCATACACATACATTGCAGATATTTCTCGTGCCGATGCCGTGTGGTTTTGAGGGGAGAAAGATAGTTTTGGCTGCGGTGGACAGGACAGGTTTCTCCAGCTATGCAGTGGGAGGTTGGGAACTGTCGTGACATCTGGTGTCTCGCTAGCTTTTCTACTGGACAAAGTTCAGATTGTCTCCAATTCAAAACATTACAGGGAAGCCAAATGCTGGAAGACACAGCCACTAATTAGACTTCGATAAGTCAGTAAACACAACAACTGTATCTAACATAATGTCACACAGTGTGTTTGAGGAGCTCTATGATTTTAACAGAGTATTTGTTTTCAATTACAAAGGTTTCTTTTGTTTTTTTAAATGTTTTTATTACATTTTTAAACCCTTAAGGGTGTGTGTCAGATCAATCAGCTGGCATTAAAGATGTTTTTTGTTTTCACCTTTGTGATAGGACAGGGACTTATATCGACTTTAAATCAAATAGAGAACGACACTGTGTGTGTGTTTTGTGCCGGTTCATACATGTTTTTCCATGTTAATAAAAGAGCACTTTGCAGTTTGGGTTCTGCCTTCCTTCAGCCTCTGTTTGCTGTTTTACTGCCCTCTTCAGGACACTTTGCACACTGCATACACATAGTAAAATAAATCTTTACCTCTGATGGAAGTTGTGCACTGGATGTACATCCTGTAAGAGGTGCTTGCTGTGAGAAGACATTTCATATGTGTGGATTTTCTTACTGGTATAGATTAAAAATAAAA